>NC_054472.1:103748002-104057065 GCF_017639515.1 Carcharodon carcharias
ACTCTGCTTCCACCACCTTTTGAGAAAGAGTTCCAAAGGCTCACAACCCTCTGAGAGAAAAAATTCTCCTCATCTCTGTCTTAAATGTTCTCTGTAGCAAGGAACCGGAATTGGAAACCCTTCTCCCACACCAGTCTTTGAGCCACACATTCATTTCTCTAATCTTATTTTTCCTATGCCAATATGCAAGTGGCTCAGGTATTAATCCAGAAATTATTACTTTTGAGGTTCTACTTCTTAATTTGGTGCTTACCTCCTCATACTGACTATGCAGAACCTCCTTCCTCATCCTGCCTATGTTGTTGGTAGCTACATGTTGGATCATGACCACTGGATCCTCCCCTTCCCACTGCAAGTTCCTCCCCAAACCTGAGCAAATGTCCTGAATCCTGGCACTGGGCAGGCAACATGGCCAACTGGTCTCTCACTCCTTGCTACAGAGAACAATGTCAATCCCCCTCACTATACTGCCCCCTACTACCACTACATTCCTTTGTACTCCCCCCACTTGAATGGCTTCCTGTACCATATTGGCATGGTCAGTCAGCTCATCCACCCTGCAGCCCCCATTCTCATCTCAAAAAGCTGAAAGAACCACAAATCTGTTGGACAATTGCAGAGACTGACACTCCTGTACTGCTGCCCCCTGGGTCCCCTTACCTGACTCAGCTACAGTCACACCTTCCAAATCAGAAGGCCCTATCCTAATGGGTGTGACCGCTTCCTGATACAAAGTGTCCAGGCAACTTTCCTCTCCCTGATGTACAGCAGTATCTGTAGCTCAGCCTCCAGCTCAATGACTCTGAGCCGAAGCTCCTCAAGGTGCAGACACTTGCTGCAGACGTGCTTGTCCTGGATAACACTGGCATTCAGGAGCTCCCACATGGTACAGCCATGACACATCATCTGTCCTGCCATACTTAAGTGTTTTAATTAATTACTGAATAATTTTATTCAATTATTTATTTTCTTTTATATATTTGTTAATCCTATCAAAAATCCCAGAACTATTTTAAACCTTAGGAACAGAATAGATCTTGACCACTTACCGGATACACACCAAAAAGCTAGCTACTTCCCCTGTAGTAGAGCAAGAACCAGTTCCTACAGGGTGAAAAAGTTAGAAAAAGCAAAGGAGCACTTCCCTCCTCTCCTCACTGAACTCCCTCAGCTCACTAAACTCTCACACTCTGTTGAATTTGCACACAGAAGCTCGTTTACTTAATTAACTATTTCAGCTGCTGCCAGTAGATAGCTTCTTTTTCCCTACTTAAGCCCCTGGATGAGACTTAGAATTTAAACAGTACCTGCAGTTAAACAGTATTTGTAGTTAAATGCTAAATACAAATAATATTAGGTTTACAGAAAGATATTTATGTTTCCCTTAGCTCACCAAACCCTCAAACACTGTTGAGGTTGCACACTCAGTGCTGGTTGCACTGAGAATGTCTGAATTTCTATGTTCTAAACAAAGGGACCAGCTGAGTCTATTTACAGCAAGACCAGTTCCACCTAGTTTCCTTAATTAACTATTTCAGCTGTGGCCAGTGGGGAGCTTCTATCTCCCTGCTTAGGCCCCGGGTGAGATTTAGAATTCAAATATACTTGCAGTTAAACATACTTGCAACTAAATGTTAAATACAAACAATATTAGATTTTTAGAAAGATGTTTTAGTTTCCCTGAACTCATCAAACTCTCAGACTCCATTGAGGTCACACATTCATGTGAGCTGTGAGAGATAACACACTCCTGTCACAGATACTGTAATTTGAAGGACTACATGCAATAACAGACATGGGTCCAACATATAGCTCATCCTGGGTGCAAAGAACCTTTTTTTTATTTTTCTTAGACTGTGTCTTTAAAATTGGACTGTGGCTTTAAAAACTACCATGGCTGCAGTTGAAGGACATGATCACTGGAGCAGGATGAGGAATATCTACAATGTTGCTATCCTGGAACATAGGGTGCCATAAGAGAACAGGATGGTGCAGGAAAGGAGTTCTGGAATAGGGGGAACTGCCTAATGACTGCATTTTAATTGGTTCCCGACCAGGTGACCAGGGTTTTGTATGCTAACAGTGCAGGGAGAACAGCACCTAGCCTGCACAGAAGGAAGACCTGAAACCTCTCACTCATGGATTTGTAAGATTCCGACAATTCTGCCATAATAGCTAGCTGGCTATCCCTCACATCTCTGTAAGCTGTTTTCTCTGAAAATTCCTATCAAGAGGAAAAGGGAAAAAAATCACTTGTGGAAACATTGAAAAACAAGTTTTTCAACTCGTGAACCACAGATTGAAAGTGCACGGAGATCACCTCGTGTCATCAACCACAAACTGAAAGGAATTTGGAAGACATCAATCAAAACCAACCAATCTAATCTTGTCCCCTGGATTGGTGCTATTGAACTGTTTTATCTCACCTTTAAAATCTATGTTTTGTGTGCCCTATGTGTGTGCGTGTGTGTGTGTGTGTGTTTGTGCATAGGGGTTTAAGAAGGGTTAGAATTTAGTTATTGAATTAGAAGTTAGAAGTCCATACTTCTTTGTTTGCCACTAGTTAAAGACAGTTCATTTAATAAACAGTTATTTACTTATTGGGCAGGATTTTCCCCTCGTTGGGCCTTGTAGCAGCCACAAAACCGCCTGCTGCCCGCGATTGGGCCCTAACATCAATTTCAGCGCTGATGGGGTGTGGGCTGGAGGAGAGAGAGCATGGAACTTCAAGCATGCACACGAGTGTGCACAATGAAAGCTCCCTGAGGCCACAGAGCTGCCTCAGGGAGCTGAAGATTTTTAAAAATCAGAAATTAAAAACTTAGCAATGTTAAAAACATGCCCCTCGCATGACTTTGTCATTTGAACAGAGACATGTTATCAATGAAATTTAAAAATGTTTATTTAATTGCTGTTGGAACCCTCATCCTTCGGAAGGTGCTGTCGAAGGAGCCTTGGTGCATTGCTGCAGTGCATGTTGCAGATGGTACACACTGCTGCTGCTGCCTGCAGGAGGTTCCTCATCTCACCTGTGGATTTTTAAAATATTCATTCAGGGGATGCAGATGTCATTGGCTAGGCCAGCATTTATTGCCTGTCCCTAATTGTCCTTGCTCAGAGGGCATTTAAGAGTCAACCACATTGCTGTGAGTCCAGAGCCGCATGTAGGCCAGACCAGGTAAGGATAGTTGTGGTCATCATTATACTTTTATATATACTTACACTATACTTCAAACTTTTATTGAATTCAAATTCCACCATCTGTCGTGGCAGGATTTGAACTTGGGTCCCCAGAACATTATCCTAGGTCTCTGGATTACAAGTCCAGTGACAATACCACTACACCTTTGCCTCCTCATGATGAGGTTTTCTAAAAAATTCAAAAGCCGCATGGCCTTTTCTCCTGCCCGCCAACCATAAGGTTGGATGGGCAGCAAAAAATTTCATTCAATTATAACTTTAATGGCCTTAATAGGCCTGTTAATTGTCAGCGGGCATATTGCCAACTCCTGCGTGAGCCTGCTGACAGAAATATAGCACAAGTATGCAATGACGTTGGGATGCTTGCCTGACGTCATCGTGCGTTATTTTATGCTCAAGGAGTTTGGGTGCTCGCCCACCTGTTCATCGCAGATTTGTGCCCATTGAGTTTACAAACCTGGTGCCCATCTCTGTTAGCCTAACTTAAACAGTTAGGTAGAATTGAGGCAGTCTGGTGGTTTGGTCAAACTTTTTACATTTGTCACGGTTCAGGGAACAGTGGGGCTTGATATTACAGCGCACTAGCCCCAGTGACTCGTGATGCTGGGTATTATTAGCTAACCGTATATCATTCAGCTAGCTTTTGTTCCAGTAAGTTCCAGTATGAAGCCTATATTAGGTGTCAGCATATCAAGGCTTTCAGTTGTAAGTCACAGCTTGAACTTGTGTCTTGCTGAAATATGGGCATGCATGGTAAGCAGCAAAAGATCTTTAAAATTGTCCACAGGCTTAGAATGTACCATTAGTAAAGATAGCAGGTTGTCAGTCAACACTTGCAGCTTGCATACTTAGGCCATCTAATCAATAATGGTACATTTGTGTGGCTATATCTTGACAGCTTTTATGAGGTCTAATATATTTCTGCATTTATTTCCTGGTACAATGGATATAATATAAAGCAATGCAATATCTTCCCCAAACCAATCTGATGCAATAGGATCCCCATTTTGTCAATCATCAAGCATGGAGACTCAGTCCATCAAGACTCCAACAAATATGACAGATTAAGGATTTTAGGGCTGATGACCAAAAGCTTGATCAAAGAAATAGATTTTAAGGAGTATCTTAAAGGAGAAGAGAGAGAGAGGTGAAAGCACTTAGGGAGGGAGTTCCAGAGCTGTGGACATTGTCATTTGAAGATATGGCTGCAAATGATGAAGTGATTGAAATTGGGGGTGCTCAAGAGGTCAGAATTGGAGGGACACAGATATCTCAGAGGATTATAGAGCCGGGGAAGATTACAGAGATAGAGAGGAACAAGATTGGCTATGCCATTTACTATTTTTTTAGACATACAGACATAAATTTTCCAATTACCTTTATCTATTATGATGAACAGCATGGCTTGCAGACCAGTGGGGAAATGTATGTGAGCCGTTGTCTGCACTGACTTTAGTTTCAAAGCCTGTATGTTTTGAGACAGCTCCTAACTAATAAGAAACTAAAGCTCCAGTTTCAGGGAAAGAGGAGAGGAGTTATCATTTTGAATTCCTGGCTGTGACATTAGATTTCTGGCAAATCAGACTGTGACCTCAGGTTTTTAAGGAAACAAAGGCAGATTGAATCCAAAAAGAAAACAGACAGAACCCTCAAAGATCAGATTTCAGCAGAAACAGTACAGGCAGGCTGAGGAAAGGGTGTGTGTGGCACAGCTGCAGGAAAGGAACTTGAAAACTGGGTATAGCAGCAGAGATGGTGAAAACAGTTACTGTCATTGCTTCAGCTTTTGTGGGATTCTCCAGTTCCATCAAAGTCAATGGAGCTTTGAATGACTTGCCACATTTTACAGCCCTGCCCCCACCAGGACAGGGCTGTAAAATTCCATCAATAGAGCCCCAACCCTTGAAACAAAATTTATTTTATGGCTCAGCCATTTAAGATGTCATGAAGGTAAATGCATAGAGCTTCCTCTCATGCTCTGCGCCCACCCCTCCCTCCCACCACCGCCCCCCCACTCCCTTGCCCTAGCCCTGAACTTCCATCTTTCTCTAGTTTCTCTTATAGTATTTCCCACATGCATAGTCTGGGCTCATCTTGTTTCTGAGACCCATTTCCTGCTCTCTTGGCCCTATTCTCAATAAAGTGTTAACCATTCAATTTTCCTCCCTGGCTCCCAAGTTAGCTGAAATTATTAATGGTTCTCTCTCTTTGGGTCCAGCTCCTTCAAGTCACTTGTCATCCCCGTTTTGCCCAAAAATACAACCGTTGATGGCTCCACCCTTGCAAGCTGCCACTCCATTCCAACCTTCCTTTCTTCTGCAAAGTCCTTGAATGTGTTGTCACCTTCCGAATCCATGTCCATTTTCCTCAGAACTCTGTCCTTGAATCCCTTCAATCAGGTTTCTGCTACACCACGGTTTTGAAATGGTACTTATCAAAGTCACAAATAACATCTCATGTGACTGTGACAATGGTAAACTATCCCTCCTCATCCTGTCTACAGGCTTTGGCAAGCTTGACCGCACCATCCTCCTCCTATACCTTTCCACCTTTGTCCAGCTCGGTGGATAGCACTCGCCTAGTTTTGTTCTTATCTATTCTACTGTAACCTGCATGGTTTGATTTGTGCTCCTGCATTTTTACCTCTGGTATCTCAAGGATCAATCCGTAGCCCTCTTCTATCTCTCATCTACAAGTTACCTCTCGGTGACATCATCTGAAACACATCAGTTGTCACATGCACACTGACAACACTCAGCTGGACACCACCACCTCCTCTCGATAAATTGTTGGACAGTCTGACATCCAAGATACAGGATGAGCAGAAATTTCCTCCATCCAAATATTGAGAAGATCAAAGCCATTATCTTCGGTCCCCACCACAAACTGTATTCCCTAGCCACCAGCTCCATCCCTCTTCCTGTCAACTGTCTGAGTCTGAACCAGACTGTTTGAAATCTTAGCAGAATATTTGGCCTCAAGATGATTCTCTGACCACATGTCCACACCATCATTACGACAGCCCATTCCGACTTCCACAACGTCATCTGACTCCAGCAGTCTTCATTCATTTCCTGCTGAAGTTCTCTAAACTTAAGTATTACAAAGCACTCATGGCCAGCCTCCCACATTCTACCTTTTGCAAACCTGAGGTCATCTAAGATTCTGCTGCTCATGTCCTAACTCATACGAAGTCCCTTTCACCCATCACCCTGCTCACCTTATTCCTCCTTATCTCTATACTCTTCCCCAGCTCTATAATCATCCGAGGTGTCTGTGTTCCTTCATTTCTGACATCCCGAGCATCCTAAATTTTAAAAATCATCATTTGCAGCCGGGTCTTCAAGTGACAAGGTCCTCAGCTCAGGAATTCCCTCCCTAAGCTTCTTCACCTCTCTTTCCTCCTTTAAGATTCTCCTTAAAACCTGCTTCTTTGATCAAACTTTTGGCCATTAGCCCTAAAATGCCTTATGTAATTTGGTGTCAAATTTTGTTTGCTCATGCTCCTCTATAGTGTCTAGCAACATTTTGTTACTCTAAAAGCACT
The DNA here is from genome assembly GCF_017639515.1 of Carcharodon carcharias. NCBI lineage: Eukaryota > Metazoa > Chordata > Chondrichthyes > Lamniformes > Lamnidae > Carcharodon > Carcharodon carcharias. Next base: position 103,754,751 of record NC_054472.1, read on the forward strand.
GTATAAATACAAGTTGTTTTTTGTTTTTGTAAACACACACACAGGACTGAATTTTGCCCTTGACGGGTGGGCGGGTCCGACTGATTCGGCGGCAGGTGGGCAGCTGATCGCTGCTGCCGAAACAGGCCGCACCGTCATTTTGTGCGGGCGGACCAATTAAGGCCTGCCCAGCGGGTTTGAGACTCCTGTGTACAACGGGAAAATCGAATCGGCGGCGGGTGTGTTCAGACCGCCGGTTCCAATGAGGAATCAGCAGTCTGTATAAAGAAAGGCCAGGCAGCCTCCTTGAGGCAGTGCACCATGGCCACTCATAGAGAAGGACATGCTGGTTTGAGGGCACAGGAGGTGGGGGAGGAGGAGGAGGAGGGGGGGAACAGGCTGCAGGGTAGGCCAGCGGGGGGGCCACTGTGCCCGTCGATTCTCAGATGTCTGCCTTGCTGTCCTCCTCCAAGAGGTGTCCAACCATCGGGATATTTTGTATCTAGATGATGGGAGGAGGAGGGCCCCCCCCCCACCACATCACCAGGCAGGCGTGGCAGGAGGTGGCGGTGGCAGTAAACGCCCATAACAATATGCAGTGCACCAGAATGCAGTGCAGCAAGAGCTTCAATGATTTGTTGCGCTCTGGAAAGGTGAGTACCATGTCAGCCTTGTCCATTTGACCCAGCAGGTAGCCCTAGTCTTTGAGGCACCCCCCCACCCTCCATGTTTTAGTGTCGTTACTGCATGGGGCATTTGGCGCACACTGGGTGGGCAAACAGATAGTGACCATGATTACATCAGCCTTAGTGGTTGAGGAGGAGAAAGGTTCTCCCCACAGCATATGTTGGTGTTTGTCGCATTTGAGTAGTCTGGGGGCAACCTGCAGGGGAGGCAGCTAGACACATACTCAGAACTTCAACATATGTCTTATTGATGGTGATGAGATGGTGGAAGGGGAGCCTTAAGGTGTCGTGGCCAAGAGCCATCTGCTGGCCTCAGTGCCACACCTAGTTGCGCCTCCTTGCCATGGGCGCTAAGACCCATGTGTTATTGAAAGTGATGGACGCCGAATGTGATCAAGGTGGCCATTGGTGGAGAGGGTTGGGACCAGCTGTACTATCTTCTGGGGACTGATCACCAGTAGTGTGGACAGGAGCCACTGGAGGCCTCAGATGGGCCACTGGGGTTGGGGTGCGGCATGCGCATGCAGAGTACATGAGAGATCAGCCCAATATATCCTCTTCTCTGTTCTGCAGGGAAAAAAAATAGAGCACAATCTGAGGGAGCACCAGCGGACTGGTGGTGGGCACGCCGTGCTGCAGCACCTCACAACCTACGAGGAGCAGGCCAAGGAGCTGGGGGGGAGGACGTGGCCAGTTCGGTAGGTGTCGGTGAGGCTGGGGTGCAGCAGCCAGGTGTTTGAGGGCCACAGTCCCATCCACTCTGTCTTCCCACCATCCAAAGCACTGGTGGTTGCTGCAATCGTTAATGCAGCAACACTGCTCATTCACAGACTGATACACTCAGACTTGTGGGTCATACACAAAGGTCCCTCGGCCCCTTGAGGATGCCCGTCGCTAGCACCTTCCAAAGTCGCCTTATCCCATTTGTGACCTCTATCCCCATGGCCTAACATGCCATGGCATCACTGCTGCACATCCAAATACTTATTGCATCTTAGGAGGGTTTGTACCTCCACCACCCTTTCAGCCAGTGTGTCCCACATTACTCTGTCCAAAAGGTCCTCAGCACCTCACCCGTCAACTTCACGGCAGTCAACATAAAAAAATGCCACCATGTTAGTCATCCCTGCGCCAAGGGGAAATGTTGCCTTCTGTCCCCCAGTCTATGCCCCTCATAAAGGTATGAAGGTCAATAATGTGACCTGTCAATTTCCTGTGCTCCTCGGCAAATGTTACAAGTGTATGCAATGTTTCCTCATCACTCCAACTCTCCAGGCCAGCATGCATCCTGGTCAGGAACCTCTGCACTCTCCCCACTCCAATACCATCCTGCCCATAAAGCGCAGGTCACAACTGAACGCAGGAGAGCAGATGTGGCCTCGACAGCGTTTTCTGCACTTGCAACATGACCTTCCTTTTCCTCATTCTATTCCTCATCTGATGAAGGCAAGTCTGGCTTCGACCTTGTTAAACGCCTTATGTTCCTGTTCTGCTACCTTAACAGGTCTACCCAGCAAGGTCCCTGTAATTGTCGTGACTTCCCATGGTCCTACCATTACTCATGTATTCCCGTACCTTGCTTGTCTTGCCCAAGTGCTTAACCGAACACTTATCCACATAACATTCCATGTGGCATTCCTTAGGCCATCTGACCAGCCTGTCTGTATGTTCGTGTAATGTTTGCGCCTCCTTTTGACTATTTACCACCCCATCAATGTTCGTCTCCTTAGATTTTGAAGGATGAGCAACTTATGAGGTTGGGGGGGTGGGGGAAGGGATGAATGGTGTTATTGACTGAACGCTAACTGATGCACTGTCCTTGTTGTTAATTTCAGCATCACCACTGCATGGCCGCGCCCAACAACGCTGGAGCCCCCCCTCCACACCTGAGGGCCAAGACATGCAACTTGTGGCACATCATTTCAGCCAGCCAGGCACCAGCGCAGCGACAAACACTTCGGTGGGGAATGTAATGTCGGCTAATGTCCCGGGGCACGATGGAGAGGGCACTTCACAATCGCTGGAGGAGATGGCACGGACAGAGAGTGCTGATGGTACCAGCAGCCAGAGGACTGCAGGGGACCAGGCGTATGCTGAGTCCGGCAGTGATGATGTACCTCTGGAGGTGTCATCAATGCAGCAGCTGCAGGACAGGCAGCAGGAAGTGCATTTGCATCTGGCAGGGTTGCATGAGAGTGTGCTTCAGTTGGTTTCTGCGGTGGAGGAATCCAGGCTGAGTGTCAGTGATGGCATGAACCTCAAGACAGAGCTTCAGGCTTCCTCCATTGAGAGATTGATGACTCTGATGGAGAGGGGCTTCAACCAGACTCTTCTGATTGGGTTACACTCTGACCTGCAAGCCCTCACAGCGCTAATGGTTGCAGGTGGTCATTCCCAATGTGGGAGATGTTCTGGGCACCAAGTGTCGCTGCTCGGTGCCCATCCATCTGCAGTGAGCAGGGAGGTTCAATGTGACCTCATGTCAGCGCAGCAGCTGCCTGTTGTCTCTGCCGGCTCCTCTCAGGGCGCTCTGGATGAGGGCAGCAGCTCCTCCGCCCCTCTGCCAGTCAATGTTGCATCCGTTGAGGCTGCAACAACTGGGGAGGTGCCAGTTCTGGAACTGGCCACTCCCTCCCAGGCGGGGCCATCACAGGCTCCATGGGCCAGAGGACGCCCAACAAGGTCATCGAGCCCAATAGGATAGCAGAGTCAGCAGGCTGTCTCACAGGCCACTCCAAGCGATGGGGCAGCACTAAGATGTAGCACTCACAAACGAAAGCATTAGGCACGTTAGGCACTCCACGGGTTTGTCACTGGTGATTTTGTGTTGGCCTTAGATTAGGGAAAAAATAGTTATGCATGTCAGAGCAACGTTTGTCTTTTACGTTGGACTGAATAAAGTCCACTTTACTGACCATGGCTGAGGGTGTTTCCTTTGTGCTGCATTTGTATGTTTCACGGACATATCATGAGTGTTTGCGTGGACATTGATGTTTCTGTACTAAGCCCTTAGTTGCAACTGATGAGGTGGAAGATGTGGCACATAAGTGCCGCGTATGAATGTGCCAGGCAATGTTGGTCCTGCTGATCCATGTGTGTGGAGCTAGCTGAAGATTCAATGGATTAAATTGTCCCGGGTCTCCCTGCCTCCTTGATGTAGTAGCGGGTCCGTGTGCTGCCCCTCATGATAGTCCCATGCTTCCTCATCCTCTGAGGCACTGCTGGATTCATCATGTGCAGTCGCATCCACTGCATCAAGCTCTTCATCATCAACTGCATCCCCCCTTTCCAGCGCAAGATTGTGCAGAGAGCAGCATGCTACCACTATCACAGAGACGCAATCTGCAGGGTACTGGAGTGCTGAGAGGTCCATCTTGAGAAGGCCGATGGTTCTCTCCACCACAGCCCTTTTGGAGACCTGGCTCCTATTGTACCATTGCTCAGCTTCTGTTCTTGGATGGCGGAGACACATCATGAGACACCTTCTGAGGGTTAGCCCTTGTCACTCAGCAGCCATCTATCCAGCCGAGCCTGAGCACTGAAGAGCCCTGGCACCTGGGAGTGTCTGAGTATGTAGGTGTCGTGGGAGCTGCCTGGGAACCTTGCACAAGCTTGCAGAATCTGCATCCTGTGATCGCACGCTATCTGCACGTTCATGGAGTGGAAGCCCTTCCTGTTGATGAAGGCACCGGCCTCACCTGCTGGTGCCTTCATGTCCACTTTTGCAGTTTATAGCACCCTGGACGTGGGGGAAGCCAGCAATGGCCGCAAAGCCTCTGGCTTGCTGTGCCTGACTTGCCTGGTCGCAGCAGAAGTAGATAAAGGTCAATGCATGCCTGAACAGAGCGTCTGTGACCTGCTTGACACGTGTGGACAGCTGATTGGGAGACACCGCAAAGATCACCCACCAAGCCCTGGAAGAAGCCAAAGGCATAGAAGTGGAGGGCAACTGTGACCTTGAGAGCCGCTGGCATGGGATGTCCACCCGCACAGTTAGGGGACATCTCAGGGCCAATCATCTGACAGATATAGTTGACTGTTTCCCTTGAGAGTCGGAGCCTCCTTCAGCACTGCACCTCAGACATATTGAGGTTGCTACTTCACCGCCTGTATACCCTGGCAACAGGATAGTGGCGTCTTCTGCAGCCCCTTGCACCTTGGACAACCTCTTGGCCCTGCGCCCCTTGTGCCTGCACCTGGCCTCCCAAAGGTGGCTCCCCTCCCCTGGAGGCTGATTGTCCAGTCCTGACCTCCTCCTTATTCTATCCTTCACTTCCTCCTCAGAGGAGCTGCCTCCAGTGGAGATGTCAGAACCCATACCCAGGCTAAATGGAGGCCTCCGGAAAGCTGCAGGCCCGATAAAGATTACTGTCTGCAGACTGGTGAACTGAAGCTTCAAAGTACACAGAAAACAATTGGAAATCGATCTGAACTGGTAACAATCACATAGGCAAGTTTAAAACACTTTCTGCATTAAATACTTTAGAAAAAACATGAACAACCCCTCTGAGCCCACCTTTCCCACCAGTGCATGAGTTTTGTTAAAAAGTCACTTATCCGCCTGCCCGTTGGGCCCGTGCGCCGAGCCGAAGTTCGCACGGGCTCCTCAAAATTGGCATCAATTGCCGACTTAAACAAGGCCTTTAATTAATGGCGGGCGCACATTGCGCTGCATAGCGCACCTGCCGACCTAAACATCGCGATGTCGCACACTGACGTCGGGACGCTTGCGCGACATCAGCACGCGACATTTTAAGCACTGATGTGCAGGCTCCGCCACCCGTGCATCAGCGAAAAACTTCTGCCCACACTGTTAGCACAGTGGACAATCTGGAAATTAACAAAAAGTAAGTCACCACTTGCAGCCAGCAAGTAGGAACCTTGCTGGCAGCACTCTAAATAGTCCACTGAGAGTTGTTCTTCACATTAATTAATGTAACATCACGCACACATATTCCATGTAGGGCAGAGAGTGGATTCAATGAACAGTTTCCTTTGGAAAAGCAAAATAGAGGGAAAAATATAACATTTTTAGATATGGGAACTGAGTCAGAGAAAAAAATCAAATAAACCCATTTTGCACATAATTCCTTTTCTGATTACTCAAACAGCAAACTAGAACTATAGAAAAGTTACGGTGCAGAAAGAGGCCATTCAGCCCATTGTGGTCTGTGCCAACCAAAAAAGAGAACAAAAAGGAACTAGCCACTCATTTTATTGCCACTTTCCAGCACCTGGTCTGCAGCTTTGCAGGTTACAACACTTCAGAAGCAGATCCAGGTGAAATGAATTGAGCATTTCAGCCTCAGCCACCAATTTGGGCAGTGAATTCCTGATGCCCATCACCCTCTAGGTGAAAAAGTTTTTACTCATGTCCCCTCTAATCCTTCTACTAATCACCTTAAATCTATGCCTTCTGGTAATTGGCCCCTCAGCTAGGGGAAATAGGTCTTTCCAGTCTACCCTATCTAGACCCCTAATAACTTTGTACACCTCAATTAGGTCACCCCTCAGCTTCATCTGTCCTAAGGAAAATAACCCCAGCCTATCCAATCTCTCCTCATAGCTGCAATTTTCAAGTTCTGGCAACATTCTTGTAAATGACCTCGGTATACTCTCCAGAGCAATTATGTCCTTCCTGTAATATGGTGACCAGAACTGTGCACAAAATTCCAGCTGTGGCTTAACCAGCGTTTTATACAGTTCCACTATTACATCCCGGCTTTTGTATTCAGTACCTCATCCAATAAAGGAAAGCATTCCATATGCGTTCTTTATCACCTTATCCACCTATCCTGCCACCTTCAAGGACCTATGGACATGCACTCCAAGGTCTCTCACTTTCTCAACCGCTCTTAATATCCTCCTGTTTATTGAGTACTCCCTTGCTATGTTTGCCTTCCCCAAATGCATTAACTCACACTTTTCTGGATTGAATTCCATTTGCCACTTTTCCGTCCTCATAACCAAACCATTCATATCATTCTGGAGACAACATCTATCCTCTTCACCATCAACTACACGGCCAATTTTTGTGTCATCTGCAAATTTCCCAATTATGCTTCCTCCACTTAAGTCCAAATCTTTAATATATACAACAAACAGCAAGAGCCCCAACACTGAGCCCTGTGGAACACCACCGGGAATTGTTCTCCGTTCACAAAAACATCCATTGCCCATTACCCTTTGTTTCCTATCACTGAGCTAATTTTGGATCCACTCGTGCCCTTCCCCTGTATCCCATGGGATCTCACTTTTCGGACCAGTCTTCCATGTGGAACCTTACATAAATCTGTGCAGACAACATCTATTGAACGACCCTCATCAATCCTCCCGTTACTTCCTCAAAAAATTTGATTAAGTTGGTAAGGCATGATCTTCCCCTAACAAAACCATGCTGAAAATCCCTGATCAATCTGTGCCTTTCTAAGTGAACGTTTATCCTGTCCCTCAGATTTAGTTCCAAAATTTTGCCCACCACCGAAGTCACACTGACCAGCCTATAACTTTCTGGCCTATCCCTCACACCCTTCTTAAATAATGATACAATGTTCACAGATCTCTAATCCTCTAGCACCTCATCTGTATCTAGTGAGGATTGCAAAATGATCCTCAGAACATCTATTATTTCCTCCCTAGCTTCCTTTAACAGCCTCGGATACAATCCGTCCGGCCCTGGTGATTTATCCACCTTCAAGGATGCCGGTCCCTCCAGTAGTTCCTCTCTCACTATGCTTATTGTGTCTAATATTTTGCACTCCTCCCCTTTAACTAGAATGACTCATCATCCCTGTCCTCAGTGAAGTACTCATTGAGAACTCTGCTCACATCCTCAACATCAACCCACAAGTTACCATGTACATCTCTGATAGGCCCTATCCTTTCCTTAGTTAATCTCTTGCTCTTAAAGCACTGGTAAAACAGCTTTGGGGTTTTTTTGATGTTACTAGCCAATCTTTCTTTGTATCCTCTCTTTGCTTTCCTAATTTCCTTTTTTACTTCATCCCTGTACTTTCTACAGACTTTCTTTAGTATTAAGTTTTTTGTGATTGTCATAAACTTTCTTTTTCTGCTTTACTTTACCCTCGATGCTTCTGGAAAACCAGGGGGCTCTAGATTTGGCAGTGCTGCCCTTTTTCTTTGTGGGAACATGCCTACACTGTGCCCATAGACTCTTGCTTTTGAATGCCTCCCACTGATTTGACACTGTTTTTGTTTTTTGAAACATGTAACTGTATTTGTTTATTGCAACATGCTTTTTCACCTTTGAAAATAAATAGGATAAAGTAATAAATTGTTATGTGTAGGGACAGGACCCTGCATGTTCAGGGAATGATCACGAGAGTGGTAAAGGGCAAACGGATGTGTTGACTAAAACAAATGCATAATCAAGAAATAAGTACTTTAAGTGCATAAATTAAAATAGTTCTCTGGATGCTTGCTAGATTCATGGCAGCACAATTGATGCAGTCTATATAGATTGCAGCAAGGCTTTTGACAAGATCACACATGGCAAACTGGTCAGAAAATTAAAAGCACAAGGGTCCAAGGAAAAGTAGCAAGCTGAATCCAAAATTGAATCAGTAACAGGAAGCAAGGGGTACTAGTTGATCAGTGTTTTTGTGACCTGAAGGCTGTTTCCATGGCGTTTCTCAAAGCTCGGTATGAGGTTACTTATTTTTCATTCTACTTGTCAATGATTAAGACTTAAGTGGAGGGGTCATGGTTAAGAAGCTTGCAAATATGACAAGCACCGGCTATGTGGTTGAAGGCGAAGACTAAAGTTGTAGACTGCAGGGAGATATCAATGGACTGGTGAGGTGTACAGAAAAGTGGCAAATGGAATTCAATCTTGAAAAGTATCAGCTAATATATTCGGGGAGGGCAAACAAGGCAAGGGAATATACAATAAGTGGTAGGATAATGACAAGCGTCCTTGATTGCATAAGCACTGATCTCTGAAGGTAATGGGCAGGTATTTAAGGTGGTTAAGAAGGTTTACAGGCTACTTTCCTTTATTAGCTCAGGCATGGAATAGAAAAAGAGGGAGTTTATGCTAAAACTGTATAAAACACCAGTTGGGCCACATGCAGAGTACTGGGCACTACATTACAGAAAGATTCTGAATCACACTAGATAAGTTATGAAAGAAATTTCTGAGAATGTTGCCAGGGCTGAAAAATTTTAGTTATGAGGACAGATTGTTTAGGCTAGGTGTTATGGGCAGTGTGAGAGAGAACTGCTAAAACTCCTGTTCATTTCCCAACTGTCCGTAATCAGTAAGTTTTTGCGAGGGAGGTAATGTTAACCCCTGAATGTTTGGACAAGTTGAATTACCAGCAGCAAGTTTTTCGTGGGTTCAAATAAAGGGGATTGTTTACTTACATGCTCACCACAAAATCTAAAGCTACAGCACTCACTCACACAGTCTCACATGCACAAACACACTCAAGGAAAGTACAGTTGAAGATAATAGTGCACTTTTACAGGTTATAAGCAAAAGAATAGTTCATAATTCACACGATTGTCTTATTCTGGAACACACAAATTGCAGGCCTGGTGAAGATGCCTTCAATCAATTTGGATTCTTTGAAATTGACTTTTCCTTTAAAAAATGGACAATGTGCAGCAAAGATTGCCACCGAAGGTTAGCCAAAGTCACATTCCAAAGTTGTTCCAGGAATCTCTCAAAAGGATGGAATTTAAACCGGTCACTAAGTTAATGGCTTGTAGTCTGGTACCAGGAACTGAGTCTGCTGTAGCTGAGTCTGCTGTATTGGTGGACTTGGTAAAGCAACAGGCTTGGGGACCTTGCAAAGTTACTGCCTTTGTTTCTTTTAAGGCACAGGTGTTATTGTCTTTTCTGCTGCTGTTCTTACTTTCTGCTGACACCACTTAAAGATTAAAATGGGACAAACATGGCTGCCTCAGCATGTAACCCTTCACACTGTGGTCCCTTTCCCAAATATGATGGTGGCCTTAGGTTGATTAGCTGCATCCTGGTTTATTGTTTGAAGACGTCCTGAGGGGTTTAGGACAATCAACCTCTTTCTTTCAATAAAGACCCATTCAATTTGGGAATGTCTCTCAATGGTCTTAGGATGTGTGTAGTTAACACCTTTTCGCCTGGGATGTGCCCAATAGTCTCTGTTAGCCAGCGAGGCGGTTTTGAATACAGAAGCCAGGGCTGCTGACCTTCGGTGGCAATCTTTGCTGCACATTGTCCATTTTTTTAAAGGAAAAGTCAATTTCAAAGAATCCACATTGAATGAAGTTTGTATCTTAAAAGTTAGGAATATGACATGCCCTTACTGGGCATGTTTTCATTGGAACAGAGGAGGCTGAGAAGAGATTTAATTGATTCATAAAATGATGAACGGTGTAGGTAGAACTGTTAGAAAGGACCTATTTCCCTTATCAGACAGCTCACTAACTAGGGGCCCTAGATTCAAAGTATTTAGCAGAAAGATTAAAGGGAAGGTGGGGAAAATTGTTCACCCAGAGAGCTGGAGGTCTGGAACTCTGGCTGAAGAGCTGGTAGAGGTAGAAATATTTAATTTTAAAAATACTTGGCTGAGCACTGAATTGCAATCTACAGGGTTATGAACCAGGAGCTGGAAAATGAGATTAGGTTGGATTGCTTGTTTTGGTCAGGTGGCATAGTCGCGATGGCCGGAATGGCCTCCTTCTACGCTGCAAGTGTCCATGATTCTGTGATTCAGGACAGCTTTAGTCCGGTAACACAGTATACGAGTGCTGCTGCGGACTCTGAAAAGCCTTCCAGAAGATGTACCAAATGCTCCGATCGCCAATAAACGCCTCCAGCGAGCTGCGTCCATTCATACGCGTCATCGAATTGATGTCACGTTAGATTTCAACTGCTGCATCCAGGTAGCAGCGGGGAGACTGAGATACGGTTACCGGCAACACGCTGCCGGCTGTCAGATCCTGCAGCAGTGTTCTCTCGCCCTGCACACCTCACCGGGCAGGCACCAAAAAGTTGAATGATGAGAAGCTGATCTTTCTCCGCACGGTTTACTGCTAAACGGAAGCTTTCAATCTCGTCCCTCTACCTGGGTAAGAGTTAGTCACGGACAGGGCTTTGTTTAATGCCCCTCACCAGGTTTCTGTAATTCTTTGTCCAGTATTTTAAGTTTTTTTCTCCCAACCTTGCTAGGATTTGTATGTCGATTTCTACCAGCTTCTATTTACATTATTTTTATTCTGATCGCCTTACGTTTTTCTTCTGTTTGAAATAATTTGTTTGTCTTGGTCCTCTTTGTAGATGCGGCTATGGGTACTCCAGTGGTAATTACCAGGGAAAACATGGGTTCCAAGTGCATGTTGCAATCCTCTGACGAATGTAGTAGCCCTGGCGTTATCCCAAACAGCACTTTCCCACCCATTTCTTACTATTGGGAAAACAGCACCGACTTGCATGACTTTTACAGGAACGGCTCGGTGGGCACGCTCATCCCGATCAGTATCACTGCGGTCTACTCACTCATTTTTGTGGTGGGTTCGGTGGGCAACTGCCTGGTTATGTATGTGATCATCAGGTAAGAGGCTTCAGTTCGTTTGCCCTTTTGATTTGGCATTTCCACCATTCCCGAGAATGTTGAAGTTAAAGTTTCGGGACGACCAGAAGCACGAAGTGAGCATGGAAAAAAATCTAGCGATTGCAATGTGTTCCAATGAAATAGTGACGGGAAAGTAATCTGTGGAAAAGTGTTCAATGTAAAATGTAAACTATGACTCAAGTACGAGCTTTCTGAAGTGGCATATAAATGGATCCTCACAGGATGTAGAATAATAGTCATAGAAGGCAGCACTGTCACGGTGCATTGCAACTTCTATAGTTATCGTATTACTTTTCAAAAGGCCCAACAATTCTTGAAAATGATTCAACATGATCTCCGCTGTTATCCACTGGTTAATGTTTACATTTAAATAACCCGCATTTAACACAATTACACCACCACGGGTGCATTCCCAGTGAGAATGAAACCCCGGACTCTGTTAAATTGGACAAGACAGGCTTGTTTTAGAATTGCAGCGCCCCCACATGGGAGCGATCGGTAGTTATCGTGGACGGAGAGATTGATCCAAGCAGTTCTCACACGACCAATGCAAGTGCAAAAATACACATACCTTAGAGACCAATGTCGACACCATGGTAACAATTTTCACACAGTGAGTTTCAGGAGTGTTGTCACAAAGAACTGCATACTGCTGGAAAACTGAAATGAAAGCCAATACTGGTCAGCAGGCCAGGCAGCATCTGAGGAAAAGTCGTCGACTGAAATGTTAACCCGACATTCGTTTTACCATCCATGCTGCCCGACTTGTTGCATGCTTTCCACAATTTTCGGTTCTAATTTAAAATGTATTAGTTTGTGTTGTGTTGCCAAGCGAGGCAAATCTGTTTTATGTTGTGAGCAGATAAAATTGGTTGCACAGAAGTGGTGATAGAATAAAAAGGAATTGCTAAAGATGCATGTAAATATGTTTCCCTGCGATAAACATTTACTTCTCCATTATATAGAAGCTGAGTGGCCAACTCTTATGAGGTAAATAATGGACGCTCTGACCGTGGTACTGGTGGGTGGGGGAGGGGGTGCTGACTATGAAAGCAGGAGGAGAGGTGTGCTGCTGACCAGAACTTCCCTTGGTGGCTAATGACCACAGAGAGCGTGGTAACTTAGAAAACAGACGTTTAGCCTCCCTCAGGCGGTCTTAGAAATAAGGGACAAAAAGCAGCCCTTAAGGGACATTGGGCAGTCAAAATAAGTGACAATTTATTAAAATACAGGACAGTTGAATGGAAGGCATAGTCACCAGTTCCTTGGAGTGTGCAGTGCTCCGCTTGTCCCAACACTCGAAACGGCAGTTGAAGTTAATCACCTACTAACCTTAGCTCCAAAATTAATAATGGAGGGGGGGGGGGGCAGTTTTCAATCGCTGGCCACCTTAAAAACCTTGAAAAACAGGATCTCTGCAGTTGAAAATTGAGTGGGGGTGGTGGGGGGAGATGGGGGTAATACCATGGCCACCCTAATGACACCCAAGAGCCTGTTAATGCAATTTTCAGGTTGGATTGTAAATGACAAGCATCATGCCTGCTGGTTTCAGCTGAGAAGATACTTAGATATGCAATTCAAAGTTCTAGTTTGCAACTTTTAAGTTCACCAGCACATTCCAAAGATAACTACGATGGCCAGTATATGCTGGCAATGCCCACATCACGTGAATGAGTAACAACATTAATCATGTTCTGCAGAATGGCTGTTCGCTCTACAAAACATAACACAGCCCTCTGCTGACCAGTGTTTATCACCTCCCCTCCTGCCCCAACCCCATCCTGGGATGGGATCCTTCCTCCTGCTCCAACTCACTTCCACAAAAAGTTTCAGCACCTTTCCAGTCAGAATGCACCTCCTCTTTAAGAGGTGCAAGCTGGGTTGAGGTTGTCCAAGCTCACTTTAAGTGGTGCCAGCCATACAGCCATACATACTCAACAATATATGTGGTGCATTAATCACACATCGTGTCCCTGCAGCTATTTTCAGGGACTATTGAGCTTTGTCCCCTAAATGTTAACTGTTAACTGTCAGGCAGACAGGCATGACTGCTGCCACCCGTTCTGAGGTAGGGCAGTCTGAAACTGAGCCTTCTAGACCCAGAACTGCTTGAGGTCCAGGCAAGAGAATTGCTCCCTGAACATACAGAGCTGGTATAAGTCCTGTGAAGAACCCTCGTCCTCCTTTTCCAGAAGCTTTCTCTGCTCTTTCTCATGCTCCCAGTCATGCTGTATTCCAAGGGGGTGCATATCACAGTATTCATGTCTTGGATCAAGTGGTTTGTGCAGAATCCCTTAAACCAGGACAAATTTCTTCCCACTTCCATAGACTTTAACAGATTTAAAGAATTCTAGAAACCACTTGTACAATTGCTGAAAGAGTCAATAGAAATCAATCAGCAATTAACCTGAAAGTAATTAATAATCCCTTTAAACAGTGCTGATAGGAGCCCTGTCCTGCTGCTGAATATATGTTCAGCTGTGTGAGGTTAATCTGACTGTTTTGGCTGAAATCGTGAGCTCCAAAATGACGGTCCCTGTGTCATATCAATGTTACATGCTCATTGATGTCATGAACTGCCTATTCTGCACACTTACTGATGGATGCTCCCTGCTAATGCCCTCATCAATATGATTTGGAATATTGCTCATTCTGTCAGCACCAGATGTGTGCACGCGCGTGCTATGGACACAACTTCGGAGGTAAAATGACACTCACAGCACAGAAAAATTGGGTGCTACCCATGTGAATTTTGTGACCCATGTGGTACTGCACACATTTCCTCTAACACACACTCCATCACATATTCCCATATACATTTTGTTAATTCCATTTTGTTAATTGGCTCCAAGTAAAACAGATGCAAATCAAAGCTAATAATATTGGAAAATATGAATCAATAATCAGGAAAGCAGCTTGAACATTTCTGAAGAAAAATAACTGAGGATTTATGGATAACCAATCAGGTAAACCTACAAATAAAAAAAAAATGAACAATCAACTTACTGAAATTTTGAGAATGTTGTGCCTGTTTTTTATCTTGATGGTTGACATTTTGGATTTCTAAATCAAGATTTGTAACATTAAAAACATGAAAAAATACATCTTTCACAACAAGTGATTAAATTTAATGATAAAGATATCTTTGAATACGTTCCATCATTATTTTTACTTGAGGTTTAACACTATGACTAAGTCAAAGTCCTGCTGGTTCAGTATATGTAGTATACACAATTTATCAAGGTACTTCAATAGTGTTATATCAGCTCAACTGAGAAAACGCTTCCCTTCAATAACTAAAGACATGATTTTGTCTAAAAACGTGAAGAATGCCTTCCTGTGACAGTTATATGAAATGGTAGTTAGCTGAGCATTCAGGAGTCTGTGGGGCACTTGCCCTGCTTCAAACACATTTAAAAAATGCAGATATGCTACCCATAATGTTCTGATTCACACTTGTGATTTTTTTTACATAAAGAATGTGTATGCTAATGTATCAGAGAAAATGCAGCAGTTAGCACTGATCATACACCTGTAGCACCAATTGTCTATTACTGAATTCCAAACAATCTACGCCAAATTGGGAGCAATTTTCACTGTCACTGACCCTGGTTACGTTAGAAAAAGGGAATGGTTGGCTATAGGAGAAACAATGCTCACCAAAATTGGCTGGCTGACATGATGAGCATTGCCTACCTCTAGCCTGATGTGGACTGCACTTCAGTTTGTGTGTTTTTGAAAATTATTTAAATACAAATTCAACTTATGTTGAGTAGGTTTTCAATAAATTTAAACATTAAAAGCCATTTCATATCTCAGGAAGTATATCAAGTTGAGAGAGGCAGAGACAAAGACAGGCATGCTGATTCCCAGTAGTTGCTCAAGGACTGCTTGTCTGCAAGCCAAAGGGTGCTGCCACTATAGGCTCATTACTGCAGCAGGCTTTCCAACTGCTCTGACCTTGACAAGAACCTTGTAAATGCAAAAAGTTTGCAAAACTGCTCCAATTTCAGTGAACACAGTACACAGTCACTCTGCAGCAGCAAAGGAAAATCAAAATCACCTCACCTGGAGGACCAATAGTTGGCCCTTTAATAGCATTAGATGAGGCAGCCCTCGTGCAGCTGAACATTGAGTGTATTTAAGACCGAGATAGATAGGTTCTTGATTGGTAAGGGGATCAAAGGTTACTTGGAGAAGACGGGAGAATGGGGTTGAGAAACTTATCAGCCATGATTGAATGGCGGAGCAGACTCGATGGGCCAAATGGCCTAATTTCTGCTCCTATGTCTTATGGTCTTATGGTCTAACCTGAGTTCTGCTGGGAGTGATTTAAAGAGGACATTAACTGGTCCAAAATGACAGATTGTGTGCCAAATCATTATGCAAGGCTATTTGGCAGCATGATCCACCCATTCTGCAATCCTTCAGCAAACGCAGCAGACCAGTGCTAGTGCCATACAGTCAGGGTGCATCACACAGCCATGCCAGTAGTGGCCAGCAGGGCCAGGGAGAGAAATCATGGGCCCTGGTGCTGCTCCTGTTTCTGGGCCCTCAAGTGTCTTTATGCAACAGAACTATTAAGAGGCCAGAGAACAAAGAGTGAATGGGTCACAACTGTATCTGTTTCGTGATCAGCATGACTGAAGACTCAGTTGATTGCTACTTCTCGCTGCAATATATTTTCATTATCAACTATGCAATCTATGCAATCATGATATTTCAAGACCTCAAAAGGCTCAATAAACACCAAGGGGAGAATTTTTCCTATGGCGGGCGGGCTGGGTGGGAGTGGGCGGATATGGAGCTGCGATTGGCTATGTACTGCCATTTTATGCGGGCGGGCCAATTAAGACCCGCCTAACATAACGCGTGGCCAGTAGTGCTCAGCACTACCTGTGCGGGCGGGTGAAGGAGGGAGAGTTGGGGCCTGTGCTCTTTCATGCATGCACGCGAAAGAGCTCAGCAATCCCCCTGAGGCACATGGCTGCCTTGGGGAGATTGAATGGATTTGAAAACTTTCAAATAAATAAATTTATTTAAACATGTCCCGTCATGTGACAGTATCGCATGAGCTGGGACATGTTTGTGAAAGTTAGGAAAATTCATTTTTTGCTTTATAAAACCTTCAGGAAACCTCATCCCACTTGTGACGTAAAGGTCGCTTGGGTTCTTCGCTTGTCCGCTAGTCTTAAGGTTGGACTGGCAGTGTTCTTAACAACTTTAATTACTTTTTTAATGGCCTTAATAGGCCGTTGACAGTTCGGCGGGCACGCAGCCACCTCCAATGCCTGCCGAAGGGAATATCGAAATGATACGCGATGATGGGGCGCACGCCTGACATCGTCGCACGTCATTTTATGCCTCGGTGTGTCGGGCCCGCCCCCGCACACTGACGACAAAATTCTACCCCAAGAAGAGTGGGATAATAGGTAAGTCAGCAAATGGACAAGATTGAAGTCAATGGAAAATGCTGTTGAGAATCATGTACAGGATTATACAGGTTGCTGATTCAATATGAGCCCATTATGCACTCTTGTCCTGGTAATCTCACCCCACAAAGCCTGCTCACAGTAAACTTTCATGAGCAACAAAAGAAACAGAACTCCAGCGATGATTCCACTCTCTGTTCTCAAGATAATTATGGATGACAAAGGTCAACTAGCCCAGTTCATCTCACCCATCCCAGAGTGACATTCAAACGTACATAGTATAAGCAGGAGTAAGCCATTCGGTCCCTCGAGCCTGCTCCACCGTTTGATAACATTGCCTACATTATACCAGTGTCTACAACTCAAAAATACTTAACTGGCTGTAAAGCGATTTGGGACAATTGTGAAAGGTGTTGTATAAATGTAGGTTTTGGCTTTATTTTATTACACTTGCATGCAATAGGCAGAGTGAGTATAACACTGATGTAAATTAGACACCCAATGCTGATTCTTCCCTCCAACCTTCCCCCAAACCCACTCCAACCTTTTCACCAACCACCCTCCAACCTTCCCCCTCAAACCCAAACACCCCCTCCAAACACCCCCCAAGCCCCTTGCAACCTTCCACCTAGCCACCCTCCAACCTTCCCCTAAAAACCCCCCTCCAACTTTCCCCCAAAACCCCTTCCAACTTTTCCCCAAACTCCCCCTCCAACTTTTCCCCAAACTCCCCCTCCATCTTTCCCCCAAACACCCCCTCCAACTTTCCCCCAAAACCACTTCCAACTTTTCCCCAAACTCCCCCTCCAACTTCTCCCCAAACTCCCCCTCCAACTTTCCCCCAAACCCATCCTCCAACCTTCCCCCAAAACCCCCCTCCAACTTTCCCCCAAAACCCCTTCCAACTTTTCCCCAAACTCCCCCTCCAACTTCTCCCCAAACTCCCCCTCCAACTTTCCCCCAAACCCATCCTCCAACCTTCCCCCAAAACCCCCCTCCAACTTTCCCCCAAAACCCCTTCCAACTTTTCCCCAAACTCCCCCTCCAACTTTTCCCCAAACTCCCCCTCCATCTTTCCCCCAAACACCCCCTCCAACCTTTCCCCAAACTACCCCCCAACTTTTCCCCAAACCCCCAACCCCACACACAGTTTTCAGTCGGTTGTAAAAGGGATTTGACTTACCACTTTTCCAGCAGAAACACTCTCAGTTGCTGCTGCTGCTTCTCAGCTTTGGGCAGCTTCGTGATTTCCTGGCAGGCATTTACAGCAAAAAGTTGGAATCGCAAAGCTGCCCGAAGGTCAGAATTAGTAGCAGTGATTGATGAAATTGATCTGACACTGATAGACTGACTTAAAAAGTATCAGAGCGCTCAGCCTGACAGATCCATTTTTTAAAATCTGTTCTTTCAGGTCTTCAGCCCTGGCTGCTTAGTGTGGACAACGAGAAACTGAAACATCGAGCTTGTGCTCCCCTTCTCCCAGGCCCCAGTATTTGACACCCTCTGCACCCCCCCTCTCCTCGGCCCCGGTGCTGGGCACAGTCTGCAACCCCCCTTTCCCAGCCCTTGTGTTTGGCACAGTCCGCACCTCCTTCTCCCAGCCCTTGTGTTTGGCACCGTCTGCACCCCCATCTCCCAGTCCTTGTGTTTGGCACCATCTGCACCCCCATCTCCCAGTCATTGTGTTTGGCACCGTCTGCACCCCCCTCTGCCGGGCACCGGTGGCTGGAAGCTTTCCAGATGACGGTTTTTGAGTTTCGGGCTTCTGTTGCACTGACACCAGCAAATCTTTGGAACCCAATTTCAAGGCTCAGATACCTGAAGGCCTAGATACCCATCTCTCACACGTTATTATTGCCTACTGCTTCTCAGGAATAATGGAGAAAGCCACAAATTTTAACTCCCAGGGCACCAGTAAAAATTG
The DNA here is from genome assembly GCF_017639515.1 of Carcharodon carcharias. Lineage (NCBI taxonomy): Eukaryota > Metazoa > Chordata > Chondrichthyes > Lamniformes > Lamnidae > Carcharodon > Carcharodon carcharias. The sequence goes on from NC_054472.1 coordinate 103,773,352, forward strand.
CAGAATATAAAGTGTTAAAAATGGAATTGAATTTATTCCATCACTCTCACAGGCTGGTAATGATAACAAGTAGGTTAATTGCATGACACCTCTAAAACAGTTATCCTTTAATTCATCATGAGCATGGAACAATCTGCCAGTGCTTGTATATTAATTTAATTATATCAGCGAGAAAGCAATCTAATTTTGTGATGATGCAATTTGATTACATCGAGATTTAGGTGTGGAAATTAGCTGCTGTTGTCCCTATTTTCCAGACAGAAGACAAGGGCAAAATAGTGCCACATCCAAGGGACCATTTCCTCTCTGTATTGGGACTTCTCTGAGGCTACTGCTGATGGAGCAAGTGACCTAAAATTTATGCCTTGGAATTTGATCCGCAATTGGATGGCTGGAATATGTCTAATCCCATATTTGGTCTGATGATATTCCAGGGTCCACTTTATTGAGGGACCAAATGTCTGCACTAGGACCTGTTTGTCTGATTGGGCTGCCTGGAGCGCTGCCTGGGTTTTCCTGTCATGAATATGATTTGAGAATAAACCAGAATGTAAATATTATTTTACAGCCTGATGTGGGCCAGGAGTACTCTTCTCAGGTCTACCACATTTCTGAGAGATGCTGCTGGTCCACGATTGGCTCATTTCCATTTTTCTCCATCCATCCCAACCCCAACTCTGAGTCTTATATGTGGGCTGTGGCTGGTGATGCAGAGAGCTAGAAATTGATCTTTTGGAAATTGACCAGCTGTCTCTGGAGGCACAACTTGCACTGACAGCTTGCCCAAAGTGTTCACATGAGGCCTGAGGCCCAATTTAGGACAAGTCTTGGACCTTCCGGTTCATGCACATGCTATCTGTGTGCCATCGGCTGTGCGTCCCCAAACAGATCATGACCAATTTCTACCCATTAATTACATTACAGGCCTCTAGTTATTCCCAGGCCTCCACCTTTATGGCATTTGTTGAAATAAACACTAAGAACTTACTATATATTAATAGTGATGAGTGCTCTCAAAATTCTAATAATATTGCAGCAAACACTAAATATAACCAATTGAATACAAGATGGCGTTAGACTCTCAGATGATCATGCTATTGAGAATCCATAAAATTTCCAAGTGAGCAGGGGAAATTGTTCAAATTTCGGGTCAGCCAGAAAGAGATGGGCACTGGATATAAATAAATAAACAAAATGGAGCACAATGAACAAAAAAGCTTAGCATATAAGTCCCACACCCACTTACCATAATTCCTCTTTGAGAGCTAGAAGTGTAAATGAAGACAAAGTAATTGAGCGGAAGGAACAAAGGTGAGTGAGAGGAAGGCTGTAAAGCTTTAATTGCATTCATCAAGCATAGCCAAGTGAGATTGCAATAGCCCTCCCAGAACTGATCTAAAATGCATTGACAAGACTAAGACCCCAGGAGGCAGCGGACACTGCATAATATAGATAAACTGTTACCAAGCAGAGCAGGCATGGTGTATCATCCCGCTGGTTGCACAGATAGAACTTGTTCAATATCCACACTGAGATTATGCCCCTATTGCACAATGTTAAAGACTCAGTGACTTCCAGCACTGAGCAAAAATAATGGAGCCCAGGGTCCCTTTCCCCTACTGAACAATATTTTGGCCCACTAACCCCGCCCCCCCTGCCCCCAACCCTGTAATGCTGAGCAAGATCTCAACTTTCTCCCCAGATAAGATTGCAACCTCTTTCCCCATCCCCAGCCTTCGCCATCTCCCACATTGAACCAGTTTGTGATCTACTTTCTCTCTCTCCAACTTGTGGAGCATAAATCCTGTAAAAAACCCGCACTCAAAAAGAAGAAGACAAACACAGCATCCTCAAAAATTCCTCAAGGATAATGGCTGGAAGACAGTGAGTCTGAATAGCCAGTGAATATTGAGAGTCTCTCCAACACCACGAAAGTCCCAGCACCTAAACAAAACTGTTGTCAAGGTCAAATGGGAACCACAACCTTCACACTGTTAGGGAAGGAAACAGTTAAAGAATTTCAATATGTTAATTATTAGGTTGTTTAACGAAGTACCATTTGGTTGTATAAAAGGGATATTCGCTGAGACTAGGTCTGTCTATGGAGACTTTTATGACGAGCAATTAAACTCTGTCTTGATTTCAGTCTTTATTTCTAAATAACTATTGGAACTTAACACTCACTACTCTCTCGATAAGTAGGTACCTGCATCTTCAAACCTCAACTCCTCCACCAGCTGAACAGTAAGTCATGGATTGCATTCATTTCTCCAATACTTTCTTTTGTCAGCTCAAATGTCTATTTTTGTTAAGTGCTGGCTGAAACTCCTCCTCTGACAAGCCCCATTTTATTGGTTACATTTCCTGTTCTGACCCAACCATTGTCTGCCAGTCCCTTCCTCCTCCATCTTCTCACTAGCTTCTGTTTTCTCCTTTATAGGCTAATTACACTTTTTTTTCATTTCCCCTTTTACAGTAATTCTCCTTGTGGCCTTGTATATCAATTATCAATAGTAACTTATCTGGTTGTCCGTCTACCCCAATGCTCACTGTCCCTTGCTTAAATTGCCCTGTTTATTCAGACCTAAATTTCCCTTTCTCAGTGCCCTCTTTGCTTCATCCCTCCTCTCCTGTACCCACTCATGCTCCCTTTTCTCCTCTTTTTTTCAATTGTCTTCATCTTCATTCTCCCTTACTCTCATTCCCTTCATCTCATCCATCCTCCTCTCCTCTTCTTCTCTCTGTCTGCATCACTTCTATCTGCCTCTTCCTCCTCCTATTACCCTTTCCCTCTCCCCATATTGGGGGCAGAATTTTGGCGGGTGGGCTTAGTGGGGGTGGGCGGGGGTGATCGGGAAGCCAACTGCTGCCCACGATTGGATCTGGAAGGCGGTTTCACACTAGTGGGCCAATTAAGGCCCGCCCAGCATGAAAGGCGGCTGGAGAAGCTCCAAAAAGGGGCGGGTGGGGGCACGATGTCTGCCGGCAGCCGATTCAAAAGCGGCCCAGGCAGCCCTTGGAAGGCTGCCACAGAAAGACGTCTTTAGTACTCTTGCTATGGATTCGAGTACGGTTGGACACAGCAGGCAGGAGGGCGGGTCAGCAGGGCAGTTGGCCCTGCATTTCTCTGACGAGTGCCTTGCAGCCCTCCTGGAGGAGGTGGCTGCCAGGAGGGACCCGTGTCCCCAGAGACAGGAGGAAGAGGCCACCACACCTCACCAAGAGGGCATGGGAGGAGGTGGCATCCCGGGTGAGCAGCCACGACGTAATGAGGCCCACGTGGGTGCAGTGCCGGAAGTGGTTCAATGATCTGCTGTGATTGGGAAGGGTGAGTACCGAGTTGGCATGGGTCAGCGTGGAGAGCAGTTAAGGGCTGGCCATCCCTGCTGTGGACCTCAGGAGTGTTAGAGTGTGACTGACAACTGTCAATGACACCAGAATTGGCCAAGGGGGTTAGCCCTGGATGCTTGGACTGAGTGCCTTGCGGCTCGAGGGGCTCAACCTTGATCTGCCCTGGAAGGTGTTCCTCAGCTGGGATTGGCTAGGCTGCAATGGCGCTGCAGGTAGAGAGTGGACTAATCAATGCTTCTCTGTCCTTTCTGGAGAAGACATCCCATAGCAATATTGAGAGATCACGGACTAATGAGGGACCCCACACCACCTCATCCTCACTCACTATGAGCAGGAGGCCCTGGAGCTCGAGAGGCAGCATGCACCTCATCAGCCGATCACAGTGAGGTTGGGGTGTCAGACGCAGGTAAGAGTGAAGTACACTGAAGTGAGAATGTCAGTTATTGCAACCATTCCAGTGTACTCTCTATATTGATGTGAGTCTCGAACCTTGGGCCCCCATTGATAATCGAAAGATGAGGGCACCATGATGCAGATCTCCATTGTCTCACCAGGGTGCCTGGCATGCACAGTGACAGTAACTGCTGATATGTCCTTCTTCTCCCTTTTAGGTTCACTAGCAGGCACTCACAATGAGGACCCTGAAGGGCCGCCCCTGACTCTGGAGGGCCACCATGCTCAGCATGCAACTGCGTCACACCCTCTCTGTCAAGCAGGCACCAGCTCAGATACCACACCTCGGTGGCCATAAGATCACCGTCTAGTATCTTGGTGCACATCAGTGAGAGTACTTCACACTCACCTGAGGTGCAGGTGGAGGCAGAGAATGCCCAGGGCATCAGCAGTCAGAGGACTGCTGGAGACCAGGACAATGCTCAGTTGATGGCTGATGATGGGCCTCTGGAATCATCCATTAGGCAGCAGATGCTGGAAGTCCAGCGGAGTGTGTGGGAGGGTCTGGCAGAGATACATGAGGGAATGTGTGCCATGGTCTCCATTTGGGAGGTGTCCCTGCAGAGCATGACCACTGCATTGACCCTCATTGCCAACCGCAATGACTCCTCCATGGAGAGAACGGCGACTCTCATGGAGAGGCTACTGCAGGGACAGAATCAGGGCGCCCTGGGGATGCACTCATACCTGCAAGCCCACACACAGGCAATGACCTCAGCTGATCAATGTCCGTGTGGGAGATGGATTGGGCATTCAGTATCCCAGCTAGGTGCCCGTCCATCAATGGGGAGCAGGAAGGTCCAAAGCGACTCCATGTTGGCGCCTGAGCTGCCAGTCATCTCTGTCGGCTCCTCTCAGGGCGAACCGGGTGATGGCAGCAGCTCCTCTGCCCCTCTGCCAGTGACCGTGACATCTGATGAGGCTGCGATGACTGGGGAGATGCCAGCCATGGCCCAGGTGGGGCCAGCACAGGCTCCAAGGGCCAGAGGACAACCGCAAAGGTCATCAAGGCCAAAAAGACAGCAGAGTTAGCAGGCTGTCTCCGATGCCGGTGCTAGTGAGTGGGGAGCATCTAGACAAAGCACCCGTAAAGGTGAAGGTAAAATACCTTAAGCACAAGGTGGGCTTATCACGGGTGATATTTTGTTCCCCTATTTTGTTTTAACTTTTTTAATGGTGAGATAAACAACACCGATTAATGTTTAGTTCAGCAATATGTCACGTGCAACATTAAATGAGATTTTATTTTGTGCTATTGGCCTCATTATGCTTAATTTGTTCTGTAGGTGCAGGGTAAGCCATTATGAAATGATGGACGTGTGTCTCCTAAAACCTTATTGCACAGGCACAGGGTGTATGTTGGTGGCCAAGGAACTGGCCCTCTCTGGGATCGAGTATGGGGCCTGCAGCCCTGGCATGTTGTGGTGTTTCTTATTTGGTAGGCTAGCTGAAGGAGTGTGAGATCCCTGGAGGTTACCCAGGTCAGTGTCCATGACCTCAGTATTCTTCTCGTGCTCATCCTCGGACTCACTACTGGACTCATTATCTGTTACCTGAGCAGCTATGTCAACATCCTCTCTCCAGTGTGCCCCCTGAATGGTCCAGGCATTGGTAGTGCATCTGGAGAAATGGTCCTTCTTCGCCCTTGTGAAGGCGTGGCTCCTGTTGTACCGCTGCTCAGCCTCTGTTCTTGGGTGGCGGAGAAGCGTCATGAGCCACCTTTGCAGGGGCTAGCCTTTGTCACCCAGCAGCCATCCACCCAGTCAGGCTGGAGCACTGAAGAGCCCCGGCACCTGGGAGTGTCTGAGGATGTAAGCATCATGGGAGCTGCCTGGGTACCTTGCACAGACTTATAGAATCAGCATCCTGTGATCACACACTATCTGCACGTTCATGGAGTGGAATCCCTTCCTGTTGACAAAGGCCTGCTGGCACCTTGATAGCCACATTTGTGCAGTCGATGGCATCCGAGACACGGGGTTACCCAGCAATCACTGTGAAGCCTTTGGCCTGCTCTGTCTGGCTGGCCTTTGTGCGGAAATGAATGAAAATCAATGCACGTAGTTTCTGTCACCAGTTTGATGCAACTGTGGACAGCTGATTGAGAGTCTCCACAAAGATCCTCCACCAAGCCCCGGAAAGACCTGGAGACATAGAAGTTGAGGGCCACTGTGACTTTCAGAGCCACTGGCCACCCACACAGTTGGAGCTGATCTCAGGCCCAATCTTCTGACAAATGGAGCTCACTGTCTCCCTTGAGAGATGGAGCCTCCTTCGGCATTGCCCCTCGGACATATTGAGGAGCTGCATTGCCACCTGTAAACCCTGGCAGCAGGTTAGTGGCGCCTTCTGTGGCCCCTTCCGCCTTGGACTGCCATCTGGCCCAGCCCCCCTTGTGCCGGCGCCTCTCCTCCCACAGGTTGCTCCCCGGGAAGCTGCAAAGGGACACCTGGCCTCCTCTCCCTTCTGCCCCTCTGTTGCTCCTCAGAGGAGGTGCCTCCAGCAGACACCACAATCCCCATTACCAGGGTTATGGAAGGCTGTCAGATACCTGGAAGGGCCCACACAATCAGAATCCTCCAGGGGCCCTTCTCTGACAATGAGACCTGAAATGAAGCCTAGAAATGATGAGAATGCAGCTCTGAACCGAGATGAAGCTCTCTAGTTCACATAAGCAAAAACAGAATTACCTGGAAAAACTCAGCAGCTCTGGCAGCATAAGCGGAGAAGAAAAGAGTTGACGTTTCGAGTCCTCAGCTCTTCTTTCCCGCCGATGCTGCCAGACCTGCTGAGTTTTTCCAGGTAATTCTGTTTTTGTTTTGGATTTCCAGCATCCGCAGTTTTTTGTTTTTATCTCTAGTTCACATAAGCATCCAGCAGCACACGATCTCCAAAACTCTTCACTGCTCACATTGGCAATGCTGTTGACCCTTCTCATCCTGCCCGTGGATGAGCTTTTGCAAATTGTGGCCCACCTACCTGCCCGTTTTGCCCATGTGATGGCCAAAAAATCGCACCAGCTATGTGAATTTGGAGATGATTGGGTGCGTCAAGGACCTTAACTGGTCTCTTAATTAAGGGCGGGTGCGCCTCCATCTCTCTCGCATATCCACCAAGTGAAATATTGCGAGAGTGCGTGTTGACATTGGGAGGCTCAGCCAATGTCAACACGCGTTATTTCACACTTGAGCGGGTTGGGCACGCATCCGCCTGCCGAACAAAAGATGTTGCCCTGGATCTATTATACCCCATTTTGCAAACCTGTTGCACTAAAAATTCATTTAAATTAATTAGTGTGCAGTGCCATAGGAGATTAGCCAGTTCTCTTAAATAAAATGTCACTTTTTTGATGTGCTCTTTGTTCCTTTAATCCTACCCTAAGGGTTGATTATTTTAGATGATATGCTTAACCTACCATTAGGAAATAAAATCACTTTCTCGCAATATTATTTACATCAATCTGTCTGCAAATTTGGAAGGCTCTGCAAAACAGATTTTGACATTGGTTAACATGAATACTAATTTAAATACACAAAGTGTATGCTCAAAGAACAACTTTCTAAATAATTGCATAGTCAATTTTTAATACATTTTTACAATGTGTTTCATCCAGACTGCAAAATAAAATGTTCTGCTTTATCAGTGAAATGAAGAGAACTAAGCTTTTTATTTTTTATTCAGAATTGGATAAGATATTACAGGACTTACTATTAATGCATAGTTTTAAACAGAGAAGAATTACAGTGTGTATATCTCAGAGATAAATCTCATATTTCAGAATCTGTGTTGCTGAATAATTTGTCAAATATCTCTGGGTTTTATTGCTTCAGTTTACTTTAATGTGCTTCTAATGTTCAAGTCACTGAATCACTTTGAAACTGAGTCAATAACTCACTCTGATACTAGAACATTGATGACTGATGAATACCTTCCTACAAATGAATCAAAAAATTGAGTATAGAGTTCTGTTCAACATTTAATAGGAATAAATCATAACAGTGATGTTTCCCTTAAAGCTTAATATGCCCATTACGAACAGGGCCATATTCAACATTAATAATAAAAGTGCCTTCTTCAAAAGTCTCCTTTAGATACAGAACTCATGAGTAGCAGGTGCAAACAGCTTGTTGTTTTTATTGTATCGTGTAGATTTTCTATTTTACATAAGAGGTGCTGACCCTATTCATTGTGCTTATTGGCAGCAAATTGTCAAAATGACTAAAACAGTTTGACATTTCTAATGTCTCCAACCCCAAGCTAATGAGTACAGAAGTAAAATTGAGGATCATTAATACCATTGTTGCGCTCAAGAAGCAAAATGGTTGACTCAAATGATGGTTTTAATCTTTATTCTACAAATTACAAAATAGCTTTATTTAAACCCAACACTGTTTTAAGAAGAGTATAATCACATTTTCCACGCAACAGCAAGTATTAGCAATGCAAACACCTGCTAACATCCAGTATCTCTAAGAATAATAATACTAATGATAATAAATGATTTCCTGCCTCGCCAGACAAGAATAAGGCCATTTCGCCTTTAAACAGAAAACTTTCATAACACCCTGTACCCGGTCCCGCTGTGGTAGTGAATATAGGAGAACCTACAAGTTTGTAATGGGCTTTACCCACCAGGACAGTATTGTCGGAGGAGCACCATGCAGCCTTACAAATGTTACAGTTTATGGCAAAGATAACATGGAGGTGCCTTTCAATCAACCTTAGCCTCCAGACTGTCTTTCTCACTATTCTGAAGAGGATCGGTTTCTTCCTCTTGAGCCATTCATCTCACTTTGCTCTGATCTCTTTTCTCTCCAGTTTCTTCATGAGTTTATAAACAATGGCCTGGTACTAACATGTGAGGTAACTCATTGTCATCTGCCACTACTGTAGTTAATCTTATATTAGAAGCTTTATGGTTTTTCAGGTGGGACCTTATTTCTAAAGTGACACCATTTTAAAATTCTTCCATTGACATCACTTCACTTAGGGTTTTCAAAGGTTAGTTCATCCTTCATAGATCTATACCACTTATCAAATATAATAGTTTCCTTTTCTCTAGAAAATTCCATAAATATCTGACTCCTCTTCTTCCTTAAATTTTGAAATTTCTCTCTGTTAGTAATGCCTATGAGTTAATGCTAAAGGGCTCTCTCTGTAGCCCTTTAGCACTAACTCATAGGCATTACTAACAGTAGGTTTCACTGTATTATAGTCACCAGATTGTACATACGAAAGAGTTGAGTATACTTCCAACATACTCTGCAATAAAATAGTCCACCTTTCTTTTGGCCATTGCAGTTCTGTAGCAATTTGTTCAAATGGCATAAAATACAGTTCAACTCCTTCCTCACTGAATTTAGAACCATCGCTGAATCCTCCACTATCAACATCCTGGGGGTTACTGTTGACCAGAAACTGAACTGGACTAGCCATATAAATACTATGGCTATAAGAGCAAGTCAGAGGCTGGGAATTCTGTGGTGAGTAACTCACCTCCTGACTCCCCAAAGCCTGTCCACCATCTACAAGGCTCAAATGCACAATGTAATGGAATACTCTGCACTTGCCTAGGTGAATGCAGTTCTTTCAACAGTCAAGAAGATCAACATCATCCAGGACAAAGCAACCCGCTTGATTGGTACCCCATCCACCACCTTAAACATAGATTCCCTCTACCATCGATGCAGAGTGCAGCTGTGTGTACCATCTGTGTACGGCAGTAACTCACTTGCATATTAATATTTATTATAACAGGAAGGCAGCAATCTAATTTAATTGTTTGGTAACACCACCATCTGCAAGTTCCTCTCCAAGCTACACACCATCCTGACTTGGAGTTATATTGATATTCTTTCATTGTGGCTGGGTCACTCACCATCCTAACTTGGAAATATATCGCCGTTCCTTCACTGTCAAAATCCTGCAACTCCCCTCCCTTACAGCACTGTGGGTGTACCTACACCACATGGACTGCAGTGGTTCAAGGTGGTGATTCACTAGCACCTTCTCAGGGGCAATTGGGGATGGGCAACAAATGCTGTCCTAGCCATCAAACCTCACATCCCATGAAAGAATTTTTAAAAATCAAAAACAGGAATTAAATCTGAGTCATCCTCAAGCTTCATTGCTACCCCGATCACGTAATTTAAGCCTTTCTCTGTCAAGTTCAAATTTTCTTCCTTTCTCTAAGAAACTGTCCTTTTTCCTTAATCCTTTCCTTGTTTTCTAACTTTTCCTATTCTCTCTCCTTTTAGAATTCAAGGTTTTCCTTTTATCTTGCTCTTTGGAAGTCTAATTCAATTTTTTGCATTGAACTTTCTTCCTTGTTTTTGTCTTTTTCCAATTTGAGTTGTTTCATTTGTAATTGAATTCTAGTGAACTCAACTTGAGTGCTTTTGGGATCACCTATTTCCTCCTCAAGGCTCAATTCTTCAACAATCTCTGTCCTTTTCACCCCTTCTTTCAAGTCAACTCCAACTTTCTTTGCCACAGCCTTCAAATTAACCTTTGTTAGCTGTGCAAGGCATTCACAAACAGGTTGTCTCTTTCCAGAAATGCCTAAATCATTGAATGTAGGCATGTTGGCTTATCATTAAATACAGCAAAAGTAAATGTGAAATCTTGTCTATTTAAACTCTGGAAAATTCCACTGTACCTATTTTTCAGCCTCTGGATTTGGATCCAAATGAGCCCTCCATTTGTTACCATTCCTGTAGGGACCAATAACTTAAAAAGAAAAGAGATGAATTTCCCAGCAGCCAATGGAAAGAATCACAATTTCACATTTTAAGTATTCTACTGTAACAAACAAACTAAAATCAACTTAGACTCAACATTACTTAATAAACAACTAATACACCAAGTTACAAGAAAGGTACTTCCCCACTAACTAATGAGCACAACCAAAAGACTTTACGTCATACTCCCAGCCGATATGTAATGGTGAAGATTCAGCTCCAAACTCCTCTCAGCTACTTAGGCTCCCTTCTCCTTGCCTCAGTATCCTTTGAATGTTGTCCCACCCAGTTTTCTGAGTATCCTCAAACTGAATTCCATCAGCAAGGCTCACACAGGCGATCACTTGTTCCTTAAATCTCCACAAGTCCCATCTCATCAAATAGAGAACCAATTCCCAACAGCATTCTGGTTGGAGGCTAACACAAAAAATAAGTTTTTTTTTGGCAGCTTTTCACAGCAGCAGCTGTTTTTGTCTCCCTCTGGGTCTCTCAGTCTGGGTGCCTTTGTCCAGAAAAAACAGCTGCCCTTTTGTGCCAAGGTGTGAAAACTTGTCACTTGATTTTCTAAAGGTTCTGATTACAGATCATATGGGCATGTCTCTGGACAGAATTAGTATGATCATACCATCCCCATTCAGAAAATTTTGTTTTACCTTAAATTAAAAGAGAACAGTTCTGGGCAATTTTCTGTATAGTCAGGTAGATGCCTGTGTTGTAGCTGTACTGGAACAGTTTGGCTAGGGATGTGGCAAGTTCTGGAGCACAAATCTTCAGTACTATTGCTGGAATATTGTCAGGGCCCATAGCCTTTGCAGTGTCCAGTGCCCACAGCCATTTCTGATATCACGTGGATTGAATTGAATTGGCTGAAGACTGGCATCTGTGATGCTGGTGACCTCTGGAGGAGGCAGAGATGGATCATCCACTCGGCACTTCCGGCTGAAGATTGCAGCAAATGCTTCAGCCTTATCTTTTGCACTGATGTGCTGTGCTCCCCCATCATTGAGGATGGGGATATTTGTGGAGCCTCCTCCAGTGAGTTGTTTAAATGTCCACCTCATTCAGGACTGGATGTGGCAGAACTGCAGAGCTTAGTTCCGATCCCTTGGTTGTGGGATCGCTTAGCTCTGTCTATCACTTGCTGTTTATGCTGTCTGGAATGCAAGTAGCCCTATATTATGGCTTCACCAGGTTGATACCTCATTTTTAGGTATGCCTGGTGCTGCTCCTGGCATGTGTCGCTGCACTTTTCATTGAACCAGTGTTGATCTCCTGGCTTGATGGTAATGGTAGAGTGGGGGATATGCCAGGCATGAGGCTACAAATTGTGCTTGAGTACAATTCTGCTGCTGCTGATGGCCCACAGCACCCATAGTTGCCCAGCCTTAAGTTGCTAGATCTGTTTGAAATCTATCCCATTTAACACAGTGGTAGTGCCACACAACATGATGGACGATATCCTCAATGTGAAGACAGGACTTCGTCTCCGCAGAAGCGTGTGGTGGTCACTCCTACCAATGCTGTCATGGATAGATGCATTTGTGGCAGATAGGCTGGTGAGGATGAGGTCAAGTATGTTTTTCCCTCTTGTGGGTTCACTCACCACCTGCCGCAGACCTAGACTAGCAGCTATGTCCTTTAGAACTCGACAAGCTCTGTCAGTAGTGGTGCTACCGAGCCACTCTTGGTGATGGGCATTGAAGCCCCCCCATCAGAATACGTTATGCACCCATGCCACCCTCAGTGCTTCCTCCTGGTGCTTAACGTGGAGGAGCACTGATTCATTCGCTGAAGAAGGGCAGTACATGGTAATCAGCAGGAGGTTTCCTTGCCCATGTTTGACCTGATGCCATGAGACTTCATAGGTCTGGAGTCGATGTTGATCACTCCCTGGGCAACTCCTTCCTGACTGTATAGCACTGTGCCACCACCTCTGCTGGGTCTGACATGCCGGTGGGACTGGACTACCCAGGGATGGTGATGGTGATGTTCACAACATTATCTGTGAGGATGATTATGTCAGGCTGTTGCTCGAGTAGCCTATGAGGCAGCTCTCCCAATTTTGACTCTAGCCCCTAGTTAGTAAGGAGAACTTTGCAGGATCAACAGGGCTGAGTGTCACTTCCGGTGCCTCAGTCGATCCGTCTGGTTTTGTCCCTTTGAGACTTTGCAGCAGTTTGATACAACTGTGTGGCTTGCTAGGTCATTTCAGAGAGCATTTAAGAGTCAACCACATTGCTGTGGGTCTGGAGATACATGTGGGCCAGACCAGGTAAGGATGGTAGATTTCTTTCCCTAAAGGGGCATTAGTGAACCAGATCAGTTTTTACTACAATGATAATGGCTTCATGGTCATCATTAGAGTAATTCCAGAATTTTATTGAATTCAAATTCCATCAACTGCCATGGTAGGATTTGAACCTGGGCCTCTGGATTACTAGTCTAGCGACAATACCACTACGTCATCACCTCACCACACATTGGATAAAAGTCCTTATATTTTGTTTGATATGGCTTGCATTTTCCAGTGTTGAATGCTTTTTTTAACATTCTGTGAATTGCACATTTTATGTCCACTATAGTGAATGAATTGGTATTTGAGAGCAGCTCATAAAGACCAGAATTTTCCCAGGCCCATAGAGCTGCCTTTGGAATTGGGGCTTTTGGAATTTTAGAAATGAAAGCATTGAGCTGGCCCCCACTGCATTCCTGCTTCCTTGCACTTTTCCTGGAGGTAAGAGAGTACTGGCAAAGGAAATGTGCCCGATACTGGGCAGCTGATTAAACCAATTAGTGGGCATTTCATGAGCGGACTGTAATCTTGCCAGTGTCACATGGCCCCCCACCTGCAACTCACCAGGTAAGGGGAGGTGGCTACATAGTGGGAGGTGGAGGCTGCATGACATATGTTTGACATTTAACTGATAACAGCAGAAAATCGCATGGCTGCTGTCTCCCCATCTCACAACCTTTCCATTGAGTGTGGAATTCCTGCAGATGGATCCCCATGAGATTCATGTCATCTCAGCCACTCCTTTGATTTTGATGGCTGCTGCAATGCTTCCCTGCTGCTCCTGCTGCTTGGGCCTCAGCAGCACCTCGCCTGGCCACCTAGCTGGGGCTATCAGCCTCCCTCTCCCCAGAAAGTAAAAACAGCTCGGACCAGTACTCTTATTTCCCAGTTTCTACTGGTGTTCCATTTTTAAGTATACAAGACCAGGTCATATCAACATTCTTAATTCCCAGTTTTTACTGTTTTTCCCTTCTGGGTTCTGGAACCCTCCCACCATCTTAATTGGATGGAGAACAGGGAGGTGGCCTGTTGATTAGTCACCTCAGCAAAATTAGGCTGGCAGGCATACTATTGAAACACGTAATCAGGATCCAGAAATTATCCCGACATCATCAGGTTCCTGACATTCACAGCAAAACTCAGCTCAATGTGTTGCTTTCAGAGATTTGATATTTAATTGGCTGGCATCTAAGATAGGCACAGCAACTGTATAAATGAATACATATTTTGAACAAATAGCATGTCACTTCTGAATGATATGTATATCCAGTTCCAGGTTTTATTTTGCTTGTACTTGTCATTTTGTATGGCTATGAGTGGTCATGCAACTAAAACAGCTTTATGTGTTTCATTTTAGACACACCAAGATGAAGACAGCTACCAATATATACATTTTCAATCTCGCAGCAGCCGATGCTCTGGCAACAAGCACAATGCCCTTCCAGAGTGCTGACTACTTAATGGGGTCTTGGCCATTTGGAGACATGCTGTGTAAAATAGTGGTCTCCATTGATTATTACAACATGTTTACCAGCATCTTCACATTGACAATGATGAGTGTTGATCGATATATTGCTGTGTGCCATCCAGTGAAGGCATTGGATTTCCGTACACCTTTCAACGCAAAAGTAATAAATGTTTGCATCTGGCTCCTTGCCTCAGTTATTGGCATACCTGTTATCGTGTTGGGGGGCACTGGGACAAGGGATGGTGAGTGTTGAAGCTTTATCAAAACCAACTTCATTTATGTAGTTACAAAGTATTCGTAAAGCCTGATTTTTATTCTGAAATAGTTCATTTTTGCATGCATTAATTTATTTTGCTAACTTTTGCTTACCCTTTGCTCCCACTGGTGAGTTTTAATGGAATGTGAAACACTGAAAATTCAAAAAAAAGACTTTAGAAAAAATGATAAGTGGACGAAGCAGCCTGGCTGACATTCCCCTGTAATGTAAAGAAAGAACTTGAGAAGTTGGAAACTTTTCTATGTAACTGTGCCTTTAAGAGTAATTGAGCAACTAGTTTTATAAATGTTGATATGTTTTATAAAATCTTAACAACAACAGCAATTAGCATTTACATAGCACCTTTAAGGTACTGAACCATCCCGAGACACTTTATAGAAGTGTTATCAGACAAAATTTAACACCAAGCTATTTAAGAACATACAGTATTAGGACACATGGCCAAAATCTTTGTCAAATAGTTAGGTGCTAAGGAGACCCTTAAAGGAGGAGAGAGGTAGAAAAGCAGAAAGGTAATGGAAGAAATTTCAAAACCTAGAGCTTAGACAGCTGAAGGCGCAACCACCAATGGTGGAGCAATTAAAATGAGAGTTGTACAAGAGGCCAGAGTTGGAAAAACTCAAGAGTTCATAAAATCATAGGGCAGGATTTTCCGCTCGTCGGACAAGCCCGGGAGTAGCTGCGGAATGGTCCACCGCCTGCAATTGGGTCCCGACTGTGATTTCACGCTGGTCGGCCAGCCAATGTGAAAAGCGCGCTGATGGCCTCAGTGCTGCTGGGGTGGGAGCAGGAGGAGAACGAACGCTGAAGTGTGCGCATATGGAGGGGTGCGCTCACTGAAAGCTCCCTGAAGGCACAGAGCTGCATCAGAGAGCAAAAGATCTTTAAAATGAAAAATAAAGAACTCACAAATAATACTCAGTCAAATGAAGAGGGTCATGTGAAAAATGAGTTCAAAAAAGTTTTTTTTATTGACTGTTGGAAACCTCATCCCACCTTTGGATGAGGTTTCGCAAAAAATGCAAAGGCTACCTGGCCTACTTGCCTGCCCGCCAACCATAAGGTTGGGTGGACAGTGAAAACTGCGACTTAATTAGCTGTTTAAGGGCCTTAACAGGCTTCTTAATTGTCGGCGGGCACCGTGCCGACTCTTGAGCATGCCCGCCGACTGGAATGTCACGTGAGTGTGCAATGACATTGGGACATTTGCCCGACATCATTGCACACTATTTCATGCTCGGGCATGTCCGGTGTGCGTCCGCACACCGAGCTGAAAGTTTTGGCCATTGAGTGTATAGCACAGAAAGCCTCTACTGACTCTTTGGTAGAGCTATCCAATTAATTCCACTCCCCTTCTGTTTCCCATAGCTCTGCAAATTATTTTCCTTCAAGTATTGATCCAATTATCTTTTAAACGTTGCTATTTAATCTGTTACCACCGCCCTTGTAAACAGGGCATTCTAGATCACAACTACTTTCTGTATTTAAGAAGAGTTTCCTCATGTTGCCTCTGATTCTTTTACCAAATACCCTTTTTACAGTTGAGTTTTATGAAATTATTTTGACAAGGAAGTATTCAATAAACGTCATGGCACTAGGAAGTTCTGAGGAACAAAGAGACCTTGGCGTGTGTGTCCATAGATCTCTGAAGGCGGAGGGGCATGTTAGTGGGGTGGTGAAAAAGGCATATGGGACACTTGCCTTTATCAGTCGAGGCATAGATTACAAAAGTAGGGAGATCATGTTGGAGTTGTATAGAACCTTGCTGAGGCCACAGCTGGAGTACTGAGTGCAATTCTGGTCGCCACATTATAGGAAGGATGTGATTGCACTGGAGGGGGTGCAGAGGAGATTCACCAGGATGTTGCCTGGGATGAGACATTTAAGTTACGAAGAGAGGTTGGATAGACTTGGATTGTTTTCATTGGAGCAAGGAAGGCTGATGGGTGACCCAATTGAGGTGTACAAGATTATGAGGGGCATGGACAGGGTGGATAGGGAGCAGTTGTTCCTCTTAGTTGAAGGGTCAGTCATGAGGGGACATAAGTTCAAGGTGAGGGGCAGGAGATTTAGGGGGGATGTGAGGAAAAACTTTTTTACCCAGAGGTTGGTGACGGTCTGGAATGCATTGCCTGGGAGGGTGGTGGAGGCAGGTTGCTCCACATCCTTTAGAAAGTACCTGAATGAGTACTTGGCACGTTATAACATTCAAGGCTATTGGCCAAGTGCTGGTAAATGGGATTAGGTAGGTAGGTCATGTGTTTATCACGTGTCGGTGCAGACTCGATGGGCCGAAGGGCTTCTTCAGCATTGTGTCATTCTGTGGTTCTGAGATTTTACTTTGGGACTGTTGTTTTAAATTTAGGGTAAATGAAAGGGGTCATGTGATCTGCTTTGAAGTCTGCCTGAAAGTAAGCCTGGGTGATTGATTGTTAGAGATAAAAGGAAGGCTTAGTTTGCTTTACTAGTAAGGTGCAAGGTATTTACACTTAGCTCTGAGTCTCCCAAAATCCCAGAAAGGTGTTGTAGATACCAGGTTGTAAACAGTTGTGCTGTAAATGATCCATGTACTTTTAGGATGAAAGGGAGTTAGGGTCAAGAATAACTAATTATCATTTCACCTGAATGCAAGGTTAATGTGTTTCACATTGCTATGGGGAAGAGGGCAGAGGAAGCCACTTTTGAAATCAGGTTACATGTTCCCCTACATATCAATGGACAGACAGTAGAAGTTTTGTGTGGTCAGCAGAGAAAAAAGGCTCCTTGATTTTGTGAGCTACCACAGACACATGTGGGAGGGATAGGGTCTATTGTCATATATACACATGCTGCCACCTTCTACTGATTCTGGAAGATTTGTTCTGGCATGGCCAGGGGGAAGAAGAGCCATTGAGACAGGCTTTACTGCTGGTGGTGGATTTAAGAAACTCAATGAAAACTGAGGAAATACCCTTGAGACAATCACTCAAAGTTACTACTTAGGGGATTTGTAGATTCATTTGAAACTGGGAGCAACAGTGGACTGTTTGCTAAAATTAGTGTAATTCCATGGAGACTACAAAGTGTGTTAAGTATATAAGGAGAATGCTCCTTTCTGCATTTAAAGTGTAAGTTACCTGCAAAAAGAAAAGTGTTTAGCAACTAGGGCTTTTAGTTGTTTGTTACAGTAAAAGTTTTAAAATGTGAAACCTTGATTTCATTTTTTTGTCAATGGCCTGGCTCTGTTTCAGACAGTGGCTAGGGTTCAGGATGGAATTGATGGCTAGGGAACAGAGTTTGTTGCGAGGGCAGAAGACAATGGCTTCAGTCTTTCCAATATTTAATTGGAAGAAATTTCTGTTCATCCAGTGCTGGATGCTGGACAAACATTGAGAATAAATTAGAGGCACTGGAAGGATCGAGAGGTGATGGTGAGTAAAACTGTCTTCAGTACATGTGGGATCCATCATTGTTTTCAGATGTCACCAAGGGATAGTGTGTAGATGAGAAATAGAAACTTCCCTTGGAATACTTGCTCAGAAATAGATTGAATTAACATCTTAGACTTTCCATCAGAAGTTTCCACTTGGCATTATCACGCTCATAATTAAGTTAAAAATAAAATGAAAACTAGCCTGATTGTGTGATAGCCAGTTATATGAGTATAGCACTTGTTCACTTTAGATAAGATTAGCAGACATTAGTTCTACGCCTTCATTCTCAAGAAACCATGCCGCATTGATGGTTATTTGAATAAAATCCTTTTTTCTCCGATGGTGTTCAGCATTGTTTTTGTTTTGTCCATTAAGATTTGGCTGCAATTAAACTGATTTTCCTAAGAAATTGCAGCATGCAGGATCATTAATTTCTAGTCTAAGCTATAATGATCCCAAACTCAACTCACAGGAGGGAGTGTGAAATATGTCTGTATAATTGACTTAAACAAGGATGTTTAATCTATCTTTGGCTAATTTGGTTAACAGTATTGGAGCCTTAGTACTCAGATTGACCTATAGCACTGTAATTGTTATATTAGATATGCAGCATAAGTTTGATACACGACACCCTCTGGGGAGTGTACTGGAGTGCTCCACCAGATCTGCCTAGCACCGGAACCTAATTTTCAGGATGCCAATGGTGTGCTCAACCAAACTCCGGGTTGCTGCATGAGCCTCTTTTTACCTTCTCACCAGAAGTCTGAGGCCGCCATACGTGAAGCCACATCCTTTGTTAGTAGCCCTTGTCCCTGAGGAGCCACTTCTGCAGCCTGTATGGACCCTGGATGATCTCAGGGTTCTGAGACCTGCTGAGGGCGTATGAGTCATGGATGCTTCTGGGTTATCTTGCACACACCTGCACGATCTGTTTGTTAGGGCCGCAGACCAGCTGAAAATTGAGAGTGGAAGCCTTTGCAGTTCACATACTGGACTGCTTGTTGCCAGGGGGACTTAAGAGCTATGTGGGTGCAGTCAATGGCACCCTGCACCTGTGGGAATCCAGAAATCTCAGCAAATCCCAGTGCTCTTGCCTCCTGGCTTGCATGATCTCTGCCGAAATTGGCAAAAAGGGCGTCTGTGGCCTCCTAGAAACATTTGTGGGTGGAGGCTTCTGAGATCCTGCAAAGGTCCCCAGTAGAGTCTTGGAAGGAACCACTGTGCGCAGAGGTAACTTTAACTGCCAATGACAAGCATGCCCCCTGAGTCCCTGTGGTGCCAAATCCTGCAGAATGTGCATGACCAGTTCCCTTGACAGGCACAGGCATCAGCGACACTGGTTCTCGTTCAACTGCAGGTAGCACTTGCATCGACTGTAGACCCTGGGTCTAGTGATGCACCTATGAACAACAGCTCTGTGAGGTTCATCCTCTGCATGCAGAGGAGGCTGTGCTATCACTTGGTCTTCAGGGTTCTGCTCCTCCCTTTGGTGAGCCAGGTGCCCCCGTCGCATTCTTCTTCTCTCCTGCCTATAAGCAATGAGGCAGATAGTGAGATCACCAGGCTCCATGGTCCTGATGGTCTCCTCACTGCAGTGCCAAAGAGAGTGATGCAAGGGTCAGTTATTATCTCCTAAAGACCACTCTTGGTCAAGTCATCGGCTGCCTCTCAAGGCCCCTTAACACATGCCGGAGAGTCCAGGCCATCGCATGGATGCCCAGTATTTAGCGTGGATGATGGTTCAACATGCCCACATCCAGCGCCATCGCACACCACATGACAGTGTGGCGGCAGCTTCGGCCACTCGACTGCATCCTGAACTCTCATCTCAGACACAGGCATTTTCATAATCTGGACTCTAAGGCTTCACGGTTTGCTTGTACCATGAGTTTGACTTTTCAATGTCAACTAAAACATAATGCAAGGGACGGGGAGTGCATCCCTCCATCACTGTGCGATGGCCACCTTTCCCAACAGGATCCTCAGGCTTGTCTCAGGCAGGCTTCCTCACAAGATTCTCCGATCTCGCCACTGAACATATCCGTCGCGAACGGGGGCGTAAAATCCCGGCCAGTGTTTTACTCTCACCTGTACATTTTCTTTTGACTACTGAGCCGAGGGAGACATGCTTTTAAATTAGTTGCTGGTAGATGTAAACAGGAAAATTAGAACTGATTTAATTACTTGGAAAAGCAAACAGGAAAACAAAGACTATTTTTACTCCTTGTGAAAATTTAAAATTGTGTCACTCTTTTAGTGTGAAAAACAGAGAGATTATAAACAGCTAGAATTGGACACCTGTGGCTTTACAGGCGCTGGCCTTTATGGATAAGAGTATTCTAGTGTTCCCATGGCAACAGGAGCTGAAATACAATATTTTGAGATTGACGTGTTGATAAAACATTCGTAGGTAGCACAATTTCAATATATGCAATCTATCAACAAATGTCAATGATCAGTTTGAAAAGAAATAAAGTGGGAAAAAGACACTAAAACCAGTTATTACATTGTCAGTCTCATATTTTATAGCGTGTGATATAATGTTTCTTGAGGTAATTTTCTAAATGTGTCCACCTTACATCTGTTCACCAAAGTTGATTTTCAGCTGAATAGCCTGAATGCTAAGTCGTGTCCAAATTATTTCCATCAGATTACAAGTTGTAACAAATGAATCTTGTCATGAAAAGCTGAAGGCCAAGCAGGAATTCTGTATTAATTATTTGTATATAGTTAATTACCAAGCCTGACTTTTGGGACCAGGCCTCTACTACATACCCATCAAACAAACTTTGATACATTTCTTTTAACTGAATGTTTTTAATATAATTCACTTCAATATGTAAAGAGACTGCTGAAATTTACTTATGGTCTCCTTGCAAGATCCGTCCTATTTTCCTATTAATATTCCAGTTTATTAATTAGGACAATGTTAGTTATACAGATATTGTGTTCATTACAATATCCCACTGAATTCCCAGAATAGTTATTTATATTTTATTCAAGAAAATCTTAAACAAATACTGTGATGACATTTGACCCGAAAGCAGAGCAGTAACGAAAATTTGTAATTTCTTAAAAGGTCTGTGTAATCTTTACATGTTTTTAAGGATGTTTGTTTGAAAAGGACTTTTGAGAGCTTATTTATTGTAAAGGAATCAATTGTAATTTTCTTAAATAATAAGAAATAAGAATGACAATGTGATCTGATGACCCTTGACCTGGCCGGAAGCAAGATCAACAGGAAGAAAGTTAAAAAAAAACTGTGTGGCTGACAGACACAAAGGAGTGCTACAAGCAGAGGAACTGGAGGATGAAGGTGATCAGTGCATAGATGTAGATACAACAAGAAAGCAGACAGACAGAAAGAGGAACGCAGACAACTCTTGTTAGGAGAAGATCCAAATCACTCTCAGGTCAAGGTCAGTTTTTCTATTTGGCAGAACAGGGCACAGGAACTCTCAGAGGTATTTTGCAAACTGGCTAAAAAAGGTCTGAAACCTGGAAACCTGTGTGAGTAGTTTGGAGACACTAAAGAGCTGGGTGTTTTCCCAGAATTGGCCAACTCCTGAACCAGGTGTTATTGGTTGGTCAATTGAAATAGAACTCTGGAAAGCTACACACTTAGGACTTTTGTGACCTGACAGAGAGAAAGAAAGAGAGAGAGGTTTTCTAGAAGTGTGCCTTGCTGATGATGATCGTTCCCATGAAACCCGAAAGTGAAAGCTGTTGTCGATAGGACTCTGACCTACCCTGAGTGAATACAGAACAGCATATTGTGAAACTGTGTAGCTACATAATGCCACATTTGTGTGGGGAGTGATGGGAATGCTTTTGGTTGTGTAAGGTGTATCTTTGTTCAATTGACTATTTAATGTAAAATTTACCTTTTTTATTCTAAGTATCAGTTGGCTGTTAATTCATGCATAATTTGCATTTGGTCTGATTCGTGTTAAAGTAAATACTACAAAAAGTGAAATCTTGCTGGTAATTTCTTCATTAGGGTGTCATTCAGTAAATTTGGTTATTTTGGTTTACAGCTCCTCCACAGGGATCATCATAACACAGTTAAAATGATACCGATCCCAGTTAACAAGGTTTAGCTGTGATAGTTTTGACTGTAGATGTTATCATAACTGCTGACCATTGTTTTTTTTATTCAACAGGTATCATCGAATGTGAATTGCAGTTCCCACATCCCTACTGGTACTGGGATACCGTACTGAAAATCTGTGTTTTTGTCTTTGCCTTTGTTATACCAGTTCTCATCATCTCTGTATGCTACAGCTTGATGATTTTGCGTTTGAAGAGCGTGAGACTGCTGTCTGGTTCCAGAGAAAAAGACAGAAACTTACGTCGAATCACACGGATGGTCCTTATTGTTGTAGCAGTTTTCATCATCTGTTGGACTCCTATTCATATTTTTGTATTGGTCAAAGCTTTGGTAAATGTGCCTGAAACCACAGCAGTATCTGCCTGCTACTATTTCTCAGTGGCTCTTGGATATACCAACAGCAGCCTTAACCCCATACTCTATGCTTTTCTAGATGAAAATTTTAAAAGGTGCTTCAAAGATTTTTGCTGTTCGTCAGGGTTGAAGCTGGAATTGCAGACCAGCAGCAGAGTAAGGAATACCACACACAATCCTATGTTGTATTGCAATAGTGTACAAGATGCAAACCGGCAAGTATGACTAGCAGTGGAAATGTCATCTTTCTCACCACAGACGAGAGATGACTTTCAGGATCTAGGTCTGACTCAAATTACTTCGGCAGTTTAATTCTTATTTTTCTGACCAAGGCATTGAGGCCAGTTTAGCATTACAATAAATGCAATGATTTTGCCTGTCCATGCTTATCAATAAGCGATCAAATGATCAGTATGCATGGGAAAATCAGTTTCACGTTCATTTTATCTTCAGCACAAAATGGCAGATGTTTAGCATCTGAGCTGGATAATTGGCATTGATCGTAACAGTGCTGCACTTACATTCCCATTTCATTGGGAAATGGGACTTGTCAAATTAGCTTGGCAGGCATGGCAGAGACTGCTGCAATGGATACATCTGGAGTCCTTGCTTATATGATTCCAATTTTTCAACAAGTGCTCTCATTGTATATTAGCAACAAACAACTGAAGTTTTGTGATACAAAACGATTTCAAATCTTAAATGAGAACCTTAAATCGGATTAAAGGAAGCCATCTACAGCCAATCATGTGCAAAAATATATGTCATATAATGTGTTGTTACCAATTTATTAATGTTGATATGTAAAATGCATTGAGCATTTCTGGTATATAAAGCAAACACACATTGAATATATTATATCCAAAGGTAGTGAGTGAAATGTCGTCTTAGAAAAATAGCTCTATTTGCAAACCAAGAGCTAAATGCTTTTGCTTGTAAAAACGAAAATGCATTCTAAGTTTTAAGGTCAAAAGCCTTTGATCATCCGCCACAGTTTAGGTGTAGTCATGCATTAATGAATATATGGCTCAAAGATGGTGTGAATGTAAATTACTGGGTTTTAGGACAGATTCAGGTAACGAAGTGGACTTTGGAAAAGGCAATCAAATCTGGATCAACTAAAGAGAAGCCCTTATTTTGTAAAACAACATGCAACAGAAAGGGTTAAACTTTGTAAGAAAACATACTAGATCCAATTTTACAAATGTACAATCATGGCCATGAACTTCACTTATCAGTCAGAAAGGGGATCACAACTTTCTGTCTATTATGTGAAATATCTCACTCTGAAATATTGGTCTCCATTAGTTTTTAACTTCAGGTGTTTTCAGAGGTGACTGAATTTTTTAAAAAATGGAGCAATTTTAAGTATTTTCTTGTTGCTAATAATATATTGTAATGTGCTCATATGTTAAAATATTTCTCACCTGATTGAAGTAAACAAATCAACTTGTGGTAAATGATGCAACTGACCATGTTCTTGCTGTTTTTTGCAGTGCTCAGAATTGTGGATGTGCTTCATTTAAAGCCATTAGATTTCTTTATCTCTGGTGTTGCAAGCTGTTATTTTGATGGAAGTAAATATTTGCAGGTACCTTTACAGCCATGTAAAAATTGTGTGTTTTCCTATTTGGAGTACATTTGTGAAATCATTATTAAATAAAAGGTAACTGCTAAAAGCCAAATAGACTGTTTCTCATCTTCTCAGTGAATTTGGCAAAACCTGCTCACACACGTGGAACAATGCCCTGATGCACCCAAACTCCTCTTATTCATTCTTAATGCGTTAAGTTCTATGGCCACCCAGAGCAGGACTAATAGTGTATGTCTGTAACTATTACTTAAGGCAATTTTATTAATGTAATTGCCAGAATGCATTTTAAACTGGTGTTGTGGCAATTTGCATATAACATTAAATCTACAAAGAAATTAAAATTATCCAGTGTGTTCCAAAAATATGGTGAATTAAGATGTGCTTTAGCAATGCTTCCAGCTATTCGAATGGTCTGGGTCTGGCATTTCGCCATCAGAATACGTATTACAGTAGAAATGAGTCCTGATGATAAAATTAAACTTACTGAAAGCTCTTGTAGTGAATCACAGAATCAAAGACCTTTTACAGCACAGAAGGAGGCCATTTGGCCCATCGTGTCCACACTAGCTCTTTGATTGAGCAATTCACTTAGAACCATTCTCCCACCTTCTCCCCACAACCTTGCACATTCCTCCTTTTCAGATAACAGTCTAACTCCCTTTTGAATACCTCAGTTGAACCGGCCTCTACCACATTCTAAGGCGTGCATTCCAGACCCTAACCACTCGCTGCATGGTGAATTTTTCCTCATGTCACTTTAGTTTCTTTTGCCAATTACTTTAAATCTGTGCCCTCTCATTCTCGATCCCTTCAGCCAAGTGATTGGTATGGTATTGTACAGACCAGAGAGGTCTCCAATTTGATTCTTGTCTGATCCCTTGTCTGTGCAAAATTAGCTGTTTTCAGTTAGGGTTGGGCTGATGGAAGTCCCCTCAGGAGGTGGTGGGAGGAGTTGCTGGTGAGTCAGATAAAATCTCTGCTCATAATGTGTACTTAATGACCTCTGCTAGAAGTAGACCTGTACAACCATCGGGTGAGAATAAGATCAAGGTCAGCTACAATCTCGCATTTGAATAGTTGGCCACATTCACTGTCTGGGTTGACAAATGAAGAATAGCCATTTGCGTGATATCTCCGAATTCGTTGTTATCAGTGGAACTGTACCCCAGGATGATTAATTGCCTTCACAAAATGAGTAATAAGAGGGAAACATTAGAGCAAGGTGGAAGAAATATCCTCGAGGCCAAACCCTCTCGTATTCTTCTTCCTGAAATTCATTCTTAAAAATTTGTGGAAAATATTCTATACCTATATCTTGATAGAATGCAATGTTCACAGAGTTAAGGTTTGAGTGTTTTTTCTCAAGAATGTCATTAGCAATCAGCATCCTTATGTAGGTGTAACTTATTAGAAGCGATGCAATAGTTCGCAGCACTTGATGGTTAATTAAATTTCCAGCACAGTTTCAAGTGCCTTGCCAAGAGCTTTCACAAATAAATTCTTCTGCTTTTAATGGAAACACACTGGTGCAGTTGCTGCATCACTATTGACCACCTGCTTTTAATTAACCAATTGACATTCTCAATGGAACCGGACCAGGCTCTGACTTACATCATTCAAGATTTAAATGCTGCTTCCATATCTAGGGAGGTTTTGTAGCATCTCTCTCACACCCCTGGAAAGAATATAAGAAAAGGCGGCTTACCTGAGAGGAATCATTTCCTCACATTCTGGGTTAAATTTTTGTTTGGCTGAGGAAGTGGGGGAAAGGCTGCAATTTCACATCCCCACAAAGCATGTTGGTTTGGGTGGTAACACACCCAGTTTTGTACAGGACTATCCAGTTTTTAGCCGGTCTGTCTACTCTCTGATATGGAAGCATTAATGTGCTGTATCTTGTGCCTTACATTTAACTGCAATGAAGCACTTGTGCTCATTCCTTTTGCCATCCACAGCAGCCTTAAACCAAATGCTTTCTCCTGGCTTTTGTGCTCAGTTGGTCAAAGGTCATGTGAGTGCTAAGGGCAGGCAACTGGTCTCCCTGGGATTAGTTCATCACTTTTTGGTTGTGAGCAGTAGGATCTTTTGGCTAATGACATAAACACAATCTTCCAGCTTTAAGTCCAAAATGTTGGCGCACCACCCATTCTCCACAACAATGGAAGTTAAAAAGGCTTTTTTTACAAAGCTCTTACGAGGCACATTTTCACATTTAGATAAAAGCAAAATACTGCAGATGCTGGAAATCTGAAACAAAAATAAAAATAGCTGGAAAAACTCAACAGGTCTGACAGCATCTGTGAAGAGGAATACAGTTAACGTTTCGAGCCTGTATGACTCTTCATACGGACACAAAATGTTAACTCTCTTCCTCTCCGCAGATGCTGTCAGACCTGAGTTTTTCCAGCTATTTTTATTTTTGTTTCATATTTTCAGACTTGTTTTTCTTCCCATATCAATGGCTTTTGAAGTAATGAACCAACTGGGTCACAGAGTTCGTTTTCATATTTCCCATCCACCATGCACTGCAGCACCTGCCACCCCAACACCCCCCCCCCGCTTCCCTCCCCCTCCAGCCCCACCCTATCTCCCACTTTCTTCTAATTTAGCTTTTTCCACTTCCCATTGTGCCTTTCTGTCTCAAACCATGATGGATGGGAGACTTTTATGTTTTGGGTGACTGTGTTCATTGGCCAAGCGAATTCTAACTGCACGCCTTCCTATGTTCTCATCAGTTGCAGCTTGTAATCAGTAACAGAGAGAGACTGATGTAAGAATAAACAGTGATGGATTATTGTGACACAGGGCTGAGCACCAGATCACACGTGCTCACTCAGAAACCTCCAGAGCCAGACTTACATTTCCCAGTTGTCCACACTGTATGGTGATTCATCAGTGCTGTCACGTGATCAGTACACTTGCATTCTCTTAAAGGGACAGGGTACCTCACATTACCACATCCTTCCTCCTTTACTTAAAAGTGCACCTAACAAACTTAAAACACGTTCACTATTTACACAATAGCTATTTACAAATCAAGTCTCTCGGGAAGCTTCCTTGGATGTGTTGAGCATCTCAGTTCAACAACCTCGGCTGGTTTTTCCAAGACTTCCTTTTCAGGGGACAGTTGTCCATTAGGCGCTTCAGTGGAAATTGGCAGGTTTGTCTCCCAGACCCCCTCAGGTCCCATAGGCCCCACTGGTGCTACCCAATCGTGTGACCTGTTCTCTACCTGTGGCACAAACTCAAGCATAGATGAAGACTGCATTTCTTCTTGTGGGACTGGTCTTCTTTTGCGGAGATCATGTCTCCATGTCACCTAATTATTCTGCCGTTTACCGACACATTATAGGAGAGGGGTCCAGTTACTGCACTCACCTCATCTACCAGCCAATTGGACCCATCTCCAAAGTTCTTCATGAGGACCGCATCTCCCACCATGAAAGTTCTTTCATGATCATAACCACTGTGCCTGGTCTTCTGCACCTCTTGGCTTTTTTCCACTCTCCCATCTAAATTCCTCCAGATAAGGGTCAGGCGGGTTTGGAGACACCTCTTCATTAGCAGTTCTGCAGGGGTAATGCCGGTCGTCATGTGTGGCATGGTCACACCGAGACAATCACATGCCGATGGAATTCCCTTCCATCTTTTTCATCCTGGATTTAAAGGTTTGGACTGCCTGCTCAACCATGCTGTTTGATGCTGGGTGGCGGAGTGAGGTTTTGAAATGGGTAATGCCTTTAAGTGACGTGAACCTGTGGAACTCTCTGCTGGTTAAAGGGGTCCTGTTGTCGGACACGAGGACTCCTGCAAACTATGCACTGCAAAACTCTGTCGTAAATGGTCTATGGTGGCAGCCATCGTGGGTGACCAGACTTCATAGATGCCCATTCAATTGGAATGGGAGTCAATCAGTAAAAGGAACATTGTGCCTAAGAAGGCTCCCACGTAATCGACATGGAGGCAGACCCATGGTCGCCTAAGCCACTCCCATGGGTGTAATGGAGCTTTTGCACCTGCTGGCATTGAGGACAGCTTTTTACCAGCATTTCTATTACCAAGCTCATGCCTGGCCACCGCAAATAGCTGCGTATGAGCATCTTTGTTATGCTAATGCCCGGGTGAGTGCTCTGTAGCTCAGCTAATAACGGCCTTTGTCCCCTCGGGGGCTTGATAACCCTTGCTCTGCAGAGTAATATGCCATCCTGGCAGGAGAATTCATATTTGCAATCAGAAAAGGTATTCATCGCCCTGAATTTAGATCCACCCGACCAACCATTCAAGACCTGCTCCCAGATGTTAGACAATAGTGGGTCCCGGCTTGTTCTCTCATGGAATTTGTCTGATCTGAACAGGGGAGGAATCCAGAAAATTTAGCACTAAGACCAGTTCCTGGGGAATCGGAGCCTCCCTGTTATTAGCTGGCAGGGGAAGGCGGGTTAGTGCGTCAGCATGTGCGATTTGAGTTCCCAAACGGTGAACAAAAGCGTATTCGTAGGCAGTTAATATTAGTGCCCATCTCTGGATGAGAGTTGATGGTGGTATCCTACATCTTCTCCAAATAATCCCAGTAGGGGCATGTGGCCAGTTATAATTTGGGAATGGTGACCGTGGAGACATTGATGGAACTTCTGGATGCCGAAGACAATAGATAAGTTCTTCTTTTCAATCTGGGAATATCCTCGCACTGCGACACTGAGTGTGTGAGATTTATAACCAATGGGTCGTTTGGAGCTATCCATCATCCATTGTGAAAGGACAGCCCTTATTCCACATCACATGTTAAAATTAATTCCTTCTTGGGGTCAAAGTGGACCAACAAGGCCAATGATCTTAACAATCACTTTACTTTCAGGAAGGCATCCTGGTGCGGGACTTGCCTACTTCATACCTGTTTCTTAAGCAGGCTGTACAATGGGGCCAACACAGTCGAGAGCATTGGGAGGAATTGGCTTTAGTAGTTTACCAGGCCTAAGAAGGCCTTAAGCTCTGTGGTATTTCTCAGGGCAGATGCCTCGCGAATGGCCTGAACTTTTTCTTCCACGGGATGCAGGCCCTGTGCCTCAACCTTGTGGCCCAAGTAAACTACCTCCTTTGCTTGGAACAGGCACTTCTCTTGTTGTAAACATACCCCTGTTTCTGTGAAGTGTTTGAACACCTCTTCTAGATTTGCTAAGTGTTCATCGTTGATCAGTCCAGTGACCAATAAGTCACCCAAGTAAACTATAACAAGGCAATCCTTGGAGCAAGTTTTCCATCATTCTTTGGAAAATAGCACATGCCGAGGAGACCCCAAAGGGTAGACGTGTGTATAGTAATGGTGACGAATTCCCTTGTGTCCTTTTCCAACTCTATCTGCTGGTAGGCATGGCTCATGTCTACTTTCAGTACGTGGTGCCCCCTGCCAACTTCGATTAAAATTCTTCAATCTTGCGTATCAGGTGTCTATCAAGTTTGGCCACTTTATTGACAATTAGCTTATAGTGACCGCATAAACACATCCTTTGGTCCGGCTTCAGTGCAGATACGATGAGTGCCATCCACTCAGAAAATTGCACCGGTTTTAGGTTGCCCAATTTTTCCAGTCTGTCCAGTTCGCTTTCAACTTTGTCCCATAGAGCATAAGGGACTGGCCTGGCTCTTCTAAATCTGGGGGTTGTGTTTGGGTCTAATGGATCCTGGCCTGTAGCCCTCAAACCCTTCCTAAGTCATCATTGAAAACAAAATCATACTTTTGCAATAATTCCTGTAAGCCTTTCATTGTAATTTGAAAAATTTCAGCCCATTTCAATGTAATCTTTTCAAGCCAATTGCAGTCTATTAAGCTGGGGCCCTCTCCAGCTACGACTAACATGGGCAATCTTTCAGATTGATCTCCATACGTCGCTGAGACTTGACATAACACTTTCAGTCTTATTTCTTCACCCGTGTATATACTCAGCTTTGTGTTTGAAAGTTGTAACTTCAAAGGATGGGCTCCTTTATTCAGATATCTAAATGTATGCTCTCCAATGACGGACCTCGACGCTCCTGTATCAACTTCCATCTTAATGGGTTGTCCGTTGATCATTATGGCTACTTGGATTGGCTCTGTTCTACCCACTTTGTGATTATGTAATGAATGGATGTCTGATTCTGTTTTTCTGGCTTGTCCATGAGGTATATTTCACGATTTTTCCTTCTGCCTTTATAGTGTTGTTTTAGCCTTTCTCTGTAGTGCCACCTTATCTGGCCATAGTGGTGGCAGAAAAAGCACTTGACTTATTTGATTGGCGTTCACCCACTGGACACCTGGATGTATTTCTCCCATTCATTTTGTGGATTTTCACTGCAGTGCTGTTGTTTTTTAATGGTTTGGAGCTAGCGAGCGTTTCCTGCCTTTCCTTGGAGTCCAAAGTTTTCGTGCCTTTTGTTGCCGGATTGTCCCACTGGACCAGATGGACAGCGCCATTTTGTGTATCTTTTATAACTTCGGAATTTCTAACAGCACTCTCCATTGTGGTGGCTAATTCTAATGCCTTATTGAAGTCTTCACTAGGTGCTGCCAGCAAACACCTTTGGATAGTATCATTTCCAATCCTGTGTATCAGCCACTCTGTCAACATATCACTAATGGACATTCCGAATTCACAATGCTCAGTTAATGCTTTTAAAATGGCCACATAGTCAGCTATTGTGTTCTTCGGAAGTCTGTTCCTTGAATTGAACTTGAAGCACTGCATAGTGACTGAGGGCTTTAGTCTCAGGTGGCTCTGTACAATTTTTATTAACTCATCGAAAGTCTTTGAGTCAGAGGCACTGGGTGATGTAAGGCTGTGGTCAGCATGTACGTTTTGTTTCCACATGAGGACAAATGAGTCCCCCTCTTCTTCTCCTCCTTTGCAACGTCGTTAACAGTAAAAAAGAATGCTAGGCATTTGAGGTACTGGGACCAGTCTTCTGAAATGAGGTCGAATGGTTCGACACACCCAAACTGTGCCATTGTGAATGACTTCAAGGATGCTGCACTTCCAATAGGCTTTCCAGGTAATGATGAATTTAGGTGCTTGGCTTACTGCGGAGTTACGCTTTCTCTGGGGTCTCTTATAATTTTCTGTGCATAGCCATTTTTCATGTATTTTCCCTTCTAAATGCATCACCGCTTTAGGAGCTGTGACCGTTTTTTTTAACTCTGCCTCTGCAGCTATCGGCTTTTCTCTGCTGGGCTTTGTGCTCTTTTTGAGTTTTAGCAGGATCACCATGACCGCGATTCTGCAGGGTTTTTTTATTTTAAACTGCAGCACTGCTTTCTGCTCTGTTAGCTAGCTGTTGCCTATTTTACAAGATAAATATAGTTGTTCTTTCCAATGCTTTGCTCACCCACTTTGAAATTTATTTTCTTTTGTTCTATATCCTCACTGCCACTTTTATGTCTTGGATAAATGAGTTCGTTGGCCAACCGAACTCTCACTGCATGCCTTCCTATGTTCTCATCAATTGCTGCTTGCAATCAATAATAGGGAGAGACTGTTGTAAGAATAAACAGAGATGTTTGATTGAGATATAGGGCAGAGCACCAGATCATACATGCTCACTCAGAAACCTCCAGAACAGACTTATAGCTCCCAGTTGCCCATGCTGTGCAGTGATTCGTCAGTGCTGTCACATGATCAGTACACTTGCATTCCCTTAAAGGGACAGGACACCTCACTTTGCCATGGAGACTCATGATGATGTAATCTCCATGTATAGTGACATCCATCTCCTCGCGCAGCAATGCTGCTGGTCTGATGTTAGGTGTTCTTGGTCTTCAGCAGTGGCCACTGTAATGCTGACTTTCTGACATTGTCCTGCCTCCCAGTGATTTTAGAAGAGGTGGTAAGTCCTGTATACCAGCCAATACCCACACATGGGTTTAATAAAGGGTCCTCTATCAATTCTGTAGAGATTCTCAATCCAGCACATGGAGGACCCATTACATTAGGAGATCTTCTGTGAAACTGCCAACCTCCCAAAGACAGGGTGAGTAGACTGGAGCTGGAGACTCCAATGTATTTGCAAGGCATTGCTTGGAAAAGCAGTTGCAACTGCAGCAAAGCCAGTTACCTTGTGCAGATTTCGCCCCTGATGTCTGAAGGCCCTAACCCTCCTGGCCCTCTTACTTAGCTAATACATGATATGTGACAGAGAATGGATGTGCTCTTATATCTACATGCACACTTCAGCAGCTCCCACCTCTGATGATGGGGCTGCTAATCTATGATTGCCAGATGTCCTCCTATTAGCCCTCCAGACTCAGGAACCCACTAGTCATCCTTTTTTGGATGGGGTTCCCAGGAGTGGCCATTTAATTGGCTATCTCCTTCAAAATTTCCCGCTGGCAAATGTGGGCTCCAGACCTTCAGTTCATCCAAATGGAGGGATCGGAACCTGGTAACGAAAGCCAGTCCTATGTTTCTAACCTCTTTCTCCTTTGCAGAAACATTCATGTTACTCTCTATTTTATCAATCTGAGGTCATTGTACTCCTGAACTTAGCTCTTATGTCCATCCTAGAATCATAGGCCTAACAATTTGATGGTGACACACTTGTTTTTTCAGGTGCAACATGATACCCAATCATCTAAAATGTGCACCTGAATTATGGCGCCTGCCGTATTATTAAATTGCAGGAAAAGAGGTGTCTAGTGTTCAGCTCTTAAGCTCTTATGAAAATAGTGTCTTAATGCCTTTTTGTGGCTCCTTTTGCAAAATTGGTCTGTTTAGATCTCAACTGGAAATTAAAATATAGTCCAGATGCAACCTAACTGGTGGTCCTTACATTTTAAAAAAATTCTTAGCTTGAACGTGAAGCCGGGAGGAATTGGAATGCTCCTCCCAATCCTACAGTAAAAGGACATGGGCCACTCCCAATCCAGCTACCAACCCACATCCGAGCTAGTCATTCAGCTCCCCCTACCCGACCTCCACCTGGCTACCAATCCCTACCCACTGGTACTTCCTGATCTGGTTGGCTCCTCTTTCTCACTGCTAGCATCGCACTAACCCATTCCTCAGATAACTTCACCAGGTGAGCTGTCTCTTATTCTTTGCATGTCACCTATTTAATGGAAATGAGGCCCATGGTCTAATATTGGGGGTGCTTCAGACCTCAACAAAGAGATGCAGCTTTCATACCCTGAACTCACTTGTGCGCACAAAAATAAACCTGAATGCCCTGTGTGCCCTATCTCTTCTAGTAGGTCTTTGAGATCAGTATCACTGAGTCCTGTTTGGAGCCCTACTTTGCTGCCCTGTGGGTACATCTGCCACTTCAGTAAGTAATTTGAAAGAGAAATGAAAATGCAAAGTACTAATGCTGCCTGAGCTGCTGGCTCTATTCTGTAATTCAAATCAAATAGATTAATCTTTTACATTATCCCATATGTCATATAACGTTCCACAGCCGTAATGAAATCTTTGATTGATACTTCCATCTCTCTTCCGTTTTTCCTCTTCTATCTCTCTTAAGTATTTTGCAACTAGACATATTCATCTTACAATGATGTTCCAGACTGTCATGAAGAGATATTAATGTGTATAATGTTACTGGAAATTATTTTTAAACTGGAATTGTTGTAGGGCCTGTGTCTGTGTGTATGTCTGTGTGCCGCTTAATTGGATTAAAGCCAGCTAGTCTGGGTGCTTTGCTATATCGTAGTTTTGAGATGTTAATTAGATAAACGTAAGGGATAGAAGGTAAAGAGTACATTCTCATTTGGTGAATAGACCATTCAGAAGAATGTGTAAGATCTTGTACCTAGCTGGGAGACACCAAGCAATGTGTTTATATTAATAAAATTGGTGGAATGAAACGATTATTGTTAGGAGAGGTAACATTTTAAAAATGGAAAATTACACAATGGAAAATTTGCATTCAAAGGGGATGCTGGTTTAAACCGAAAGTAATTTCTGTATGTGAGTCAGAGGCACTTAGGATCTAACCAGCCTGTAAGCCCTACAATTGTGTCTGCAAAGGAATCAAATTGAAAGGAACCTCATGTGCTTTGCTTGGTGTCTGTTTAAAGTCTATGGGTTATTGTTACCTTGGTGAAATTATTGTTACCTGGGAGTGATTAATTTGGGGCAACATTTTGAAATGGTAACTCTGTCTTCTTCTCCACACATGCTGTCAGACCTGCTGAGTTTTTCCAGCAATTTTTCTTTTTGTTTCAGGTTTCCAGCATCCGCAGTATTTTGCTTTTACCTTAGTGATTAATTTGGGGATTTGTTTAAAAGTTATTATGGCAGTAATTTGTAGACATGTGTATATGTTTATATTTGTTGTTAAATTAATAAATGTTTAATTTACTTTTATATAAAAAGCCTCTTGAGGCTTGCTGATTTTATTCCTGAATCCAGAACTGCATCTCAAACAAGTTTCCCTCGGGGATTTAAACAACTCAGCCTTTACCAACTGCTGTGTCATAACTGAGTTAATGTCTGCGTTAACATTATAATTTCATACTCCCTCCCAAATAAAATTTTCTGTCGCTCGCTTAGGAACATTTTCCCAATTATCTCACTGCCTGTTGGCAACTTCATCTATTTTACACAAACAAAACTACCTGGAAAAACTCAGCAAGTCTGGCAGCATCTACGGAGAGGAGCACAGTTAACGGTTTAAGTCCAAATGATCCTTCAACAGAACTAAGTAAAAATAGAAGAGAGGTGAAATATAAGCTAGTTTAAGGGGGGTGGGGGGGGGGGGGGTGGCAGGGAGTGGTGGGACAAGTACAGCTGGATAGAGGGCCAGTGATAGGTGGAGATAACCAAAAGATGTCACTGACAAAAGGACAAAGAGGTGTTGAAGGTGGTGATATTATCTGAGGAATATGCTAATTAAAGGTAGAAAGCAGGACAAGCAAGGTACAGATAGCCCTAGTGGGAGTGGGGTGGGGTGAAGGAATCAAAAAAGGCTAAAAGGTAGAGATAAAACAATGGATAGAAATACATTTAAAAATAATGGAAATAGGTGGGAAAAGAAAAATCTATATAAATTATTGGAAAAAAAGGGGGGTGGAAATTGGAAAGGGGGTGGGGATGGAGCAGAGAGCTCATGATCTAAAATTGTTGAACTCAATATACAGTCCGGAAGGCTGTAAAGTGCCTAGTCGGAAGATGAGGTGCTGTTCCTCCAGTTTGCATTGAGCTTCACTGGAACAATGCAGCAAGCCAAGGACGGACATGTGAACATGAGAGCAGGGTGGAGTGTTGAAATGGCAAGCGACATGGAGGTCTGGGTAATGCTTGTGGACAGACCGAAGGTGTTTTGCAAAGCGGTCACCCAGTCTACGTTTGGTCTCTACAATGTAGAGGAAACCGCATTGGGAGCAACGAATGCAGTAGACTAAATTGAAGGAAGTGCAAGTGAAATGCTGCTTCACTTGAAAGGAGTGTTTAGGCCCTTGGACGGTGAGGAGAGAGGAAGTAAAGGGGCAGGTGTTGCACCTCCTGCGGTTGCATGGGAAGGTGCCGTGGGAGGGGGTTGAGGTGTAGGGGGTGATGGAGGAGAGGACCAGGGTGTCCCGGAGGGAACGATCCCTGTGGAATGCCACTGTGGGGTTGAAGGGAAGATGTGTTTGGTGGTGGCATCATGCTGGAGTAGGCGGAAATGGTGGAGGATGATCCTTTGAATGCGGAGGCTGGTGGGTGTATCTCATCTTCCGACTAGGCACTTTACAACCTTCCAGACTGAATATTGAGTTCAACAATTTTAGATCATGAGCTCTCTCCTCCATCCCCACCCCCTTTCCGATTTCACCCCCTTTTTTTTTCCTCAATAATTTATATAGATTTTTCTTTTCCGACCTACTTCCATTATTTTAAAATGTATTTCCATCCATTGTTTTATCTCTACCTTTTAGCCTTTTTTGATTCCTTCACCTCACCCCACCCCCACTAGGGCTATCTGTAACTTGCTTGTCGTGCTTTCTACCCTTAATTAGCACATTCCTTAGATAATATCAACATCTTCAACACCTCTTTGTCCTTTTGTCTGTGACATCTTTTGGTTATCTCCACCTATCACTGGCCCTCTACGCAGCTCTACCTGTTTCCCCCCCCCCACACCCCCCACCTTAAACCAGCTTATATTTCACCTCTTTTCTATTTTTACTTAGTTCTGTTGAAGGGTCATTCAGACTCGAAACGTTAACTGTGCTCCTCTCCATAAATGCTGCCAGACCTGCTGAGTTTTTCCAGGTATTTTTGTTTTTGTTTTAGATTTCCAGAACCCGCAGTTTTTTGTTTTCAATCTATTTTACCCTGTCTTCATTTTTATCTTTCTGACATTGCTTGCGCTATTTTCTCTCCATTGTGTTTCCTCGTCTTATTTTTCTTCCTTCACTGCCACATTAATTTAAACCCTGCTCCATTGCTCAAACCACTCTTCCAGCAAGGACTTTGAAATTGAGCTTTGCTTATATTAAATTTAAGAAGCACTGAGTATAGGAACTAGAATGTACTGAACATTAGTCGGACCGTAGCTAAAGTACTGCGTACAACGCTGGTCACTGCATTACAGGATGACTGAGATTGCATTGGAGAGGGTACAGTGGAGATTTACCAGGACTGAAGGATCTTAGCTATGAGGATAGATTAGATAAGCTGGGCCTGTTCTCTTTGGAACAGAGGAGGCTGAGGGGAGATATAGTTGAGGTCTATAAAGTTATGAGGAGTTGAGATACAATGGATAGGAAGGACCCATTTCTGTTAGCAGAGAGATCAATAATCAGGAAGCATATATTTAAAGTAATTGGTAGAAGGATTAGAGGGAAGTTGAGAAGGGTGATTGGAATCTGGAATTCACTGCCCAAAGGTTTGGTAGAGTAGGGAGCCCTCACCGCATTTAAAACATTTGGGTATGTACTTGAGGTGCTGTAACCTACAGGGCCATGGCCAAGAGCTATGAGAATACTTGTGGTATTGAAGACATGTCTTCCTCACAATGCAGCAGCTTCCCATAGCAGTAGCCACCTCCAGCCATGCTTCCTTCATCTGGCTGGGTGGCCCTCTCCGCTGTTCTCAGGAGAAAAATTGCTTCCTCTTGTTGCCACAGTCACCAAATATGGGGCTGCCTGGCAAGGGTGCCTGACCTGGGGTTGGCTCGCTGTTCTTCTCTCTCCTCAATCTGTGGATGAAATAGCCAGCACCGTGATGGCTGCCATTTGACCATTGTGCCTACTCTGTGTATCTCCTGCTTCATCTCCGTGCTCACCACCCCAATCGGACAGCAATCTTGACCTTGTGGAAGCGGAAACACAGAGTGAAGATGACGAAGCTTGAGTGCGATGAGGAATGAGTGTTACCTAGGGAATTTGGTGCAGGTGGGAATTTGGTGCAGAGAGGTAAGGGGGTGCTGCTTTTTATACCTTTATCAATTTCCAGTAGCAGGTGAGTGTTCAAAGACACAGTTTCAAGATAAGGGGCTGATCATTTAGGGCTGAGATGAGGAGAAATTTCTTCACTCAAAGGGTTGTGACTGTTTGGAATCCACCATCATTAAATATATTTAAGGCTGGGGAGACAGATTTTTGGTCTCTCAGGGAATCAAGGGATATGGGGAGGGGTGGAAAAGTGGAGTTGAAGCCCAAGATCAGCCATAATTGTATTGAATGGTGAAGCAGGCTCAATGGGCCATGTGGTCTTCTCCTGTTCCTATTTCTTATGTTATAATGTTAATTAGTGGCCTTTCTTTTTAAAAATGCATCACGCTTCAATTTTTGATGTAGTGAGGGGTCAAAACCCTGAAGTTTTCCTGACGCTGGGGTGTCAATCCCAGGACAAAATCTAGCCTACTATTAAATTACTTGGAGAAACTTGCTGTGCTAGTGGTCATCTCAGTCACATGACATCTTCAGGTCCTCCTATATTGAGGAGGTATGGCATGGAGCCATTGCTTATCATTGACTTCAGCCATCTTCCCTCCCTCATCACCCACACTCAACAAAGCTGATTCCTTTTAAAAGTTTGATAGAAACAATCAAAATAACTTACTGTTTATGTTTAGGGTTAGGTATCATTTTAGGTGAAATGAATTCTAAATATGTGATCCTGCATGTTGTCCCTTGATCTTGCAACTGCATTGTATTAAAATCAATCCATAGCCTACTTGAACTCATTGTTGTGCTGAACATCACAAATGCAATTTTCTAATTTCCTTCCTCCTGCAACCTAACTGCATTTAAAACTCAGCTATAGAGTTAAATAACAGTTGCTTCCTGATCTACCTCCTCTTTGACTCTTTTCAATCTTGGTTTATTATGGGGCTTGAATCTTATTCCAGATTCCTCAATCTAAAAAGTCATTTCGTATTCAAGGAAGAGGAGATATTGGGCTGATAAACACCTGCTTTTTGGGCTTTATGAGTGCACTTGCAGCACATACAAACATTTGTGGGGCAAAATGCTATATTGGTGCAGCTGTTAGCATGCAAGCAGTGAATATCAATAAATATGCAGAACAGGCAGAAATTTATTTGACACCTGCATCGTGGAGCTCATTGCTCCAGCCAGAGCCCACTCTTTACCTTGCATGGCTATGCTTGTTCAGAAGGAATCTCCCAGCAGCTTTATTTAAAAGCTACTGATACAAAAGCAGAAAATGCTAGAAGAGTCAGCAGGTCTAACAACATCTGTGAAGAGAAAGACAGAGTTAATGTTTTGAGTCTGTATGACTTCTTCAGAGCTAAAGAGAAGTAAAAATTTGATGAAATTTATGCTGTTTAAGGGGGTCGGAATAGGTGAAGCTGGATAGAAAGCCAGCGATAGTTGGAGGCAAAGGGGAGATTGACAAAGATGTCATGAATAAAAGGAAAAAGAGGTGTTAATCGTAGTGGCACTGGCTAAAGGAGGTGTTGATGGTGGCATGGTGAGAAAGCAGTATGTGATAATAGCAGGACAAGAGTAAGCACTCTGGAAAAAATAACATGAACAAGTGACAAATGGCCCTCATGGGGATAGAGTGGGGGGTGGGGGGATAAAAGATCAAAAATAGGATAAAAGGTGGGGATAAAACAATGAATAAAAATGAAAATAAATAAAAATAAGTGGATAAAAATAAAAATAAAAAAAAAATGAATATAGAAAAAAGGGAATCAAAAAGGGGTGAAGATGGAGGAGAGAGTACGTGGTCTGAACTTGTTGAACTCAATGTTAAGTCTGGAAGGCTGTAAAGTGCCTAATCAGATGATGAGGTGCTGTTCCTCCAGTTTGCGTTGGGCTTCACTGGAACCTTGCAGCAGGCCAAGGACAAACATGTGGGCATGAGAGCAGGATGGTGTGTTGAAATAGCTAGCGACAGGAAGGTCTGGGTCATGCTTGCGGACAGACCAAAGGTGTTCTGCAAAGCGGTCACTGTTATGATTGATGCAGTTGGTAAAGTGGAGTTGTTTAAAATTCCCAGAGGGGAACATTAAAAAATTGTCATAACCTATAATTTTAAGTGTTATGTTTGATTCTAAACCATCAGTTCTTGAGGTTTTACATTAAACTAATTGAAACATTTTATTAATCTACCCAGGTTAAAATATACATATATATACACATGGCTACAAATTACAATTGTCATAACTTTTAACATGTTCCCAAACTAATCTTCATTAAGGCAACAGCAACCCACAGACTTAAGGCAACAGCAACCCACAGACTTAACCAAGCACCAGGCAAAGCATTTTCACCTTGCAAATGAGGTTCTTTTCATTGTGGAGCCAGTTGGAGGCTTACAGCTGCCTTTTGATCTCACATTTCCTCTGTTTGCACACCTGAAAACTACTGAAGTTATACCGACACCACTGATTGAATTTGAATTCTCATCTCACCAGTCTCTTTGAATTTTACCTTTTAACAATGAAACCTCATTCTTTGTTCCAATTTTCTTAGTAATGTAAACATATTGCTTGGTAGCTGCTAGAAAGGCATCAAGTTTACACCTCACTTCTTGAATGCTTTTTTCAAAAAATGCAAATGCACGCAATTCTCACATACCAAAACTAATACATAACAAAGCTCCCAGACGAGCTGGATTTAATCCAATTAAGACACACCTGCAGACTAAACCTCTATTTTAAAAGAAAGTATTTTCCAAATTATTATATACATTAATGGCTTCATGACAATCACCCGACCTGCGTTTGGTCTCTCCAATGTAGAGGAGCACATATTGGGAGCAGCGAGTGCAGTAGAGCAAATTGAGGGAAGTACAAGTGAAGTGCTGCTTCACTTGAAAGGAGTGTTTGGACCCTTGGATGGTGAGGAGGGGGGATGTAAAGGGGCAGGTGTTGCACCTTCTGCGATTGCATGGGAAGGTGGCATGGGAGGGGGTTGAAGTGTTGGGGGTGATGGAGGAGTGGACCAGGGCTTCCCGGAGGGAACAGTTCCTATGGAATGCCCAAAGTGGGGGTGAAGGGAAGGTGTATTTGGTGGTGGCATCATGCTGGAGTTGGCAGAAATGGTGGAGGATGATCCTTTGAATGCGGAGGCTGGTGGGGTGAAAAGTGAGGACAAGGGGGACCCTATCGTGGTTCTGGGAGGGAGAAGAAGGTGTGAGGTCAGAGGCGCAGGAGATGGGTTGGACATGAATGAGGGCCCTGTCAACCACCGTGGGTGGGAAACCTCAGTTAAGGAAGAAGGAAGACATGTCGAAAGCATTGTTTTGGAAAGTGGCATCATTGGAACAGATGCGACGGAGGCAAAGGAACTGAGAGAATGGTATGGAGTCCTTACAGGAAGCAAGATATGAGGGGCTGTA
Source organism: Carcharodon carcharias (assembly GCF_017639515.1). Lineage (NCBI taxonomy): Eukaryota > Metazoa > Chordata > Chondrichthyes > Lamniformes > Lamnidae > Carcharodon > Carcharodon carcharias. Next base: position 103,814,172 of record NC_054472.1, read on the forward strand.
GTCGAGGTAGCTGTGGGAGTTGGTAGGCTTGTAATGAATATTGGTGGACAGTTTATTACCAGAAATTGAGACAGAGAGATCAAGGAAGGGAAGGGAAGTGTCAGTGATGGACCATGTGACAGTAATGGAGGGGTGGAAATTGGAAGCAAAATTGATCAATTTTTCCAGGTCCAGACGAGAGCATGAAGCAGCACCGAAACAGTCATCAATGTACCGGAGAAAGAGATATGGGAGGGGGCAGGAGTAGGACTGGAATAAGGAATGTTCCACATACCCTATAAAGAGACAGGCATAACTGGGGCCCATGTGGGTACCCACTGCCACACCTTTTATTTGGAAGAAGTGAGACAAGTTTAAGGAGAAATTGTTCAGTGAGAGAACAAATTCAGCCAGACGGAGAGTGGTGGTGGATGGGGATTGTTCGAGTCCCTGTTCAAGGAAGAAGTGCAGAGCCCTCAGACCATCCTGGTGGGGGTTGGAGGTGTAGAGGGATTGAACGTCCATGGTGAAGAAGAGGCAGTTAAGGTCAGGGAACTAGAAATTGTTGATATGATGTAGGGCTTCAGATGAATCGTAAATGTAGGTGGGAAGAGATTGGACAAGGAGAGAGAATGGAGTCAAGATAGGAAGAAGTGATTCTCATGGGACAGGAACAGGCTGACACGATCGGTCTACTGGAACAGTCCTGTATGTGGATTTTGGGGAGGAGGTAGAAGCAGGCTGTCCGAAGTTGGGAAACTATGGGAAGCTGTGGAGGGAAGATCTCCAGAGGAGATGAGGTCAGTGATAGTCCTGGAAACAACGGTTTGATGTTCACTGGTAGGGTCATGGTCCAGGGGGAGGTAGGAGAAAGTGTATGAGAGTTGGTGCTCAGCCTCTGCGAGGTAGAGGTCAGTGCGCCAGGCAACAACAGCACCACCCTTGTCGGCTGGTTTGATAACAAAGTCAGGGTTGGACCTGAGAGAATGGAATGTGGCAAGTTCAGAAGGAGACAGGTTAGAGTGGGTGGGAGGAGCAGAGAGATTGAGATGGCCGATATTACGCCGACAGTTCTCAATAAAAAGATCAAGGGCAGGTAAGAGGCCAGAGGGAGGGGTCAAGGTGGAGGGAGAATACAGGTGGTGGGTGAAAGGATCTGTTGAACAGTGTGAGGGCTCCTGCCCAAAGAATTGAGCATGGAGACGAAGGGAGCGGAAGAAGAGTTCAGCATCGTGCCAAGCCCGGAATTCATTGAGGTGAGGGCATAAGGTTATGAAACTGAACCCTTTGCTGAGTACTGAACGCTTAGCATCAGAGAGGCAAAGGTCAGAGGGTATGGTGAATACGTGGCAAGGGCTGGGTTTAGAAGATGGGATGGGATCAGGGGGATGGGAAGCCGTAGATGGCTCTTGACGGGCATTGGTATCAATGAGTTGTTGGAGCTTGTGTTCTTTAGCACCTGAAAGAAAGAGACAAAGTTTCTTGTTAAGGCGTATAGGAATTGAGGAATATGTTAAGGAATATATTTAAGTCTGCTGATGATGCAAAGTTTGGTGGGACAAAGCAGCCTGCTGGATTGGCACACATCCACCACTTTAAACATGCATCGTACCTACAGTGTGTACCATCTGTAAGAGGCACTGCAGCAACTTGCTGAGGATCTTTTGACAACACCTTCCAAATTCGAGACTCATACCACCTAGAAGAACAAGGGTAGCAGACACATGGGAACACCACCACCTGTAAGTGGTGGCAGCATTTGATCGAATGTGGCATCAAGGGACCTTAGTAAAACTGAAGTCAGTGGGAGTCGGTGGGCAAAACTCTCCATTGGCGGAGTCATACCTAGAACAAAGGAAGATGCTCGTGGTTTTTGGAGGTCAATCATCTCAGTTCCGGGGTGTTGCTGCAGGAGTTCCTCAGGGTAGTGTCCTAGGCCCAACCATCTTCAGCTGGTTAATTCATGACCTTTCTTCCATCATAAGGTCAGATGTGGTGGGTTTTGCTGATGATTGCACAATGTTCAGTACTATTCGTGACTCCTCAGGTACTGAAGCAGTCCATGCCCATATTCAGCAAGATCTGGACAAAATTCAGCCTTCGGCTAAAAAGTGGCAAGTAACATTCATGCCACACAAGTGCCAGGCAATAACCATCTCCAACAAGAGAGAATCCAACCATCGCTGAATCCCCAACCATCAACATCCTGGGGGTTACCATCAACCAGAAACTGAGCTGGACCAGTCATACAATATAGCCAGAATTTCCTGGCTGACGTCCAGATGGCGGAGCCCACACATCAGTGCTTAAAATGTCATGCGCTGATGTCGCACGAGCGTGCCGACCTCAGAGCACAATATCGTGATATTTTGGTGGGCGGGCGCGCTCAGCAGCGGGGCATTCACCCACCATTAATTGAAGGGCTCGTTAAGGCCCTTAACTTGCCAATTGTCCTGGACTTTGAGGGGCCCGTGTGAACTTCGGATTGGAGCACGGGCCCAACGGGCAGGCGGGTAGGAGATCTTTTATTATGCACTGGTGGGATATGTGGACTCAGAGGGGTTGTTCATGTTTTCCATGAAGTTTTAATTGCAGAGAGTGTTTAAAAGTTGCCTGTTTGATTGTTAGCAGTTCTCATCGATTTCCAACAGCTTTCTGTCCAAAAGAAAACCAAACAATTCTCCATTGCAATAAGAAAAATTTGGGTCCCTATTCTTAGGCCAACACAAAATCACCAGTGACAAACCGTGGAGTGCCTAAGGTGCCTTATGCTTACGCTTTCGGGTGCTATGTCTCAGTGCCGTCCCATCGCTCAGAGTGGCCTGTGAGACAGCCTGCTGACTCTGCTGTCCTTTTGGCTCCGATGACCTTGGCGGGTGTCCTCTGGCCCGTGCTCTTCAAAGGTTGTGAGGCACTGGAGGAGGGTGTGCCCACTTCCAGTCCTCAGGTGCTCCAGGGCATTGTGCTGACTTTTTGCCTGCAAAACAAATAAGAGGATTTATTGGGACTGATCGCTCATGTACTCTGCACGCGCACGCCGCACCCCAACCACAGTGGCCCATCTGAGGCCTCCAGCGGCTCCTGTCCACACTACTGGTGATCAGTCCCCAGAAGATAGTACGGCTGGTCTCAAACCCCTCCCCCAACGGTCCCCTTGGACACATTTGGTGTTCATCACTTTGAATAGCACACGGGTCTTAGCCCCCATGGCAAGGAGGCACAATTAGGTGCAGCGCTGATGCCAGCAGATAGCACTTGGCCAAAACACCTTGAGGCTCCCCTTCCACCATATCAGCACCATCAATATGACATGTGTTGGAGTTCTGAGTATGTGTCTAGTGGCTTCCCCTGCAGGTTACTCTCAGACTACGCAAATGCCACTGCACCAACATATGCTGCGGGGAGAACCCTTCCTCTCCTCAACCACTAAGGCTGATGTAAGCATGGTCAGTACCCATTTGGCCACCCAGCGTGCGCCAGATGCCCTATGCAGTAATGACAGCCATACAAGGTGGGGCGAGTGGGGGAGGGGGTAAAGGCTAAGGCTACCTGCTGGGTCAAATGGCTAAGACTGACATGGTACTCACCTGTCCAGAGCACAGTAAATCATTGAATCTCTTGTGGCACTGCATGCCTGTGTGCCACACATCATCATGGGCACTGACAGTGTCACCAACCTCCTCCCACACCTGCCTGGTGACATGGGGGGGCCCCCCTCCTCCCATCATCCAGATACAACACATCCCGATGGCTGGAAACCCCTTGGAGGAGGACAGCAAGGCGTGCATCGGAGAATCGAGGGGCACAGTGGCCCCCAACTGGTCTCTCCTGCCCCCTGCTCAAGCTGCTATGCGATCAGTCCTCCCTTCCTCTCTCCATGAGTGGCCATGGTGCACTATCTCAAGGAGGCTGCCTGGCCACTCTTTAAACAGGCTGCTGGCTCCCCATTGGAACCAGCAGTCTGAGGCCGCCCACCCCCGCGACTATTTTCCTGTTCTCTACGGGAGTCGCAAAGCCACGGTGCGGGCCTTAATTGGCCCGCCCGTGGAAAATGGCAGCGTGGCCCATTTCGCCAGCGGCAATCTCCCGCTGTCGAGTTGGTTGTGCCCACCCGACTGATGAACAGAAAATTCTGCCCTATTGCTGCAAGAGCAGGTTCAAGGCTAGGAATTCTGCAGTAAATAACTCAATTCCTGACTCCCAAAGACTGTCCACCATCGACAAGGCACAAGTCAGGAGTGTGATGGAACACTTTCCACTTGCTTGGATAAGTGCAGCTCCCACAACACTCAAGAAGCTTGACATCATCCAGGACAAAGCAACTTACTCGATTGGCACCACATCCACCACCTTTAATATTCACTTCCTCCACCACTGATGCACAGTAGCAGCAGTGTGTACCGTCTGCAAGATGCACTGCAGCAATTCACCAAGGTTCCTTCAACAACTCTTTCCAAGCCTAGAAGGACAAGGGCAGCAGATGCATAGGAACACAACCACTTGCAATTTCCCCTCCAAATTGCACACTATTGTGACTTGGAAATATATCGCTGTTCCTTCACTATCGCTGGATCTAAATTCTGGAACTCCCTTCCTAACTGCACTGTGTGTGTTCCTACAACACATGAGCCCGGATTTTGAGGTTGTCAGGTGGGCTGGGAAATGGTCTGCCACCTGCGATTGGGCCCCGACTGTGATTTCACACTGAAACACTGGGACAGAACCCATGCCAGTTGCTTTGCATGGCACAGCATTCACCCTACTTATGCCCTAGCCGATCCAGACTTAAGATGAAATTGGAACCGACTGCATATTCTGTGAAAGCAAAGTGTGGAACAGCAAAGCAAAGGGAGGGAGGGAAGTTTGTTCACTGTGTTACGGACAGGGAGAAAGGCAAACTGGACTTCTTTGTCCTCTCACCATCTGTCCATAAGCCATAAGCAGAGGTGTTTTTAATTATTTTAAATTTAAAATTTCCCCAAATCTTAAATTTGTGTGGTCCAGTTTTATAAGTAATTTGCAACAAACTCTCTTCATAATTAACTCAGAATTTTAATTTATTTCACATTCAAACCTTGGGATGGTGGGGGTTGGGCGTGGTGGGGGTCAGTGGGAAATGTTCACAACCTCATATACACACACACACACACACACAGACACAGACATGCACGCACATATATACAGGATGGGTGATATAAAAGAAGGGGTGTTACAACTATGGATAACAACAGTAAAATAAATGAATATTGGTTCACGTGATTTCCAGAATCCAGAAAGTCAAAGTCCAGAGGAAGTTTGCTTCATGGAGGAGTTCAGTTCAGATGAGTCCTTGGTTGGAGATAACAGCATAAAAGTCCTTTAAAGCAAAGGATGATGCAGCACGATGAGATTTGTGCACATAGACTTCTTGGCAGGTGATGGTTTGATACTTTTAAAATAAAACAAGCTTCGAAGTGTTGAGGGATGCTGCTTGGTCAGCTCAGAGCCTAGTTGTTGTTCTTTTCAGATTGGAGGTAATCAGCAGAATGCTGGCTTCTCAGTTTTCAACTAAATATAGAGATTTCAAAATGGTCACTCGAGTCATGTGACCTCCACCCTCCACAATAATTTCAGAAGGGATGTTTATCTGGTATCTGGCTCTGCTCTTGTTTCATAGCTTAAAATGTACCAGTCATTAGCCTCTGAAAGAGTCACCATTCATGTTGAGGATTTTGTTATGGGGAGCCATTGTCTGGGTAGATCCTATGACTCCACTAGAGGGGTAAGCTTTTAAAGATGCAGATTATATCCATTTTTCCCTTAATGGCCCCTTTTGAAATGAATTTAGACAGATCTAGGAGATCTAGTTTTGAGTTGGGTCTGTTAAAAACTCTGTAGGAATAATGAGTTTCAATCTCAGAGAGTCCCCTGGTTTTGTGATGTTAATGTATTTACAATGGGGTGTGAGATCCACAAGGATGAGAGAGGGTCTCTTTTGTTCTTGTAACTCCTGTTGGGAGCTTCCAGGACAGATGGCAATCCTGTGAGTAGTGTGACCTTTGGCAGCCATATTTTGGTTCAGCAAAAGTCTAATTTAAAATAGCAAACAGGAATAAAGTTTGATGTACACAGTTTTGATTTCTTTCATGACTTATTATGTGATAGCAAATTACTTACTGCCCACTTCAGCTTGTTGCATAAGCAAGGTGGGAAAAAGGTTTCTGGCTAGACAAGAAATTGATCGATTACAAACTGAGTTAAGACTTTGGTTCAATCATTTGTTTGCTAATTGACCAGAGTTCTTTGAAATGAGTTGAAAATGCCCATCTCAGTGGCTGATAGCTAATGAAGCCACAGCAACATCCTATAATATGTGGAGACAGAGAAGTGTTCTGCATTTATTTTGTAATTCATTTGACTACTGAATAAAATTTTGCTTGCCAAAAAAAATTGAAGTTTTCTGATATGAATATAAATGGAGAGGTACATTCTAATAGAATCGAATTAAGTATGATTCTGGTAATAGATCAGCTGCTCTTATCTTCATTCAAGCTGACCTATATGAAAACAATTTTCAATATTACAGGAAAAAGAAATTACATACTTGCAGAAAAAAATAGCATTTGAACAGAAGATTAAGTAGAGCCTTTGCATGAATCTGTTAGAGAATTCCATCGTACTGATTTCTACCCAGAGTACCATTGCTTTCCTCGTGTTCTTTATTATCAATCTGCAGATCACCAAATGTTTACTTGAATTAAAACCAAAAAATCAATTTTATGATTTTTTTGCATAAGACAGTCTGGCTAGAAATTGTTTGATACTGCACTCACTTTACGAACATTTTACTTCTCCCTCCCACCTCCGTCTTGATCATTTCCCCTCTCTCCTGACTGGCCCTTGCTTATTGCCTCCCTCCTTCCCAGTCAGCTACTCGCACCCTTAGGCCTACATGAGAGCTGCTCCTGGGAAGACACTGGCCCAACTTTCTCCTTGTGCAACTGGTGAGCGGCCCCAAAGCCTGAGCAGAGGCCGCAGCTTGCTGGCAATGTGCTGATGTGGTCTAGTTTTGTGGAGACTTCCAGCTTCTGGCACGCCCATTTCAGGCCGAGAAACAAAACTCCATTCCTACCTGTTTTAAGGCCCAGTTCAGCCTGAGGTGTACATAAAACCAAAGTTCACATTTTTGTATACATTTTATTCTTGCTTCCCTTTTCCTTTGGCACTGCATCAGCCAGAGTAACCGATCATCCCTCATTTTACACGATTGTCCCATATTTGAGGCCACTGTCCTGTGTCCTGGGTTGAATGCTGCAGACACTGTCTTTCCTGTAATTCCACCCTTTAAATCTCGCAGATGTGCAGGGTGCACCCTTATCATGTTTGTGCACTGTCACAGCCCTGGCAGCAGCCCTACCTTCCCCCCCACTGAAGCCCCCACACTACCCCGCCCCCCCCAATTCTCACAGCCCTAGCAGCATGCCCCATCCCCACTCACACAGTCCGGGTAGGGAACCCTCAGCCTCCCGCTCTCAGAGCCCTGGCAGCACACTCCCCGTACCCTGATCTCATAGACCTGGAAGCAGTCTACCCGTACCCTGCTCTCACATCACAGGCTGCACACTCCCTGTACTCTCACAACCCTGGCAGCACACTCCCTGTAACCGCTCTCAGAGCCCTGGCACGACACTCCCAGTACCCTGCTCTCACAGCCCTGGCAGCACACTTCCCGTAACCCACTCTCACAGCCCTGGCAGCATACTCCCCGTACCCTGCTCTCAGAGCCCTGGCAACACACTCGCTGTACTCTCACAGCTCTGGCAGCACACTTCCCGTACACTGCTCTCAGAGCCCTGGCAGCACACTCGCTGTACTCTCACAGCTCTGGCACCACGCTCCTCGTACCCTGCTCTCACAGCCCTGGCAGCACACTCCTTGTACCCCACTCTCAGAGCCCTGGCAGCACACAGACCATAACCCTCTCTCAGAGCACTGCAAGCACACTCCCTGTACTCTCACAACCTTGGCATCACACTCCCCGTATCCTGCTCCCTGAGCACTGGCATCACACTCCCCGTTCCCTCCTCTCAGAGCCCTGGCAGCACACTCCCCGTACCTTGCCCTCAGAGCCCTGACAGTACACTCCCCATACCCTACTCTCAGAGCCCTGGCAGCACACTCCCCGTACCCTGCTCTCACAACCCTGGCAGCACACTCCCTGTGCCCTGCTCTCAGAGCCCTGGCAGCACACTCCCCGTACCCTGCTCTCACAACCCTGGCAGCACACTCCCCGTACCCTGCTCTCACAACCCTGGCAGCACACAGCCCTTACCCCGCCCTCTGAGCCCTGGAATAACACTCCCCATAATCTCAGAGCCCTGGCAGCAGACAGTACACTCCCTGTACTCTCACAACCTTGGCAGCACACTCCCCGTACCCTGATCTCACAGACCTGGCAGCACACTCCCTGTGCCCTGCTCTCACAGCCCTGGCAGCACACTCCCCGTACCCTACTCTCAGAGCCCTGGCAGCACACTCCCCGTACCCTACTCTCAGAGCCCTGGCAGCACACTCCCCGTACCCTACTCTCAGAGCCCTGGCAGCACACTCCCCGTACCCTGCTCTCAGAGCCCTGGCAGCACACTCCCTGTGCCCTGCTCTCACAGCCCTGACAGCACACTCCCCGTACCCTGCTCTCAGAGAACTGCAAGCACACTCCCCGTTCCCGGCTCCCAGAGCCTTGGCAGCACACTCCCCTAATGCTCCTCTCAGAGCATTGGCAGCACACTCCCCATACGCTGCTCTCACAGCCTGGCAGTGCACTCGCTGTACACTGCTCTCACAACCCTGGCAGCACACAGCCCGTACCCCGCTCTCAGAGCCCTGGAATTACACTCCCCATACTCTCAGAGCCCTGGCAGCTGGCAGCACACTCCCTGTACTCTCACAATCTTGGCAGCACACTCCCCGTACCCTGATCTCATAGACCTGGCAGCACACTCGCTGTAACCTGCTCTCAGAGCACTAGCAGCACACTCCCTGTAATCTCTCTCAGAGTCCTGGTAGCACCCTCCCAGTACCCTGCTGTCAGGGAACTGCAAGCACACTCCCTGTACTCTCACAGCCCTGGCAGCACGCTCCCCTTATCCCGCTCTCAGAGCCCTGGCAGCACACTCCCCATACCCTACTCTCAGACCCCTGGCAGCAGACTCCCCGTACCCTGCTCTCAGAGACCTAGCAGCAAACACCCCATACCCTACTCTCAGAGCCCTGGCAGCACACTCCCCGTACCCTACTCTCAGAGCCCTGGCAGCACACTCCCCGTAACCTACTCTCAGAGCCCTGGCAGCACACTCCCCGTACCCTACTCTCAGAGCCCTGGCAGCACACTCCCCGTACCCTACTCTCAGACCCCTGGCAGCAGACTCCCCGTTCCCTGCTCTCAGAGACCTAGCAGCAAACACCCCATGCCCTACTCTCAGAGCCCTGGCAGCACACTCCCCGTACCCTACTCTCAGAGCCCTGGCAGCACACTCCCCGTACCCTACTCTCAGAGCCCTGGCAGCACACTCCCCGTACCCTGCTCTCAGAGCCCTGGCAGTACACTCCCCGTACCCTGCTCTCAAAGCCCTGCCAGCACCCTCCCCGTACCCTGCTATCAGAGAACTGCAAGCACAATCCCCGTTCCCGGCTCCCAGAGCCTTGGCAGCACACTCCCCTAACGCTCCTCTCAGAGAATTGGCAGCCCACTCCCCATACGCTGCTCTCACAGCCCGGCAGTGCACTCACTGTACACTGCTCTCACAACCCTGGCAGCACACAGCCCGTACCCCGCTCTCAGAGCCCTGGAAGTACACTCCCCATACTCTCAAAGCACTGGCAGCTGGCAGCACCCTGCCTGTACTCTCACAATCTTGGCAGCACACTACCCGTACCCTGATCTCACAGACCTGGCAGCACACTCGCTGTAACCTGCTCTCAGAGCCCTGGCAGCACACTCTCCGTACCCTACTCTCAGAGCCCTGACAGTACATTCCACATACCCTGCTCTCAGAGCCCTAGCAGCACACTCCCCATACCTTGCCCTCAGAGCCCTGACAGTACACTCCCCATACCCTACTCTCAGAGCCCTGGCAGCACACTCCCCGTACCCTGCTCTCAGAGCCCTGGCAGCACACTCCCCGTACCCTGCTCTCAGAGCCCTGGCAGCACACTCCCCGTACCCTGCTCTCAGAGCCCTGGCAGCACAATCCCTGTACCCTACTCTCAGAGCCCTGGCAGCCTACTCCCTGTACCCTTCTCTCAGAGCCCTGGCAGCACACTCCCCGTAGCCTGCTCTCAGAGCCCTGGCAGCACAATCCCTGTACCCTTCTCTCAGAGCCCTGGCAGCACACTCCCTATGCCCTACTCTCAGAGACCTGGCAGCACACTCCCTATGCCCTACTCTCAGAGACCTGGCAGCACACTCCCTGTATCCTTCTCTCAGAGCCCTGGCAGCAGACTCCCCGTACCCGGCTCTCAGAGACCTGGCAGCACACAGCCCATACCCTACTCTCAGAGCCCTGGCAGCACACTCCCCATACCCTGCTCTCACACCCCTGGCAACACACTCCCTGTTCCCTGCTTTCAGAGCCCTGGCAGCACACTCCTCGTACCCTGCACTCACAGCCCTGGCAGCACACTCCCCATACCATGCTCTCACAGCCCTGGCAACACACTCGCTGTAACCTGCTCTCACAGCCCTGGCAGCACACTCACCGTACCCTGCTCTCACAACCCTTGCAGCACACAGTTCATACCCCGCCCTCTGAGCCCTGGAATAACACTCCCCATACTCTCAGAGCCATGGCAGCTGACAGCACACTCCCTGTACTCTCACAACCTTGGCAGCCCACTCCCCGTACACCGCTTTCAGAGCCCTGGCAGCACAGTCCCTGTACCCTGCTCTCACAGCCCCGACAGCACTCTCCCCGTACCCTACTCTCAGAGCCCTGGCAGCCCACTCCCTGTACCCTTCTGTCAGAGCCCTGGCAGCACCCTCACCGTACCTTGCTCTCAGAGCCCTGACAGTACATTCCACATACCCTACTCTCAGAGCCCTGGCAGCACAATCCCCGTACCCTGCTGTCAGAGCCCTGGCAGCCTACTCCCTGTACCCTTCTCTCAGAGCCCTGGCAGCACAATCCCTGTACCCTACTCTCAGAGCCCTGGCAGCCTACTCCCTGAAACCTTCTCTCAGAGCCCTGGCAGCACACTCCCCGTACCCTGCTCTCAGAGCCCTGGCAGCACAATCCCCGTACCCTATTCTCAGAGCCCTGACAGTACACTCCCCGTTCCCTACTCTCAGAGCCCTGGCAGCACACTCCCCATGCCCTACTCTCAGAGCTCTGGCAGCACAATCCCCGTACCCTGCTCTCAGAGCTCTGGCAGCACACTCCCCGTACCCTACCCTCAGAACCCTGGCAGCACACTCCCTGTGCCCTGCTTTCAGAGCTCTGACAGCACACTCACCGTACCCTGCTGTCAGAGCCCTGGCAGCATACTCCCCATACCCTACTCTCAGAGCCCTGGCAGCACACTCCCCGTACCCTGCTGTCAGAGCCCTGGCAGCACACTCCCCATACCCTACTCTCAGAACCCTGGCAGCACAATCCCTGTACCCTACTCTCAGAGCCCTGGCAGCCTACTCCCTGAAACCTTCTCTCAGAGCCCTGGCAGCACACTCCCCGTACCCTGCTCTCAGAGCCCTGGCAGCACAATCCCCGTACCCTTCTCTCAGAGCCCTGGCAGCACACTCCCCGTTCCCTACTCTCAGAGCCCTGGCAGCACACTCCCCATGCCCTACTCTCAGAGCTCTGGCAGCACAATCCCCGTACCCTGCTCTCAGAGCTCTGGCAGCACACTCCCCGTACCCTACCCTCAGAACCCTGGCAGCACACTCCCTGTGCCCTGCTTTCAGAGCTCTGACAGCACACTCACCGTACCCTGCTGTCAGAGCCCTGGCAGCATACTCCCCATACCCTACTCTCAGAGCTCTGACAGCACACTCACCGTACCCTACTCTCAGAGCCCTGGCAGCACACTCCCCGTACCCTGCTGTCAGAGCCCTGGCAGCACACTCCCCATACCCTACTCTCAGAGCCCTGGCAGCACACTCCCTGTTCCCTGCTTTCAGAGCCCTGGCAGCACACTCCTCGTACCCTGCTCTCACAGCCCTGGCAACACACTTGCTGTGCCCTGCTTTCAGAGCCCTGGCAGCACACTCCCCATACCCTGCTCTCACAGCCCTGACAGCACACTCACCGTACCCCGCTCTCAAAGCCCTGCCAGCACCCTCCCCGTACCCTGCTCTCAGAGAACTGCAAGCACAATCCCCGTTCCCGGCTCCCAGAGCCTTGGCAGCACACTCCCCTAACGCTCCTCTCAGAGCATTGGCAGCCCATTCCCCATGCCCTGCACTCACAGCCCGGCAGTGCACTCACTGTACACTGCTCTCACAACCCTGGCAGCACACTCCCCGTACCGTGCTCTCAGAGGCCTGGCAGCACACTCCCCGTACCCTGCTCTCACAGCCCTGACAGTACACTCCCCATACCCTACTCTCAGAGCCCTGGCAGCACACTCTCCGTACCCTGCTCTCAGAGACCTGGCAACACACTCCCCGTACCCTGCTCTCAGAGCCCTGGCAGCACACTCCCCGTACCCTGCTCTCAGAGCCCTGGCAGCACACTCCCCGTACCCTGCTCTCAGAGCCCTGGCAGCACACTCCCCGTAGCCTGCTCTCAGAGCCCTGGCAGCACAATCTCCGTACCCTGCTCTCAGAGCCCTGGCAGCACACTCCCCGTACCCTGCTCTCAGAGCCCTGGCAGCACACTTCCCGTACCCTACTCTCAGAGCCCTGGCAGCCCACTCCCTGTACCCTTCTGTCAGAGCCCTAGCAGCACCCTCACCGTACCCTGCTCTCAGAGCCCTAGCAGCACCCTCACCGTACCTTGCTCTCAGAGCCCTGACAGTACAATCTCCGTACCCTATTCTCAGAGACCTGACAGTACACTCGCCGTTCCCTACTCTCAGAGCCCTGGCAGCACACTCCCCATGCCCTACTCTCAGAGATTTGGCAGCACACTCCCCATACCCTACTCTCAGCGCTCTGGCAGCACACTCCCCGTACCCTACTCTCAGAGCCCTGGCAGCAGACTCCCCGCACCCTGCTCTCAGAGACCCGGCAGCACACAGCCCATACCCTACTCTCAGAGCCCTGGCAGCATACTCCACATGCCCTGCTCTCAGAACCCTGGCAGCACACTCCCTGTGCCCTGCTTTCAGAGCGCTGGCAGCACACTCCCCATACCCTGCTCTCACAGCCCTGGCAACACACTCCCTGTGCCCTGCTTTCAGAGCCCTGGCAGCACACTCCCCATACCCTGCTCTCACAGCCCTGACAGCACACTCACCGTACCCCGCTCTCAAAGCCCTGCCAGCACCCTCCCCGTACCATGCTCTCAGAGAACTGCAAGCACACTCCCCGTTCCCGGCTCCCAGAGCCTTGGCAGCACACTCCCCATACGCTGCTCTCACAGCCCGGCAGTGCACTCGCTGTACACTGCTCTCACAACCCTGGCAGCACACAGCCTGTTCCCCGCTCTCAGAGCCCTGGAAGTACACTCCCCATACTCTCAGAGCCCTGGCAGCTGGCAGCACACTCCCTGTACTCTCACAATCTTGGCAGCACACTCCCCGTACCCTGATCTCATAGACCTGGCAGCACACTCCCTGTACTCTCACAACCCTGGCAGCACACTCGCTGTAACCTGCTCTCAGAGCACTAGCAGCACACTCCCTGTAATCGCTCTCAGAGTCCTGGCAGCACACTCCCCGTACCCTGCTCGCACAGCCCTGACAGTACACTCCCCATACCCTACTCTCAGAGCCCTGGCAGCACACTCCCCGTACCCTGCTGTCAGAGCCCTGGCAGCACACTCCCCATACCCTCCTCTCAGAGCCCTGGCAGCACACTCCCTGTATCCTTCTCTCAGAGCCCTGGCAGCACACTCCCCGTACCCTGATCTCACAGACCTGGCAGCACACTCCCTGTACTCTCACAACACTGGCAGCACATTCGCTGTAACCTGCTCTCAGAGCATTAGCAACACACTCCCTGTAATCGCTCTCAGAGTCCTGGCAGCACCTTCCCCGTACCCTGCTCTCAGGGAACTGCAAGCACACTCTCTGTACTCTCACAGCCCTGTCAGCATGCTTCCCTTATCCCGCACTCAGACCCCTGGCAGCACACTCCCAGTACCGTGCTCTCAGAGGCCTGGCAGCACACTCCCCGTACCCTGCTCTCACAGCCGTGACAGTACACTCCCCATACCCTACTCTCAGAGACCTGGCGGCCCACTCCCCATGCCCTACTCTCAGAGTCCTGGCAGCACAATCCCTGTACCTTGCTCTCACAGCCCTGACAGTACATTCCCCTTACCCTGCTCTCACAGCCCTGGCAGCACACTACCCTTACCTCAGTCTCAGAGCCTTGGCTGCACACTCCCTGTACCCTGTTCTCAAAGCCCTGGCAGCAGACTCCCTATACCCTGCTCTCAGAGCCTTGCCAGCGCATTCCCTATTCCCTGTCCTCAGAGACCTGGCAGCACAGCCCCTGTACTATCTCAGCCCTGGCAGCCCTCTCCCCTTACCCTGATCTCACAGACCTGGCAGCAGTCTACCCGGACCCTGCTCTCAGAACACTGGCAGCACACAGCCTGTACCCCGCTCTCAGAGCCCTGGATGTACACTCCCCATACTGTCAGAGCGCTGGCAGCTGGCAGCACACTCCCTGTACCCTCACAACCCAGGCAGCACACTCGCTGTAACCTGCTGTCAGAGCACTAGCAGCACACTTCCTGTAATCGCTCTCAGAGTCCTGGCAGCACCCTCCCCGTACCCTGCTCTCAGAGCACTGCAAGCATACTCCCTGTACACTCACAGCCCTGGCAGCACGCTTCCCTTATCCTGCTCTCAGAGCCCTGGCAGCACACTCCCCGTACCCTACTCTCAGAGCCCTGGCAGCACATTCCCTATACCCTGTCCTCAGAGTACTGGCAGCAAAGTTCCTGTTGTTTCTCAGCTCTGGCGGCACTCTCCCCTCACCCGCTCTCAGAGCCCTGGCAGCACAGGCCCCAGTCTCTGCTCTCAGAGCCCTGGCAGCACACTCCACGTACTCTGCTCTCAGAGCCCTGGCAGCACACTCCCCGCATCCCGCTCTCAGATCCCTGGCAGCACACTCCCCGTACCCTGGTCTCAAAACCCTGGCAGCACACTCACTGTACTCTACTCTCAGAGCCCTGGCAGCACACACCCCGTAACCTGATCTCAGATCCCTGGCAGCACACTCCCCGTACCCTGGTCTCAAAACCCTGGCAGCACACTCTCCGTACTCTACTCCCTGAGCTCTGGCAGCCCACTCCCTGTACCCTTCTCTCAGAGCCCTGACAGCCCACTCCCTGTACCCTTCTCTCAGAGCCCTGGCAGCACCCTCCCTGTACACTCACAGCCCTGGCAGCACGCTTCCCTTATCCTGCTCTCAGAGGCCTGGCAGCACACTCCCCGTACCCGGCTCTCACAGCCCTGACAGTACACTCCCCGTACCCAGCTCTCAGAGCCCTTGCAGCACATTCCCCGTACCATGCTCTCAGATCCCTGGCAGCACAATACCCGTACCCGGCTATCAGTGTCCTGTCAGCACACTCACCGTACCCTGCTCTCAGAGCCCTGTCAGCACACTCCCTCTACCCTGCTCTCAGAACGCTGGCAGCATATGTCCCATACCCTGCTTTCAGAGTCGTGGCAGCACACCCCATTCCTCTCAGAGCCCTGGCATCGCACTTCCCTTCCCCGGTCTCAGAGCCCTGGCAGCCCCATCCCCGTAACCTGCTCTCAGAGCCCTGGCAGCACCATCCCCGTAACCTGCTCTCAGAGCCCTGGCAGCACCATCCCTGTAACCTGCTCTCAGAGCCCTGGCAGCACCATCCCTGTAACCTGCTCTCAGAGCCCTGGCAGCACACTCCCTGTACTCTCACAACACTGGCAGCACACTCCCCGTAACATGCTCTTAGAGGACTGGCAGCACAATCACCATACCCTGCTCTCAGAGCCCTGTCTGCACACTCCCGGTACCCTGCTAGCAGAGTCCTGGATGCATACTCCCCATAGCCTGCTAGCAGAGCCCTGGCAGCACATTCCCCATACCCTACTCTCAGAGACCTGGCAGCACACTCCTCATACCCTACTCTCAGAGCCCTGGCAGCACACTCCCCGTACCCTGCTCTCCCAACCCTGGCAGCACACAGCCTGTAACCCGCCCTCTGAGCCCTGGAATTACACTCCCCATACTCTCAGAGCCCTGGCAGCAGACAGCACACTCCCTGTACTCTCACAACCTTGGCAGCACACTCCCCGTACCCTGATCTCACAGACCTGGCAGCACACTCCCCATACCCTGCTTTCACAGCCCTGCCAGTACATTCTCCGTTCCCTGCTCTTAGAGCCCAAACAGCACATTCCCTGTATGCTTATTTCAGAGCGCTGGCAGCACACGCCCTGTCCTCTGACAGCTCTGGCATCACACTCACCTTACCCTGCTCTCAGAGCCAAGGCAGCACACTCTCCATACCCTCACAATCCTGGCAGCACCCTCCCTGTACTCTCACAACCCTGACAGCACACAACCCATACCCTGCTCTCAGAGCCCTGGCAGCAAACTCCATGTACCCTGCTCTCACAGCTGTGGCAGCACACTCCCCGAACAGTGCTCTCAGAGCCCTGGCAGCACACACCCCGTATCTTGGTCTCAGAGCCCTGGCAGCACACTCTTCGTAGCCTGCTCTCAGAGCCCTGGCAGCACACTCCCTGTACTCTGCTCTCAGTCCTGGCAGCACACTCCACGTACCCTGCTCTCAGGGCCCTGGCAGCACACTCCCCGTACTCTGCTCTCAGATCCCTGGCAGCACATCCCCATACCCTGGTCTCAAAGCCCTGGCAGCACTTGCGCTGTACTCTGCTCTCAAAGCCCTGGCAACACATTCCCCGTACCCTGCTCTCAGAGTCATTGCAGCACACTCCCCGTACTCTTACAGCCTTGGCAGCACACTCCCCATACCCTGCTCTCAGAGCCCTGGTATCAAACTCCCCGTACCCTGCTTTCACAGCCCTGGCAGCACATTCCCTGTATATTTATTTCAGAGCCCTGGCAGCACACACCCCATACCCTGGTCTCAGAGCCCTTGCAGCGCATTCCCTGTACCCTGGTCTCAGAGCCCTGGCAACACACTCCTCGATCCCTGCTCTCAGAGCGCTGGCAGCACACACCCCTTACCCAGCCCTGGCCGCAGACTCCCTTTACCCTGCTCTCAGAGCCATGGCAGCAAACTCCCTGTACCCTTCTTTCAGAGACCTGGCAGCACACTCCCTGTACCCTTCTCTCAGAGCCCTGGCAGCACACTCCCTGTACTATGCTCTCAGAGCCCTGGCAGAACAATCTCCATACCTTGCTCTCAGAGCCCTGGTTGCACGTTCCTCCTACCCTGCTTTCACAGCCATGGCAGCACACGCCTTGTACCCTGCTCTCAGAGCCCTGGCAGCATACTCCCCATTCACTGTTCTCAGAGCCAAGGCAGCACACTCCCCATACCCTCACATCCCTGGCAGCACCCTCCCTGTATTGTCACAACCCTGACAGCACACTCCCCATACCCTGCTCTCAGATCCTTGGCAGCACACTCCCCGTACCCTGCTATCAGAGCACTGGCAGAACAATCTCCATACCTTGCTCTCACAGCCCTGGCTGCACACTCCATGTAACCTGATCTCACAGCCCTAGCAGCACACTCCCCGTAAGGTGCTCTCACAGCCGTGACAGCACACATCCCGTACCCTGCTCTCAGAGCCCTGCCAGCATATTCCCTATACCCTGTCCTCAGAGACCTGGCAGCACAGTCCCTGTACTCTCTTAGCCGCGGCAGCACATTCCCCGTTCCCTGCTCTCAGAGCCCTGGCAGTACATTCCCCGTGCCCTCACCTGCTGTCAGAGACCTGGCAGCACACACCCCGTACACTGCTCTCATAGCCCTGGCAGCAAACTCCATGTACCCTGCTCTCAGAGCCCTGCCAGCACATTCCCTATACCCTGATCTCAGAGCCCTGTCAGCACACGCCCCGTATCCTGGTCTCAGAGCCCTGGCAGCACACTCTACGTAGCCTGCTCTCAGAGCCCTGGCAGCACACTCCCCGTACTCTGGTCTCAGATCCCTGGCAGCACACTCCCCATACCCTGGTCTCAAAGCCCTGGCAGCACTTGCGCCGTACTCTGCTCTCAAAGCCCTGGCAACACACTCCTCGATCCCTGCTCTCAGAGCGCTGGCAGCACACACCCCTTACCTAGCTCTCAAAGCCCTGGCCGCAGACTCCCTTTACCCTGCTCTCAGAGCTCTGCCAGCACAGCCCCTGTGCTCTCAGAGCCATGGCAGCACATTCCCCGTTCCCTGCTCTCAGAGCCCTGGCAGTACATTCCCCGTGCCCTCCTCACAGAGCCCTCGCAGCCCACTCCCCGTACCTTGCTCTCAGTGACCTGGCAGCCCACTCCCTGGACCCTGCTCTCAAAGGCTTGGCAGGACATTCCCTGTACTCTCACAACTCTGGCAGCAGACTCCCCTTACCCTGCTCTCAGAGCCCTGCCAGCATTTTCCCTATACCCTGTCCTCAAAGCCCTGGGAGCACAGCCGCTGTACTCTCTCAACCCTGGAGGCACTCTCCCCTCACCCACCCTCAGAGCCCAGGCAGCACACTCCCTGTACCCTGCTCTCACAGCCCTGGCAGCACACTCACCGTACCCTGCTCTCACAGCCCTGGTAGTACACTCACCGTACTCTGCTCTCACAGCCCTGGCAGCACATTCCCTATACCCTGTCCTTAGAGTACGGGCAGCACAGCCCCTGTAGTCTCTCAGCTCTGGCGGCACTCTCCCCTCACCTGCTCTCAGCCCTGACAACACACTCCCCATTCTCTCACAACCCTGGCAGCACACAACCCAAACCCTGCTCTCAGAGCCCTGGCAGCACACTCCATGTAACCTGCTCTCAGAGCCCTAGTAGCACACTCCCCATACCCTGCCCTCAAAGCCCTGGCAGCACAGGCCCCATTCTCTGACCTCAAAGCCCTGGCAGCAGCCTCCCCGTACCCTGCTCTCAGAGCCCTGCCAGCCAATTCCCTATACCCTGGTCTCAGATCCCTATCAGCACAGCCCCTGTACTCTCTCAGCCCAGGCAGCACTCTCCCCTCACCCGCTCTCAGAGCCCTGGCAGCACACTCCACATACCCTGCTCTCAGAGCCCTGGCAGCACACTCCCTGTACCCTGCTCTCAGAGCCCTGGCAGAACAATCTCCATACCTTGCTCTCAGAGCCCTGGTGGCACGCTCCTCCTACCCTGCTTTCACAGTCATGGCAGCAAACTCCATGTACCCTGCTCCCTGAGCCCTGCCAGCACATTCCCTATACCCTGGTCTCAGAGCCCTGTCAGCACACGCCCCGTATCCTGATCTCAGAGCCCTGTCAGCACACGCCCCGTATCCTGGTCTCAGAGCCCTGTCAGCACACGCCCCGTATCCTGCTCTCAGATCCCTGGCAGCACATCCCCATACCCTGGTCTCAAAGCCCTGGCAGCACTTGCGCTGTACTCTGCTCTCAAAGCCCTGGCAACACATTCCCCGTACCCTGCTCTCAGAGTCATTGCAGCACACTCCCCGTACTCTCACAGCCTTGGCAGCACACTCCCCATACCCTGCTCTTAGAGCCCTGTTATCAAACTCCCCGTACCCTGCTTTCACAGCCCTGGCAGTACATTCCCCGTTCCCAGCTCTTAGAGCCCTGGCAGCACATTCCCTGTATCCCTGTATATTTATTTCAGAGCCCTGGCAGCACACACCCCATACCCTGGTCTCAGAGCCCTGTCAGCACACTCCCCATATCCTGCTCTCAGAGCCCTTGCAGCACATTCCCTGTACCCTGGTCTCAGAGCCCTGGCAACACACTCCTCGATCCCTGCTCTCAGAGCGCTGGCAGCACACACCCCTTACCCAGCTCTCAAAGCCCTGGCCGCAGACTCCCTTTACCCTGCTCTCAGAGCCATGGCAGCAAACTTCCTGTACCCTTCTTTCAGAGCCCTGGCAGCACACTCCCTGTACCCTGCTCTCAGAGCCCTGGCAGCACACTCCCTGTACCCTGCTCTCAGAGCCCTGGCAGCACACTCCCGGTACCCTGCTATCAGAGACCTGGCAAAACAATCTCCATACCTTGCACTCAGAGCTCTGGCAGCACACGCCCTGTCCTCTGACAGATCTGGCATCACACTCACCTTGTCCCGCTCTCAGAGCTCTGGCTGCACACTCCTCGTACCCCGCTCTTAGAGCCCTGGCAGCACACTCCCCATACCCTCACATCACTAGCAGCACCCTCCCTGTACTCTCACAACCCTGACAGCTCACAGCCCATACCCTGCTCTCACAGCCCTGGCAGCACATTCCATGTAACCTGCTCTCACAGCCCTGGCAGCATACTCCCTGTACTCTGGTCTCAGAGCCCTGACAGCACACTCCATTTAGCCTGCTCTCAGATCCCTGGTAGCACACACCCTGTACTCTGCTCTCAATGCCTTTGCAGCACAGTGCCCATACTCTGCTCTCGGATTCCTGGCAGCGCACTCCCCGTAGCGAGCTCTCAGAGCCCTTGCAGCACACTCTCCTTACTCTCAGAGCCCTGACATCAGACTCCCCATATTCGCACAGCCTTGGCAGCACACTTCCCCTACCCTACTCTCAGAGCCCTGGCAGCACACTCCCCATACCCTGGTCTCAAAGCCCTGGCAGCACACTCGCGTATTATGCTCTCAGAGCCTTGGCAGCACATTCCCTGTACCCTGCTCTCAGAGCCCTGGCAGAACAATCTCCATACCTTGCTCTCAGAGCCCTGGCTGCACACGCCCTGTCCTCTGACAGCTCTGGCATCACACTCACCTTACCCCACTCTCAGAACCCTGGCCGCACACTCCTCGTACCCTGCTCTCAGAGCCTTGGAAGCACACTCCCCGTACCCTGCTCTCAGATCCCTGGTAGCACACTCCTTGTACCCTGCTCTCAGAGCCCTGGAAGCATACTCCCCATTCACTGTACTCAGATCCAAGGCAGCCCCTGTACTCTCTCAGCCCTGGCAGCACTCTCCCCTCAACCGCTCACAGATCCCTGGCAGCACGATCCTCGTATTCTGCTTTCAGATCTATGGCAGCACACTCCCCGTACCCTGCTCTCAGATCTATGGCAGCACACTCCCCGTACCCTGCTCTCAGAGCCCTGGCAGCACACTCCCTGTACCCTGCTCTCAGAGCCCTGGCAGCACACTCCCTGTACCCTGCTCTCAGATCTATGGCAGCACACTCCCCATACCCTGCTCTCAGAGCCCTGGCAGCACACTCCCTGTACCCTGCTCTCAGATCTATGGCAGCACACTCCCCATACCCTACTCTCAGAGCCCTGGCAGCACATTCTCTATACCCTGTCCTTAGAGTACGGGCAGCACAGCCCCTGTAGTCTCTCAGCTCTGGCGGCACTCTCCCCTCACCCGCTCTCAGATCCCTAACAGCACACTCCCCATTCCCTGCTTTCAGCCCTGACAACACACTCTCCATTCTCTCACAACCCTGGCAGCACACAACCCAAACCCTGCTCTCAGAGCCCTGGCAGCACACTCCATGTAACCTGCTCTCACAGCCCTAGTAGCACCCTCCCCATACCCTGGTCTCCGAGCCCTGGCAGCACAGCCCCTGTGCTCTCTCAGCCCTGACAGCACTCTCCCCTCACCCGCTCTCAGATCCCTAGCAGCACACTCCCCATTCCCTGCTTTCAGAGCCCTGGCAGCACACTCCCCGTACCCTGGTCTCAAAGCTCTGGCAGCAGAGTGCCCTTATCCTGCTCTCAGTGCCCTGCCAGCACATTCCCTATACCCTGTCCTCAGAGCAGTGGCAGCACAGCTCCTGTATTCTCTCAGCCCTGGCGGCACTCTCCCCTTAACCTGCTCTTAGAGCCGTGGCAGCACAGTCCCTGTATTCTGCTCCCAATGCCCTTGCAGCACAGTGTCTGTACTCTGCTCTCAGAGCCCTTGCAGCACACTCCCCTTACTCTCACAGCCCTGACAGCACACTCCCCATAATCTCAAAGCCTTGGCAGCACACTCCCCCTACCCTGCTCTCAGAGACCTGGCAGCACACTCCCCATGCTCTCACAAATTTTGGCAGCACACTCTTCATACTCTACTCTCAGAGCCCTGGCAGAAAAATATCCATACCTTGCACTCATAGCCCTGGCTGGACACGCCCTGTCCTCTGACAGCTCTGGCATCACACTCACCTTACCCCGCTCTCAGAGCCCTGGCAGCATACTCCCCATTCACTGTACTCAGAGCCAAGGCAGCACACTCCCCGTACCCTCAGATTTCCGGCAGCACCCTCCCTGTACTCTCACAACCCTGACAGCACACAACACATACCCTGTTCTCAGAGCCCTGGCAGCCCAGCCCCTGTAGTGTCTCAGCTCTGGATGCACTCTCACCTCACACGCTCTCAGAGACCTGGCAGCACAGGCCCCATACTCTGCTCTCAGATCCCTGGCAGCACACTCCCCGTACTCTGCTCTCCGATCCCTGGTGGCACACTCCCCATAATCTCATCTCAGAGTCCTGGCAGCACACTCCCCGTATCCTGCTCTCAGAGCCCTGGCAGCACACTCCCCGGACTCTGGTCTCAGAGCCCTGGCAGCACATTCCCTGTACCATGCTCTCAGAACCTTGTTAACACACTCCCCATACCCTCCTCTCAGAGCCCTGGTATCACATTCCCCTACCCTGCTTTCACAGCCGTGGTGGTACAAACCCGGTACCCTGCTCTCAAAGCCGTGGCAGCAGACTCCCCTTACCCTGGTCTCAGAGCCCTGGCAGCACAGCCCCTGTACTCTCTCAGCCCTGGCAGCACTCTCCCCTCACCTGCTCTCAGATCGCTGGCAGCACAATCCCCGTATTCTGCTTTCAGAGCCATGGTAGCACACTCCCTGTACCCTGCTCTCAGATCCCTGGCAGCACACTCCCCGTACCCTGGTCTCAAAACCCTGGCAGCACACTCGCCGTACTCTACTGTCAGAGCCCTGGCAGGACACTCCCCTTACTCTCACAGCCCTGACAACACACTCCCCATTCCTCACGTCCCTGGCAGCACACTCCCCGTACCCTGCTCTCAGAGCCCTGGCAGCACACTCCCCGTATCCTGATCTCAGAGCCCTGCCAGCACACTCCCCGTATCCTGATCTCAGAGCCCTGGCAGCACATTCCCTATACCCTGTCCTCAGAGCACTGGCAGCACAGCCCCTGTAGTCTCTCAGCTTTGGCGGCACTCTCCCCTTACCCACTCTCAGAGCTCTGGCAGCACAGGCCCTATACTCTGCTCTCAGATCCCTGGCAGCACAATCCCCGTAACCTGCTCTCAGATCCCTGGCAGCACACTCCCCGTACCCTGGTCTCAAAGCCCTGGCAGCACTTTCGCCGTACTCTGCTCTCAGAGCCTTGGCAACACAATCCCCGTACCTTGCTTTCACAGCCCTGGCAGTACATTACCCGTTCCCAGCTATTAGAGCCCTGGCAGCACATTCCCTGTATACTTATTTCAGCGCCCTGGCAGCACACACCCCGTACCCTGGTCTCAGAGCCCTGGCAGCACACTCTCCGTATCTTGCTCTCAGAGCGCTTGCAGCGCAGTCCCCATCCCATGCTCTCCGAGCCTTGGCAACACACTCCCTGTACCCTGGTCTCAGAGCCCTGGCAGCACACTCCCCGATTCCAGCACTCAGAGCGCTGGCAGCACATTCCCTGTACCTTGCTCACACAGCCCTGGCAGCAAACTCCATGTAACCTGCTCTCACAGCCGTGGCAGCACACTCCCCTTACCCTGGTCTCAGAGCCCTGGCAGCACAGCCCCTGTACTCTCTCAGCCCTGGCAGCACGCTCCCCTCACCCGCTCTCAGATGGCTGGCAGCACAGTCCCCGCACTCTGCTCTCAGACCGCTGGCAGCACACACAACATACTCTGCTCTCAGAGCCGTGGCAGCACACTCCCCGTACCCTGCTCTCACATCCCTGGCAGCAAACTCCCCGTATCCTGCTCTCAGACCACTGGCAGCACAATCCCCGTACCCTGCTCTCAGAGCCCTTGCAGCGCACCCCCCATACCATGCTCTCCGAGCCCTGGCAACACACTCCCTGTACCCTGGTCTCAGAGCCCTGGCAGCACACTCCCCATTCTCTCACAGCCCTGACAACACACTCCCCATTCTCTCACAGCCTTGGCAGCACACTCCCCACAGCTCTGGCGGCACTCTCCCCTCACCCGCTCTCAGAGCCCTAGCAGCACAGGCCCTATACTCTGCTCTCAAATCCCTGGCAACACACTCCCTGTACCCTGGTTTCAAAGCCCTGGCAGCACACTCCCCGTACTCTGCTCTCAGAGCCCTGGCAGCATACTCCCCATTCACTGTTCTCAGAGCCAAGGCAGAACACTCCCCATACCCTCACATCCCTGGCAGCACTCTCCCGGTATACTCACAACCCTGACAGCACATAACTTATACCCTGCTCTCAGAGCCCTGGCAGCACACTCCCCGTAAGCTGCTCTCACAGCCCTAGCAGCACTCTCCCCTTAACCCGGTCTCAGAGCCCTGGCAGCACTCTCCCCTCACCCACTCTCAGAGCCCTGGCAGCACACTCCACATACCCTGCTCTCAGTGACCTGGCATCACAATCCACGTACCCTGCTCTCAGAGCTCTGGCAGCACACTCCTCGTACACTGCGCTCACAGCCCTGGCATTACACTCCCCGTGCCCTGCTCTCAGAGCACTTGCAGCGCACCCCACATACCATGCTCTCCGAGCCCTGGCAACACACTCCCTGTACCCTGGTCTCAGAGCCCTGGCAACACAATCCCCGATTCCTGCTCTCACAGCCCTGGCAGCACATTCCTATACGCAGCTCTCACAGCCGTGGCAGCACACACCCCATACCCTGCTCTCAAATCCCAGGCAGCAGACTCCCCTTACCCTGCTCTCAGAGCCCTGCCAGCACATTCCTATACCCTGTCCTCAGAGCACTGGCTGCACAGCCCCTGTACTTTCTCAGCCCTGGCAGGACTCTCCCCTCACCTGCTCTCAGATCACTGGCAGCACGATCCCCGTATTCTGCTCTCAGATTTATGGCAGCACACTCCCTGTACCCTGTCCTCAGAGCTCTGGCAGCACACTCCCTGTACCCTGTCCTCAGAGCTCTGGCAGCACAGCTCCTGTACTCTCTCAGCCCTGGTAGCACTCTCCACTTATCCCGCTCTCAGAGACCTGACAGCACACTCCCCGTACCCTGGTCTCAAAGCTCTGGCAGCAGAGTGCCCTTATCCTGCTCTCAGTGCCCTGCCAGCACATTCCCTATACCCTGTCCTCAGAGCAGTGGCAGCACAGCTCCTGTATTCTCTCAGCCCTGGCGGCACTCTCCCCTTAACCTGCTCTTAGAGCCGTGGCAGCACAGTCCCTGTATTCTGCTCCCGATGCCCTTGCAGCACAGTGTCTGTACTCTGCTCTCAGAGCCCTTGCAGCACACTCCCCTTACTCTCACAGCCCTGACAGCACACTCCCCATAATCTCAAAGCCTTGGCAGCACACTCCCCCTACCCTGCTCTCAGAGACCTGGCAGCACACTCCCCATGCTCTCACAAATTTTGGCAGCACACTCTTCATACTCTACTCTCAGAGCCCTGGCAGAAAAATATCCATACCTTGCACTCATAGCCCTGGCTGAACACGCCCTGTCCTCTGACAGCTCTGGCATCACACTCACCTTACCCCGCTCTCAGAGCCCTGGCAGCATACTCCCCATTCACTGTACTCAGAGCCAAGGCAGCACACTCCCCGTACCCTCAGATTTCCGGCAGCACCCTCCCTGTACTCTCACAACCCTGACAGCACACAACACATACCCTGTTCTCAGAGCCCTGGCAGCCCAGCCCCTGTAGTGTCTCAGCTCTGGATGCACTCTCACCTCATACGCTCTCAGAGACCTGGCAGCACAGGCCCCATACTCTGCTCTCAGATCCCTGGCGGCACACTCCCCATAATCTCCTCTCAGAGCCCTGGCAGCACACTCCCCGTATCCTGCTCTCAGAGCCCTGGCAGCACATTCCCTGTACCATGCTCTCAGAGCCTTGTTAACACACTCCCCATACCCTCCTCTCAGAGCCCTGGTATCACATTCCCCTACCCTGCTTTCACAGCCGTGGCGGTACAAACCCGGTATCCTGCTCTCACAGCCGTGGCAGCAGACTCCCCTTACCCTGGTCTCAGAGCCCTGGCAGCACAGCCCCTGTACTCTCTCAGCCCTGGCAGCACTCTCCCCTCACCTGCTCTCAGATCGCTGGCAGCACTATCCCCGTATTCTGCTTTCAGAGCCATGGTAGCACACTCCCCATACCCTGGTCTCAAAACCCTGGCAGCACACTCCCCATTCCTCACGTCCCTGGCAGCACACTCCCCGTACACAGCTCTCAGAGCCCTGACAGCACAGGCCCTGTAGTCTCTCAGCCCTGGCGGCACTCTCCCCTTACCCAGTCTCAGAGCCCTGGCAGCACAGGCCCCGTACCCTGGTCTCAAAACCCTGGCAGCACACTCGCCGTAACCTGGTCTCAAAGCCCTGGCAGGACTTTCGCCGTACTCTGCTCTCAGAGCCTTGGCAACACAATCCCCGTACCTTGCTTTCACAGCCCTGGCAGTACATTACCCGTTCCCAGCTATTAGAGCCCTGGCAGCACATTCCCTGTATACTTATTTCAGTGCCCTGGCAGCACACACCCCGTACCCTGGTCTCAGAGCCCTGGCAGCACACTCTCCGTATCTTGCTCTCAGAGCGCTTGCAGCTCAGTCCCCATCCCATGCTCTCCGAGCCTTGGCAACACACTCCCTGTACCCTGGTCTCAGAGACCTGGCAACACAATCCCCGATTCCAGCTCTCAGAGCGCTGGCAGCACATTCCCTGTACCTTGCTCACACAGCCCTGGCAGCAAACTCCATGTAACCTGCTCTCACAGCCGTGGCAGCACACTCCCCTTACCCTGGTCTCAGAGCCCTGGCAGCACACTCCCCTCACCCGCTCTCAGATCCCTGGCAGCACAATCCCCGTATTCTGCTTACAGATCTATGGCAGCACACTCCCCGTACCCTACTCTCAGAGCCCTGGCAGCACTCTCCCCTCACCTGCTCTCAGATCCCTGGCAGCACAATCCCCGTATTCTGCTTACAGATCTATGGCAGCACACTCCCCGCAACGTGATCTAAGATCCCTGGCAGCACACTCCCCGTACCCTGCTCTCAGAGCCGTGGCAGCACACTCCACGTATCCTGCTCTCAGAGCCGTGGCAGCACATTCCACGTATCCTGCTCTCAGACCGCTGGCTGCTCACTCCCTGTACCCTGCTCTCAGAGACCTGCCAGCACATTCCCTATACGCTGTCCTCAGAGCCCTGGCAGCACAATCCCCGTACCCTGCTCTCAGAGTCCTGGCAGCACAATCCCCGTACCCTGCTCTCAGAGCCCTGGCAGCACAGCCCCTGTACTCTCTCAGCCCTGGCAGGACTCTCCCCTCACCCGCTCTCAGATCGCTGGCAGCACAATCCCCGTATTCTGCTTTCAGAGCCCTGGCAGCACACTCCCCGTAACCTGCTCTCAGACCCCTGCCAGCACATTCGCTATACTCTGTTCTCAGATCCCTGGCAGCACACTCCCCGTACTCTGCTCTCAGAGCCTTGTCAATACACTCCCTGCACCCTGGTCTCAGAGACCTGGCAACACACTCCCTGCACCCTGCACTCAGATCCCTGGCAGCACACTCCCCGTACCCTGCTCTCACAGCCCTGGCAGTACATTCCCCGTTCCCAGCTCTTAGAGCCCTGGCAGCACATTCCCTGTATACTTATTTCAGAGCCCTGGCAGCACACACCCAGTACCCTGGTCTCAGAGCCCTGGCAACACAATCCCCGATTCCTGCTCTCAGAGACCTGGCAGCACATTCCCTGTACCCTGCTCACATAGCCCTGGCAGTAAACTCCATGTAACCTGCTCTCAAAGCCCTGCCAGCACATTCCCTATATCCTGTCGACATTGCCCTGGCAACACAGCCCCTGTACTCTCTCAGCCCTGGCTGCACTCTCCCCTCACCCGGCTCTCAGAGCCTTGGCAGCATAATCCCTGTACCTTTCTCTCAGAGCCCTGGCAGAACAATCTCCATACCTTGCTCTCAGAGCCCTGGCAGCACAAGCCCTGTCCTCTGACAGCTCTGGCATCACCCTCAACTAACCCTGCTCTCAGAGCCCTGCCTGCAAAGTCCTCATACCCTGCTCTCTGAGCCCTGGCAGCACATTCCCTGTACCCTGCTCTCAGAGCCCTGGCAATACACTCCCCGTACCCTGTCCTCAGAGCACGGGCAGCACAGCCCCTGTACTCTCTCAGCCCTGGTAGCACTCTCCCCTCACCCGCTCTCACAGCCCCAGCAGCACACTCCCTGTACCCTGCTCTCAAAACCCTGCCAGCACATTCCCTATACCCTGTTCTCAGAGCCCTGGCAGAACAATCTCCATACCTTGCTCTCAGAGCCCTGGCAGCACAGCCCCTGTACTCTCACAGCCCTGGCTGCACTCTCCCCTTACCCCACTCTAAGAGCCCTGCCAGCATATTCCCTATACCCTGTTCTCAGAACCCTGGCAGCACAGTCCCTGCTCTCAGATCCCTGGCAGCACACTGCCCATACCCTGCTCTCAGAGCCCTGGCAGCACATTCCCCTTACCCCGCTCTCAGATCCCTGTTATCACACTCCCCGTACCCTGCTTTCAGATCCCTGGCAGGACACTCCCCATACCCTGCTCTCTGAGCCCTGGCAGTACACTCCCCATACCCTGCTCTAGGAGTCCTGTCAGCACAACCCTTGTCTCTCACAGCCCTGGCAGCACAGTCCCTGTACCCTACTCTCAGAGCCCTGACAGCACACTCCCTGTACCCTGGTCTCATAGCCCTGGCAGCACACTCCCCGTACTCTCACAGCCCTGGCTGCACACTTCTTGTTTTCTCACAGCCCTGGCAGCACAGCCTCCGTTCCTCCCCCCCCCACACCCCACCCCTCTCACAGCCTTTTCAGCATTACGCCTACCACCCCCTACCCTCACAGCCCTGACAGCACACTTCCGGCACCACCCCCCACCACCACCATCACCCCTCTCATAGCCTTCATAGCCCATCCGCAGCACCCCTGCTCTCACAGCCCTGGTAGTTTATCCCCACTGTGGTAACGTGAAGTGCTATGTACCTTTTAGCGAATGTAGTTAGTTGACCATGTGACTCTACAATCGCTACACAGCATGAGCTTCTTGGGCAACTGGAAGTCTAAAGCTGGAGGTGGTTGAAGAAGCACACATGGTGTTAGTGTTCTGTTCTTAGTTCCAATAAACTGCCAGTGTTTGTTCAGATCATCAGTCTGTCTGCCAATATTGTTTCAAGCACCAACTAGTGACTACCAAGGGCGCAGATAGCGTTCGCTGGATGAAGCAAATCTGATAATCAAAAACATAAAACTGGCAATGAGGGTAAACTGGATCAATTGACGGCAATCAAGAAAGCCTCAGTAAGCCAGCTACGTTACTTCATCACTACCTTGAAAGCTGTTTGAAAGCTCAATCTCCTGAGTCTTCGAGGTTGGTGCAGTTTGAGCATCTTGAACTTTTCAACCCTGTTTCAGATGACTGGTTTCATTACATCAAATGCTTAGCGTTCTTCTTTACCGCTGATGACATCAATGGGTAGGACAAGAAGAGACCGATTCTTTTGTCCACGTGGGATCAAAATGCATGGGCTGATCCGCAGCCTCATATAACCTAACACTCCTGATAGGAAGACTTTTGATGAGTTAGTAAACATTATTATAAACCACCTGAAGCCATATCCCTCAGTCAATATGCAGTATTTTAAATTCAGTTCAAGGAATAGGCTTCCAGAAGAGACAATCACTGGCTATGTAGCTGTTTTAAAGGTTTAACAGAATAGCATGAGTTCAGAACTTCAGTTAATGACATGTTGAGAGACTGATTGATATGTGGAATCGGGGACGATACTATTCAAAAGCGATTTCTATCTGAAACTAATCTAGACTTCAGTAAAGCATTAGAATTGGCAACAGCCATGGAGAGGCTGTTAGAGGCTCAGGGGCAAAAGAAGACACACTAAATGGCGCCATCCATCATGTCAGGCAGGAAGGGCTGGTACCAAAAGGCACAAAAATGTCGATCTCTGCAGAAAGGCGGGAAACGCCCACTATGTACAGACCATTGAAGAACAAAGGTATTACAGTGAAAACCCACAACATTATTGAGAAACTGCATCCAGGCTGCCTTCAGGTGATTGACAGTTCAGAAATATCGAATGCTTTTTCTGCCACCGCTATGGTCACATAATGCGGCACTGTCAAGATAGACTGAGACAGCATTTTAAAAACAAAGGTAGAAATCACAAAACCTGTCTCATTGAAGAACCAAAGGAAGCAGAATCTGACATCTATTCGTTATACAACCTGAAAGTGGGTAGAACTGAGCCAATCCAGGTAGTTATTAGAGTCAATGAGCAACCCATCATGGTGGAGGTCGATACTGGGGCATCAATGTCTGTCATAGGAGAACATACGTTCAGACACTTAATAAGAGAGCCCTTCCTTTAAGTTTGGAAGAATCAGACACTAAATTAAAAACATATATGGGTGAAGTAGGAAGAATGAAAGGGATATGTTAAGTCCTGGTGCTGTGCGGGGATAAGGCTGCAAATTAACCGATTATAGTGGAAGCTGGGGCGGGGCCTAGTTTAATTGGTCACAGCTGGCTCAAAAAGATTAGATTGCAATGGGCTGAGAATTTTCAAACCAGAATGAGAAACCTACTGGAATTGTTACAAAAGTACGCTTCCATTTTCAGTGATGAGCTGGGAAGGATTCATGGGCAACAAGCCAAAATCCACGTAGGCCTGAAAGCAACCCCCAGATTTATCAGAGCCCTTATGCTCTACGGTACATCTCAAGACCAAGATAAAAAGGCTGGAAAAGTTGGGTGTCTTACAACTAGTGCAATTTTCTGAGCAGACGGCAGCTATAGTACCCTTACTGAAGCCAGACCAAAGTGTTCGTTAATGCAGTGACTATAAGTTAACTGTAAACAGAGTGGCCATACTTGATAGCCACCCGATACAGATGATTGACAGATTATATTTGAAATTGGCAGGGGGCGTCACATATTCAAAACTCGACATGACCCACGCCTACCAGCAGGTAGAGTTGGAAGAAGGCTCTCAGGAATTTGTGACCATCATTACACATCAAGGATTGTATCAATGTACTTGACTACCCTTTGGGGTCTCATCAGCGTGCACTATTTTCCAGCGTACCATGGAAAATCTGCTTCAGGGACTGCCCCATGTTGTTGTTTATCTGGATGATGTCTTAGTCACTGGTTGAACTGATAAAGAACACTTAGCTAATTTGGAGGAGGTGCTGAAACACTTCTCACAAGCGGGGGGTGCACTTGAAGTGAGGAAAATGTCTTTTCCAAGCCAAAGAAGTAGCTTAATTGGACCATAAGGTCGACGTGCAGGGCCTGTATCTCGTGGAAGAAAAGGTCAAGGCAATGCACGAGGCACTTGCACCAAGAAGCATTACAGAACTAAAGGCCTTCTTAGGCATGATAAACTGCTATGGGCAATTTCTTCCAAATCTATCAACCGTACTGGGTCTGTTATACAATCTTAAGAAAAGCAATAAATGGATTTGACAAGCTCCGCACCAGGATGCGTTTCTGAAGGAAAAGCAATTGTTAAGATCATCGGCCCTACTTTTACCCAAAGAAATAATTAATTTTAACTTGTGACACATCCTCTTATGGAGTAGGGGCTGTACTTTCACATTGGATGGCAGATGGCTCTGAACGGCCCATTGGTAATATGCCTCACGTGCTCAGTGCTGCAGACCAACAATATTCCCAAATTGAGAAGGAGGATTTGTCTGTTGTGTTTGGCATTCGAAAATTCCATCAGTACCTCCACGGTCATCATATTCACATTATATCCGACCACAAGCCTGTGCTGGGATTATTTGGAGAGGATAAAGCAATACCCCCCATAGCATCTGCTCATGTCCAGAGGTGGGCACTCATATTGGCTGCTTACAATCGGGAACCCAGGTCGTACATGCTGACACGCTTAGTTGCCTCCCCCTTCCAGATAACAATGTGAAGCTTCCAATTCCCCAGGAACTTGCCTTAGCACTAAATTTTTTGGATTCCTCCCTGTCCAGGCCAAACAAATCCGTGAGTGGACAAACCGAGATCATTTTTATTGTATGTCTGGGGGCAAGTCTTGAATGGATGGCCGGGCGATCCAAAGTCGGACGCGGACATTGAAGCCCCGATCAAAAGTTATCTTCAATGCCAGCAGGTACAAAAGCTACCCCCCTTAGCTCCATTGTACCTCTGGGAATGTTTGACTATGTGGGGCCCTTCTTGGGCACGATGTTCCGTTTACTAATAGACGCCCACTCCAAGTGGATGGATGTCTACAAAGTCCGGTCACCCACGTCTGCTGCACCCACCATAGACCATTTGCGACAAAGGTTTGCAGTGCACGGGTTACCAGAGGTGCTCGTGTTGGACAATAGGATTGCATTTACCAATGGGAGGTTCCACAGGTTTACAACTCTCAACAGAATAACTCATATCAAAACCTTGTCTTACCACCCGTCTCTAATGGTTTGGCTGAGTGGGTGGTCCAAACTTTTAAGTCTGGGATGAAAAAGCTGGACGGGGATTCCATAACTCCAGATTGTCACAGTTCCTGTTCGCTTACTGGACAATGCCACACACGACCAGCGGCATTGCCCCCACTGAATTACTAATGAAGAGACATCTCCACGCCTGTCTAACTCTTATCAGGCTGAATTTAGGGGGGAAGGGTGGACAGAATCCAAAAGGCCCTGAAGACTAGACATGATGGCCATAATCATGTAAGAAATTTCACGGTGGGAGACATAGTTCTCATGTAGAACTTTGGAGAAGGGCCCAATTGGCTATTAGACGAAATGAGTGCTGTGACAGGACCTCTCTCCTATAATATGTCTGTAAATGTCCAAATAATTAGATGACGGGTGGGTCATCTCCGGAGAAGAGGGACAGTCCCACAGGAAGGAATACTGTTATCATTTGCATTTGAGTCTGCGCCGCATGTGGAAGAAACAATTTGGAAGTACCAATGGGGCCTGTTGGACTCGCAAGGGTCAAAGGCACAAACTTGCCCACTTCCACTGAAAAGCCTGGTGGACAGTTGACCCCTGAGAAGGGGGCCTTGGAAAAACTAGCTGAGGCTGTAGTGCTATGATGCTCGACACATCCGATGAAGACTCCTGAGAGGCTTGACTTGTAAATAGTTATTCATGTAAATAATTGGGATGTTGTGATGCTTGTCAATTGCAATTGCAATTAAAGAGGGAAGGTTGTGGTAAAGTGGATTGCTATGTACCTTTAAGAAAATGTAATTAGTTGACCATGTGACTGTATTGACCAATCACTACACGGTGCGGACTTCTTGGATAACTGTTAGTCTGGCGATGGAGGTGATTGAAGAAGCATACGTGGTGTTAGTGCTCTGTCCTTAGTTTCAATAAACCACCAGTATTTGTTCAGTTAATCAGTCTCTCTGCCTATATTGTTTCACGCACCAACTAATGTGTTAATATCAAGGGTGCAGCTTGCGTTCACCGGACAAAGCGAACCTCATAACCAAAAACATAAAACCAACCCATTGCTCTCACACTCTTGGCAGCACACTCCCAGTGCCCCCACTCACACACCTGGCAGCACACTCCCCCATCCCCTGCTCTCAGCCCCAGCACACACACCCTAACCCCTGCTCTCACAGCCCTGGCAGCACACCCCCTGCCACCTGCTCACAGGGCCCTGGCAACACCTCTTCCACACACCCCGCTCTCACAAACCCCCATGCCAGAGTGTTCCTTAATCTTCGCTGCTAGAGTTGGTCACCCTGGCAACCGCTGCCCCACTGAAGCACCTCTGTATTTTTCTCCTGAGCAGGTACAGAGCCCGCTGTGCATAAAAAATACCACACTTGGGAAACTGTGTCTGGGTCATGGTGGGCTCAAGATGACAGGCAATGTTCCTGCCCCACCACAGGCGTGAAGAAGAAAATCCAGGCCCTACTCGCTGTCTATCTGCACCTCTGGGCCTTCACAAAGGTCACCTATTTTCACCTCCATAATATCACCCGACTTCACCTTGCCTCGGCTCACCTGCTGCTGAAACCTTCATGCATACCTTCCTCACCTCTGGGCTTGACTATTCCAATACACTCCTGGGTGGTCTACCACGTTCTACCCTCCATAAACTTGAGATGATCCAAAACTGCTGCTTGTGTCATAATTTGCACCAAGTCCTGTTCCCTGAACACCACTGAATGCAGAATGTCAATGATTGTGCATCACTGTGTTTGGGTGATGGGCCTACTGCAATGGAATAGCTGAGGGTGTGTGGAAATATTGGGAGGTGGATGTGAGGCTGTTGTCATTGGACTATACATGAAGGCAAGATGGAGCATTTGAAAGTTAGGTGTGAGCCCCGAGTGCCAGGGAGTGCTGACAGGTAAGTGATGGGGGTGTGGTGTATTGAGCAGTATGAGAGGCTGATGGTGCAAATGGGTAGGAGATGTCATGTGAAGATGTGTTTAATGACGCTGAGCATCCATCAAGGGACCATTAGACTTTCCTGTCGCACTGCTGCCAGGTTATCAGGTCCAGCTTCCATGAATTGACCTCACTGATGTTTGGAGAGGAGGGGATTTAATTTAAGCAGCCCTGATTTCTTCTCTCACTACTCATCCGTAAACAGAAAGGTGTTTTTCATTTTTGATTTCCCCTTTATAAGTGGTGGCATACTTTCCCCAACTCTTCAGCTTTGGGGTTATCCAATCCTCTATTAATAACCCCACAGCAAACTCGAGATAAGGTCAAATAAGAGGGACAGTTTATTTTACACACACACAAAATGCGGGAAGTGGTTTTGCAACGTCTGCCCCTTTTACATACATACGATAAAAGAGGGATAGGGAAAGAAAGGGGTTCAGGGCAAAGACCTTGATAAAAACAAGAATTATGATTTCACGTCAGAATTAATGTTCCTCAGGTGTGACACTGGAGGACAGGGGAAGGTTCTTTCAGGTGGCTTTGTCTGGCAGAAATCCTGGTCTTAGTCCTAGGAACTCGGCTGCAGGTTGAGTCTGTTGAAGATGCAGCAAAGTATCCTTGTATCCCAGGTATTAGTTCATTCTGCAGGTGAAACGTAGGGTCCTTCCTGGAAATCAGACTTGGAGAGAGATGGAGGTCAAAAGCAGGCTGCTGGCCTGAAGGTTGGTTCTCTTCAGAAGTTAAACCGTAACTAAAGATAAAATTCAAAAGCTGTAAAATTAAAGGAATTCAAACAGTTCAAGTCTCGGTCATGTGACAGGGTGGTTTGGGTTGAGCTATTCAACTAATGAGGTGCCCTTGTTAAAACCCATTTTGTTTTGAGCAGGTAAGTGTAGAACCACTAACACAAAGTGGGCGAGGAGGATCCCTATAGCTTTGCCTTTGTCCAGCACTGGCTGGTGCAGACGCCTTGTCTACTAGTCCTTTGTGTTGGCTTGGCATTTTTTACACAATGCAAGAAGTGTTACATTCCAGGAGTTTGATAAGTTATCCTTTGTCCATGTTTAAACTGCTCAAAAGCTTCCAGAACTACCATCACATGGTCAGCTGCAGCCATTTCATCAGTCTAGCTGCCTGTACATTTAAAAAAATAGCAATAAGTTCATAAAGTAGCCAGGATGTTATAGATATATATATTTTCTTTTCTGCCTTCTGGTCATGACACGGGCCATCTGCTTCTGCTTCCTCTCCCTTCTGTGGGTGGTCATTGATGGCCTCCTGGCTAGACCCTCCCATCCCCTCACCAACCCCGGAACAGCGGCCTCTCTCCTATCCAGCTGCACCACCAAGTCCTCCAGCGTCACATCTGAGGGCCTAGGACTCTGACCGGAATTTTTTCTGAGGTAGCAAAAGTCCTGGCGCTGGGGACAAAAGAGGATGGCGATGCCACTTGGACTAGTGGCAGGACCAGGGCTGCATTTTGTCGGTTGCAGCCAATTAAGTGGCTGCTGCTGAGGCTTCCATCCCTATTAAAGACGGTGGCCATTCCTGCTAGTGGTGGCCATCGCTGAGGCTGCACCTGCAGAAAGAAGGTGCATCGATGGCCATGGTAAGTGGAAGCTGGAGGCCAGGCAGGCTGGTACTGGTGTAGGGAGGGGGATCTCATTGGAGAGGCAATGGTGTTATTAAAGAGTCCAACATTGCCACCACGCGGTTCCTCTGTGAAGCAATAAATGCTCAAAAAGGTACCCAACGCCAACCAATGCCATTTTACCAGTCTTCCAACTATCCTCCAAAGGGATGGTAAAATTTAACCCCATTTCCCTGCCCTGGTGTTCCACTTACTTTGTTTACAATTGCAGCAATAACATTCAGAAGCAAACAGCTGTAATTTAGTTCCGCTCCCATTTAAGAGCGACAGCCTGTCTTTAAGAAGAAAAGACTGGTTGTACCACACCATATTATCTATGCTGCTTGGCCCCCTACTGAATTCAGAGGCAGCCAGCAGCATGGATCTGCCCCACTTGGCTCAAATTACAATCAGGCAAATGGAGAGGCATCACCAAATTTGGGTGTGCCTATCGCCATCTCAACAGGTGAGGACAGGTTGTGAATTGTGATCCCTGTGCCCAAAAATGGTGTGGACCATATATTAGCCCAATATTTCCAAACTCCTAGAAGTGGAACCAGAATGTATTCCAATATAATATAAGTTTTTATTCTTTTTAACATTCATCCTCAATCATTAATATCTCCAGCTTATTTGAAGAATTAATTCGCATTTTTCATCTTCAGATATCTCTGAATTTTCCTAAACAATTAGTTACAATTAAACTTGTGATCGCTTTTATAATAATTTTACTTTTCCTCACTTAAAAAAACAAATGACAACACACCAAGCATACAACCAGAATGTTTGTACAACATTTCAGAGAAAGAATTGTGCTCCTCATACAGGGATTGGTTTTAATTTATTTATTCAATGATTTTTTTTTATTCGCATAAACATTTCTGGTCAGCCTTTTGAATGAAGATCAACACACTTCTTCCTACTTCGCAGTTACTAAGCAATAACGAGTACTCAAGAGCAAATAACTACCATGTTTTTGGATACTCTCATATGTTTCTGAATATGGTTAGCAACTCGAACTATAGAAGATCTGCTAAAAAAGACCTTGATGAAAATTGAACTGAAGAAAAAAGAAAATAAAGATTTGCATTTACTTCTGGAATTTTCTGCCCCGTTGGCTTCAGGCATGAGCGGACAATATGGTGAGAAGGCTAAAAATTGGTTTTACGCTGTCGTGAAACCAGTTTGCAATTGTCCTCTCCACCCGCCAACGGCAGGCCTCCTTTCCTGCCGGATGTCGGGAACATCATTTTAATACATCTGCATATCATAATAAGTCCTGTTCGTCGGAATCTTTCCCCATGCTGAATCATCCGGACATGTTGGCTTGATTGCACACAGCATTTAAAAAGCTGCACCTGGCCAGCGGAACTTCAAGGGTAACTTGGACATGAGTGCACACTGATGTTGCGCAGCACTTGCGAGGGTCACCCGTTTGACTTCAGGCAAGGGCACAGGCAAGTTGCATTTTCGCGGCTGGCTAACAGTGTGGTACCAGGGCAGGGGCTGCACTGCGGTTGGGGCGAGTTGGTGGGGGAATCACAGCATGGGCTGCTGCTAGTGCTGAGGCACATGCCTGGAGGGGTGGGGGGAAGGGGAGAGGTGGAGGGAAGCGGCCAAGCATTAGGGAAACTTTGTATAAAGTAAGCAATCTTCCACAGCTGAGGCAGTTCAGATGCAGCCACATTGACATGCTTGGAGTCAAGCCTCTAGCGTACCTGCCCATCAAACAATGCAGAGACATAAAATTGCCACCAAATACTCCAGAACTTTTCACCCCTCAGGCACAGACTGAAAACTAATGAGCATTTTAGGGGGCTGAAGAACAATTCGATGACTGCACATGTTGTACAACTTCCTTGCTAAAGCTGGCCACAGAGCAGTCACTGGTGGAGATGCTCACAGTCCCTTGCAATGTCTTCATTAAGATTTGGACCAGACTATGCCATGGTTCAAGCTAACAGTGCAGCCTTGCAATGCAGGATAGGAGAATGTCTGAGCCTGAGCTGAGAGTGCAGCATGCAGGCCAATGGGCAAAGCTGCTGCCAATCAGTCAGGAAGCGGAGGTGGGTGGGCTTTTGGTCAGCCATGCAGCGCATTAAACTCTGGCCTCCAAGTGGTGGCCAGCACTCTCTAGCATGCAATAAAGGGCCTTGAGGTGGAGCCAGAGCCGCACACATAACCATGAGAGGTACCTAGGAGACCAATGCTAACCCACCCGCCTCTCTCTTTCATCTTGCAGGATGAGTACATCAGGAGCATGGAGCCTGGTGACCTAGCTCTATGCCTCATGGCTTACAGAGAGTGGAGATGAAAGAAACGGAGGCGCCTGGCTGGGCAGAGGGAGGAGCAGTACCCTCAAGAAGAAGGGGGCTGGGGCTGCTGTGCATGCCACTGAAGAGCCACAGTGAGCCATCATGGGTCGGCGCCTCGCTAGACCCAGGGTCTATAGACAGTTCCTGTCATTCCTGCAGATGATTGAGAACCAATGTCACCAAAGACTGTGCATGTCCAGGGAACTGGTCGGTCACATCTGCCACCTGCTGCAGGATTTGACACCAAGGGGACATGGAGGACATCCACAGTCAGTGGCCGTGAAAATGACTGCAGTACTCAATTTTTATACCAGTGGCTCCTTCCAGAGCTTCACAAGTGATCTCTGTGGGATCTCGCAAGCCTCTATGCACAAATGCATCCATGAGGTCACGGACACCATATTTGCGAAGGCACAAAACTTTCTGCATTTCACCCGGGATCATAAAGCCAGGAAGCAAGAATGCTGGGATTTGCCCAGATCTCATGTTTCCTACAGGTGCAGGGTGCCATCGATTGCACTCATGTGATGCTGAGATCTCCATGGCAACAAGCAGTCAACTAGTCAACCATAAGGGCTTCCATCTGCTGAATGTGTGTGAACACAGCAAACGCATCCTACAGGTCTGTGCACGGTTCCCTGGGAATGTCCACAACTCCTACCTTCTCAGTCGGTCACATATCCCTGCAGTCTTCCAGGGTCCACAGAGGCTGCAAGGTTGGCTCCTTGGGGACAAGGGCTACCCATAGAGACCGTGGCTGATGACACCCATGTGGCAGCCGCAGACTGCAATTTAATGGAGCAGACCATCAGGATGCTGAAGATGTGGTTCCAGTGCCTGGACCGGTCTGGTGGAGCCCTGCAATACAGTCCACAGAGGGTGTCATACATTGTCGTCATCTGCTGTGTCCTTCACAAACTGGCGCTGCAACAGGGGGGAGGAGCTATCGGGGGAGGAGATGGAGGAGCTGCATGTCTCCTCCAATGAGGAGGGCATTGATGGGGATGAGGGTGATGAAGTCCTCGAAGACGAGGATGACGGCGATGAGGCCTTCGCGTTGACCAGATCAGGCAGATGCTAGATTCATGGCGATGATGACAACATGTAGTGAGGACACACCATAGATCCTCACATTGCATCTGTGAATGTTTAGCTCCAGTCTGGCTGATGGCAGTGCATATACCCTCTGTGATAAGGTTGTTGTCATGGAGATGCAGCAGATGCCTAGAGTACCTATATTCCAGGAAGAAGATGACAACATGCAGTGGGGACATTCCATAGCTCCTCACATAGCTTATTTGAATGTCTGACTCCTGTCTGGCTGATGGCACCTCGCTTGCACCCTGTGAACAGGGTCATATCATGGAGATGCAGTGGGGAAACGTTAACTTCTCCTGATCCTAAGGCATCCTCCCTGAGCTGAACCCTTCAGGACCACACTGTCACCGGACACAGAAGCTGTTGAGATGGGGGTCCAGCCGTGCCTCAAAGGTGCTGGGAACACACAGAGAGAATGATTGAACTCTGTGCTGCCAGCCCAGGACATTCTGGCAGCAATGATAAGCCCCATCAAGGTGCAGACATGACTGATGTGTCCAGTGACAGTGAAGGCACACCATCAGTGTGCTGGGAAGGTTGCACAAAGCACAGGGAAGAGGCCCTGGACTGAGACACCTGCCGTTATCTTGTGCAGGAACCAAACTTTCATTTCAGACTGACACGAACACTGCCTATTAGAAAAAGGAGACATAGACAAGGAGACATTCTTGGGAGTTTATTTACAATAGTGAACTTGATGTCCAGTTGATTAACACCCATGCTCAGGCTGTGCAATTACTTCTTCTTCACCTTTCCATCCCTGCCACTATGCCTTGGTGATTCCCTGGCATGCTCAGTGGAGGTGGAGGCAGCTTGCTAAGTGCTACGCCCTGTCTATGATGATCTTGACAGGCGTCCTATGGAGGGCCACTACCTGGAGAGCCCCAGCTTGATTTCGGGGTTCTGCTGTGCGGCGGTGACACTCTCATCGGCCTGTGGAGCTGGAGCTGCTGGGGTCGCGGGAAGAGGGGATTCGGATGAGCAGACACTACCAGAGCCACCAGGGTGGACGGCCCCGGAGGTTACACCTGCTGATCCCGCTCCCTATGGGTGCCTGAGGTCTCCTGGCTGACTCATTGAGGAGAATGGGAAGCTGGAGTGAGATCGAGCTGCCCTTCTCCCTTCTCATGTTGACACTGTTGGAGATGAACCATGGTGTTAACAACGGAGTTCAGCTCATGCAACAGTACAGGACCGATGTCCTGGAGGAAGGTCTCCATGGCGGCTGCCATCCTACCAGTGTTGTTCTCAGTGTATTGGCATGCCAGTGCTATCACCTCAGACTGAAGGCGGATGAAATCCTCCATTGTGCCTTGCAATCTGAAGAGTGCAGTGGACATCCCTTCCTGATGTTCCTGAACTTGCCTTTGAGGCTCCAGCAACTGAGGTATGACCAAGTCCAAAGGCTCCTCGTCTGACTTGGACCCAGGAGATTTCTGTCCTCCAGCGGTCATTTGAGTGCCAGAAACCTGGGAAGTCCCTGCCTCTGCCTGCTGTGGATCAGACAGTGCAATGTGCTCACCAGATTGTGACACTGAGGCTACTATAAAGCTAGTTCCCACCGAGGTGTGTGTCTCTGTGCTGGTGGAGGGTGTGGGTGAGCGCTGTGACAGGTCTTCAATGAGGGAGTCATCAGATACTCCTTCCGATGTGTCTTCAGGGCTTGAGTCGAAGACCTGGGTCATGGACCCCCTCAGCTGCTTCCCAGATGTGCCTGCGAAAGCAAGGAGAGATAATTTGTGCATGGCAGGGACTGTGGAACAGGGAAACTGACTCACAGAACGGTTGTCTGATGGGTGTTGCACTGTTGGATACTCACTTGGTTGAGCGCCACTGGCCTCACTGTCAGCACAGGAAGGTCCAGATCCTCACCGGCCAGCTGGATGACTCTATTTACATAGTCTAAGGCCGGAGGTGCCTGGAATGGGGTGATGTAGTGCAAATCTGTGATTCCAACTTATGCATTTGCTGTCATAATATCACGACATTCTAAATCTCTTTACAGCCAATTAGGGAGTCTTGATGTGCAGTCACCATGATAATGTAGGGAACACAGTAGCCAATTTATACACAGAAAACTCCCACAAGTAACAACATGAAAATGACCAGATAATCTTTTGATGGATTGAGAGATAAATATTGGCCAAGACACTGAGGAGAACTCCCCTGTGCTTCAAA
Organism: Carcharodon carcharias; assembly: GCF_017639515.1. Lineage (NCBI taxonomy): Eukaryota > Metazoa > Chordata > Chondrichthyes > Lamniformes > Lamnidae > Carcharodon > Carcharodon carcharias. The sequence continues at coordinate 103,856,243 of NC_054472.1, forward strand.
ATAGTGACATAGGATCTTTTATATCTAGCTAGCTTCAGGGACAACCAGAGTCTTGGTTTAATGTCACATTCAAAAGACAGGACCTCTAGTAGTGCAGATCCCTCAAGACTGCATTGGGGTGTCAACCAAGATTTCTGTGTTCAAGGACAGAATCGTCCCAGATTTGCACTAAGTGCGGTAGTGGACAGGAAGAAGAACGTTTTACCCGCTGTCTGCAATGGCGGCTTTTCATGCCGTATCATCCCAATCCTGCCTCGTTAATCACATGTTCCCGGGAAGTACGTGTTTCGCTGGCAGGCAGACTCCGATCAGCCCGCCACGCCATCACCTCACTGCTTACTCAAGCTGGGTGCTAGATTTAAAATGTAGCTGCACACAAACCTCTCAGTGCTTCTAGCCCAGGACTGCTGCACAGAAGACATGGAGCTGAAAGGCAGCCCCCTGATTCAGTGACACATTCCAGGGGCGCCTTCTGGACACCACTGGAGTCCACCATGATGTCCTCGATCCCAGCTCTAGCCCCAGGGGGCCCAGTGCCACTACTCCAGCTTGGGAGGTGGTGGCAGAGATGGTTAGTGCCAATGCTGCACAAAGGAAGTTCACCATCCAGTACAGAAAGAGGATGAATGATCACATCTGTGCCACCAGGATAAGGCAACCATCTCATCACTCTAAACTCACACACTCAGAAGGCCATCACACATTCACTGGCATCTCACTCATTGCCAGCTCAAAGGACATCACCACTCACTCTCTGACACACATCCTCATATCTCCATCTGGCCTCACCTCTTCTGGAGACTGCCACCTCAGCCCTCATCATCTAGAGGCCACTTGCACAGATCAACATGCGTCCCCACATACACACTGGGATACCCCCCTTGCCCAGTATAGCCTTCGCCATGAAGACTCTTCCCTTGCCTAAGGCCACTTATCCCCCTTCACCAAGCAAGCCCTAGCTCTGCAGCCATTGAAAAGCCACCCCTGCCTCACAGCTGATCTGGTAGATAAAGACTTGCTCATGAGCCCCCCCCTAAAAGTGATGCCGTGCCACCAGTGAAGATTGGTGCTGATGTCCACAAGTGCTGCCCAAAGCAAGGTAAACAAACAAACCTCGCAGTCCCTAGCGAAGTGCAGCTCACCAGGTGCACGTCGCGTATGTTCAGTTGTGAAACATGTTGGTATGATTGCACACCGACATGCTCGGATAATCCAGCGTGGGATGATGGTTCTGGCGAGCTGGGCTTATAATGATACTGAGATGTAATTATAATTAAGTTCCTGATGTTCAATGGCGGGAAATGTGGCTGGCCATTGACAGGTAGAGTGGATGATTGCAAACTGGTTTCACAAGATTGTGAAAATAAATTTTGGCCTCCTTGCCATATTGTCCACTCACGCCGCCAAACACACCTACTGCCAATGGGCACGGAAAATTCTGCCCCAAGTCTCTTTGTTCAATTAACCGACAATCCTTAGATTCAGAGGCAAGAGAGCTACTGAACCCTGCTTCATGTGGTGTATAAAAATGGCTTCTCCCTCAACCCTTTGGTTTACCAAAGAGATCACATGACTATGGCAAGCCACATTACTCAAAAGGCAACAGTGTATAAAGGCACTTCTCCAAACAGCCTCCTTTTGGTATAAAAAAATTGCATGCACTATCATTTGCAGTTTATAAAGGAAGACATCATGCCTGGGCAAAAAAAAACTATTTGTTCTTACCAGTCTTTTCTGGGATGTCATGAACCATGCATGGCTCTTAGCTTGCTTAGCTTGATGTTCCTTAGAAGCGCTGCACTGATATGAACTTAATCGCATTGCATATATTTGGCTGTAGACCACTTCTCTTGCCTTCCTCAGACTGGGCTCAATTCCTTGATAGCTTGCATGGATATGCTTCAGCAACTCTCTTCTCGTCTCTTGAGGGATAATGATGCTAGTCCTTTGTACAACATGCCATTATGGGCAATCCCTGTATGCCAAATACAGCTGTTGTAAGATCTCACTTCTGACACCATGCTGTACATTGGTTATGACAGGCTAGGGAACAATTGAAGAGGCAGAGATATGTCTGAACAATAACTGACTTACTGGATGAACATTACTACGTACAGATATACGAGACGACAAATATTAATCAGTTTAAGCCGTGAGCTTTCTCCTTCTCGACACTTAGTCATGTGACCCTCTTTTACATTATCATGGGTGGTACTGTTTCTCCAGTTTCACACATTATACCTTCCAACCCTGAGCACCATAATACTATAATAGCAACTGGTGTGTGCTTGATGGTTTCAGGCTATCCTTTCATCACCACCTCCTGTAGCACTTGAAGAATTGTACCTTGTTCAGTAGTTTGCTTGATCTGAGCAAGGCACTTGTCTGTTAGATTCAATGCCTCTACTGGGTTGGTGACTTCCAAAGCATGTTGTGCTGTTGCTTCTCATTGAATATGGAAGATTTCCCACTCTGTACTAGTGTCATCAACTTCCTTTAAAGGGATTGCAACTCTTGACAGCAAGTCGGCAATGTACATCTGTTTCCGCTGTTTGTACTTCACCTCCAAATGGTATCTCTGCTAATGAAGTAACGTCGTTTGCAGGCACTTCAGAGCAGATAGAAACGGTTTGAGAAGATGCTTTGAAGTGGCTTGTGGCCAGACTCTACCCTCACTTTCTGTCTCCCAAACAGGCACTGATTAAAATGCTCACAAGCAAAGACAAAAGCCAGACACTCTTTTGGAACCTGTGTATAGAGTTGTTCAGTTTGCATTAATGCTTTGGATGCAAATGCAACTGGTTTCCTTTGCTGCACAAGGTTGTTTCAAGTCTTGTCTCACTGGCATCACTCCACAGGGTGACTTCATTGATGACATTGTACTACTTCAACACTGGCATTGTCGTCACTAGTTATTTGATGCAAGTGAAAGATGTTTCTTGTTCTGTCTCCCAATATCATCTTTTGCAAGAGCTTGCACAGAGGTTCATACTCTGATGATAAATTAGGCAAGAGCTTTTCTAGGTAATCCACAAATCCAACAAATTAACGGTCTTCACTTCTGTTGGTTGCTGCATCTCTGCTACAACTCCCACCTTAACAGGATCAGGGCAAAATACTTTTGCTGTCAGTACATGACTGATGTATATGACTTGGCAGGTTGCAGCAAAATTTCTTAAATGGTTGGCATGGGGTAGTGATATTTCTTCAAAGATTAATTGAGGTCCTTTGGATCTATGCGCACTCTCAGCTTTCCAAGTTTTTTCACTGCTGCCCGTGCTGCTAATCCAATCTGTAGTTGTCACTTTCTTGATTACTCCCATCTTTTCAAGCTCCTCCATCTTGTCTTTCAGGCTGGACTTAAGGGAAGCTGGACTGCCCTCGGAAGATGTTGAGTTGGTCTCACACTCCCATCCACTTCAAGATGATATTCACCAGGAAGACATCCAAGACCCATGAAAATGTATTTGTAACTTTTTAGGATATGTTCAGCTGTCAATAACTTGGTGTGGTGCAAAATGCTGCAAACCTCTTCTCGTACATGGAGGGTTTCCAGTCCAAACTTTTGACTTGTTTCAGCTGAGAGGAGTGGATTTTGCTTAGTGTCCACTATCTAGAACTGCAGATTTTTCCCCCATTGCATTGGGCTCTCAGCTGGGTCTGTCCTCTTGGTGTGAGCATCGTTCCATCATATAGTCTCAACTTTTTCTTCAAAAGCTTCATTTTTAGGTCACCATCCTCAGCTACTTCACACAGAACTGCAAATCTCATGATGTTGCATGTAGCACCAGTGTCCTTCTGACACAACTTGATGTTGTCCTTCTGCAGTCATTATTGCAATTGCAACAAATCATTTTGTAGCTTGAGACTCGACGGTGTCAACCTGTTCTATGGTGTAGAGTGACTCATCAGTATTATCGTCTGACATCTCTCCAGTAATTATCTTTATAGGCTTGCTTTTCTGCTTTCCTGCAAAACACTTGGATGCAAAGCGAATCAGCTTCTTGTAGTTGGAGCACTGCTTCCCCATGCTGGACATGGTTCCTTTCCTTTTGTGTGGTGTCCTCTGCAATACTTATCTCCTGTACTCAGGCCTTGATCTTTCTGCTGGTCCTTCTGTGAATAGTCCTCCCTTTTTTCCATTGACTTGTACTTGGAAGGCCATGGCTGCCTCTCAGCAAAGTGCAAACCCTCGTCAGTTCTCCCATTAATACTTTTCAGCTGATGATTAACAACCTCAGAGCTTCTGCACATGTCAAAAGCTTTCTGGGGATTATGATTTTCTTCTCTCAGGAGACACACTTTCTCTTGTTCTTAAAACAATCCTATCTCTGATCAGATCATCCTTTGGTTGCTCAAACTCATAAGATTTAGTTAGATGTCTTAGTTGCAGTCACATACTGACCAACATTCATGACATGAGTAAAGTGTGGTTCTTCAAGGCCTCCACAATTTCACAAGACTGGCTTTTCTGCTCCTCAATGAGTTCTAGAGTGCAATGCAGCTTGTAGACTCTTTCTCCAGCACTGATAACAGAATTGCTACCCTTATTTGATCAGTTTTCTTGTTTGACACTTTGGTAATTCCATAGTTACAAATATACGAATTAGGAGCAGAAATAGGTCATTTGGCCCCTTGAGCCTGCTCTGCAATTCAATAAGGTCATGGCTGATCTGATTGTAACCTCAACTCCTCATTCCCACCTACACCCAATAACCTTTCACCCCTTTGCTTATCAGGGGTTTATCTACCTCTGCCTTAAAAACATTTAGAGACTCTGCTTTCGCCGCCTTTTGTGGAAGAGAAATCCACAGGCTCACAACACTCTAAGAGAAAAAAATTCACCTCATCTCGACTTAAGTGGGCTACCCCTTATTTTTAAACAGTGACCCCTGTTTAAGTGACCGAGCAGTTCGAGAATCTCCCACAAGAGGAAACATCCTTTCCATACCCACAATGCCAAGACCACTCAGGGTCTTATATTTTTCAGTCAATTCATCTCTTACTCTTCTAAACTCCAGCGGCTACAAGCCTAGCATGTCCAACCTTTCCTCATATGGCAACCTGCCCATTCCAGATATTAGTCTAGAAAACCTTCTGTGAACTGCTTCTAACACATTTACATTCTTCCTTAAATAAGGAGAGCAATACTGTACATAGTACTCCATATGTAGTCTCACCAATGCTCTATATAACTGAAACATACTCCCTGCTTTTGTATTCAATTTCCCTCACAATAAACAATAATATTCTATTAGCTTTCCTAGTTATTTTCTGTACCTGCATATGTACCTTATGCGATTCATACACTTGGACACCCAGATTCTTCTGCATCTCGGAGCTCTGCAATCTCTCGCCATTTAGATAATATGCATCTTTTTTATCGTTCCTGGCAAAATGGACAATTTTACATTTTCCTACAATATGCTCCATTTGCCAGATCTTTGCCCACTCACATAAACTATCTATATCCTTTTGTAGCCTCCTTATGTCCTCTTCAAAACTACTTTCTGATCTATCTTTGTGTCGTCAGCAAATTTAGCAACCATACCTTCGGTCCCTTCATCCATGTCATTTATATAAATTGTAAAAAGTTGAGGCCCCAGCACTGCTCCCTGGGGAACACCACTTGTTATAACCAGAGAATGGCCCATTTATGCTTACTCTCTGTTTCCTGTTAGCTACCCAATCTTCTATCCATGCCAATACATTACTCCCTACACCATGAGCTTTTATTTTCCACATTGATGTGGCACCTTATCAAATGCCTTCTGGAAATCCAAGAAAAGTACATCCGCCAATTACCCCTTATCCACAGCACACGCTACTTCTTCAAGGAACTCCAGTAAATTGGTTAAACATAATTTTCCTCTCAAAAACATTTCAACTCTGCTTGACTACCTTGAATTTTTCAAAGTGCCCTGTTATAATGTCTTTAATTATAGCTTCTAATATTTTCCCTATGACACATGTTAATCTAACTGGCTTGTTGTTTCCTGCTTTCTATCTTCCTCCCTTTTTGAATAAAGGAGTTGCCTTCATTATTTTCCAATCTAATAGAACCTAGGAGATTTTGGACAATTAAAATCAATACATCTACCATCTCAGCAGTCACTTCTTTTAAGACCCTAGGATGAAGTCTTCAGGACCAAGGAACTTGTCAGCCTGAAGCTCCAATAATTTGCTCTGTACCACTTCCCTGGTGATTGTGATTTTCTTGATTTCCTCCCTCCCTTCCATTTCCTGATTTACAGCTATTTCTGGGATGTTACTTCTATAGTGAAGACTGCTGCAAAATACCAGTTAAATTCATCTTCCATCTACTTATTTTCCACTATTAATTCCCCAGACTCACTTTCGAAATTACCAAGATACACTTTGGTTACTCTTTTCTTTTTTAGATACCTATAGAAATTCCTACTATCTGACTTTATATTTCTAGCTACCTTTCTCTCATTTTCCCATTCCTATTGGTCTTTTAGTCATTCACAGAAACACAGAATCACAGTGCAGAAGAGGCCCTTCAGCCCATCGAGGTTGCACCAACATGTGAGAAACACCTGATCTACCTACTTAATCCCATTTACCAGCACTTGGCCCATAGCCTTGAATTTTATAACGTGCCAAGTGCTCATCCAGGTACTTTTTAAATGATGTGAGGCAACCCGCATCCACCACCCTCCCAGGCAGTGCATTCCAGACCATCAACACCCTCTGGGTAAAAATGTTTTTCCACACATCCCCCTAAACCTCCTGCCCCTCACCTTGAACTTATGCCCCCTTGTAACTGACCCTTCAACTAAGGGGAACAGCTGCACCTTATCCACCTTGTCCATGCCCCTCATAATCTTGTACACCTCGATCAGGTCACCCATCAGTCTTCTCTGCTCCGACAAAAACAATCCAAGTCTATCCAACCTCTCTTCATAACTTAAATGTTTCATCCCAGGCAACATCCTGGTGAATCTCCTCTGCAGCCCCTCCAGTGCAATCACATCCTTCTTATAATGTGGCGACTAGAACTGCACACAGTACTCCAGCTGTGGCCTCATTAAGGTTCTATACAACTCCAACTCCAACTTCCTCCTTTTGTAATCTATGCCTCGATTGATAAAAGCAAATGTCCCATATGCCTTTTTCACCACCCCACTAACATGCCCCTCTGCCTTCAAAGATCTATGGACACTCACGCCTCTGTTCCTCAGAACTTCCTAGTGTATTGCCGTTCATTGGATACTTCCTTCTCAAATTAATCCTTCCAAAGTGTATCACCTCACACTTTTCAGGGTTAAATTCCACCTGCCACTTATCTGCCCATTTGACCATCCTGTCTATATCTTCCTATAGCCCAAGACACTCAACCTCAATGTTAACCACCCAACCAATCTTTGTATCACCCACAAACTTACTAATACTACCCCCCACATAGTCATCTATGTTGTTTATGTAAATGAAAAATAATAGGGGACCCAGCACAGATCCCTGTGGTACACCACTGGACACTGGCTTCCAGTCACTAAAGCATCCTTCTGTCATCACCCTCTGCCTCCTACAACTAAGCCAATTTTGAATCCACCTTATCAAATTACCCTGTATCCCATGTTCATCTGCCTTCTTTATACCTCTCTCATGTGGGACCTTGTCAAAGGCTTTGCTGAACTCCATATAAACTACATCAACTGCACTGCTCTCATCTATGCACATGGTCACCTCCTCAAAAAATTCAATCAAACTTGTTAGGCATGACCTCCCTCTGACAAAGCTATGATGACTATCCCTGATCAAACTTTGCCTCTCCAAGTGGAGATAGGTACTCTCCTTCAGAAATTTCTCCAATAGTTTCCCTACCACTAGCATGAGACTCACTGGCCTGTAGTTCCTTGGCTTATCTCTACAACCCTTCTTAAATAGCAGAACCACATTAGCTGTTCGCCAGTCCTCTGGCACCTCCCCCAGGGCCAGAGAGGAATTAAAAATTTGGGTCAGAGCCCCTGCGATCTCCTCCCTTGCCTCTCTGAGCAGTCTGGGACACAAATCATCTGCACCTGGAGATTTGTCCACTTTTAAGCCTGCCAACACCTCCAATGCCTTGTCACTCCCTATATCAATTTGCTTAAGAACCTCGCAGTCTCTCTCCCTGAGTTCGATACCTTCATCCTCATTCTCTTGGGTGAAGACAGATGTGAAGTATTCATTCAACACTCTAGCGATGTCCTCTGGCTCCACCCGTAGATTGCCCCCTTGGTCCCTTATGGGCCCTACTCTTTCCCTGTTTATCCTCTCCCCATTGATATACTTATAGAATATCTTGGGATTTTCCCTACTTTTATGAGCCAGAGTTTTCACATATCACCTCTTTGCTCTCCTAATTGCTTTCTTAAGCTTCACCCAGCACTTCCTGTGTTCCACTAATGCCTCCGCTGATTTGCTTCCCTTTTACCTGCTAAAAGCCTCTCTTTTCCTTCTCATCGTAACCTGAATAACTCTGGTCATCCATGGTTCTCTGGGCTTGTTACTCCTTCCTATCACCCCAGAGGGAACATGTTGAGCCTGTACCCTCTCCATTTCTTTTTTGAACACCCCCCCACTGTTCCTCTGTAGATTTCACCACAAGTAACTGTTCCAAGTCAACCTTGGCCAGATCCTGCCTTATTTTACTAAAATCCACTCTCCCCCAAACTAAAACATTTTTTTGCAACTTGTCGATTTCTTTGTCCATAACAAACTTAAACTGTACCATGTTGTGGTCGCTATCACTAAAATGCTGCCCCACCACCACCTCAGCCACCTGTCTGGCTTCATTCCCCAGAATTAGGTCCAGCACTGCACCGTCCCTTGTTGGACCCTCTACAAATTGACCTAAAAAGTTCTCCTGTACACATTTCAAGAAATCCACTCCATCCAAGTGCTTAACACTATGTGTATCCCAAGTAATGTTGGGAAAGTTGAAATCACCTAATATAATTACCTTATTGTTATTGTTCTTGCACACCTCCACAAATTGTGCACATATTTACTCCTCAATTTTTTGCTGACTATCTGGGGGTCTCTAATAAACACCTAATAATGTGGTTGCCCCTTTTTTATTCCTAAGCTCTACCCACAAAGCTTTATTCAATGCCCCCTCCAAGATATCATCTCTCCTTACTGGAGTAACCAACTCCTTAACTAATAATGCAACGCCTCCTCCTCTTTTACCCTCTCTCCTGTCTCACCTGAAGATTCTATATCCTGGAATGTTGAGCTGCCAATCCTGCCCTTCCATCAACCATGTCTCAGTGATGGCTACTATATCACAATTCCATGTGTCAATTCTCACCCTTAACTCATCCGTTTTACCTATAATACTCCTGGCATTAAAGCAGAGGCCATCCAGCATTGCCTTACTCCCTTGAAGCTTATTGCAGCTGTACTCCCTCTGACTTGGTTGTTTTACTGTATTATGATGTGTCCCTATTCTGCTAACATTCTGTGTCTCCTCCCCCTGCCAAATTAGTTTAGACTCCTCCCAGAAACCTGCCCGCAAGGATGTTAGTCCCGCTCTGGTTCTGGTAGACGCTCTGGTAGACCGTCCCGCTTGTACAGGTCCCACCTTCCCCAGAAATGGTCCCAGTGATCCAGGAATCTAAAACCGTCCCTCCTGCACCAACTCTTAAGCCATGTATTCATCTGTGCTCTTCTCCTATTTCTGAGCTCGCTAAAATGCAGCACTGGGAGTAATCCAGAGATTACAACCCAAGAGGTCTTGCTTTTTAGTCTACGGCCAACTCCCTGTATTTGTGATGCAAGTCCTCATCCCTCTTTCTACCTATGTCATTGGTACCAACATGTACCATGATCTCTGCCTTATCACCCTCCCCCTTCAGGATGCCCTGCAGCCATTCAGTGACATCCCAGACCCTGGCACCAGGGAGGCAACATACCATCCTGGAGTCACACTGACAGCCACAGTAGCGCCTATCTGTTCCCCTGACTATAGAATCCCCTATTACTATTGCACTTTCTCCCTTCCTCCCTTCCTGTACAGACAGGCTGTTTATGGTGCCAGAAGCTTGGCTCTGTCCGCACTCCTTGGAGGAACCAACACCCTCTTCAGCCTCCAAAATAGGATCCCAATTTGCAAGCGGGACCCCAAGGGACTCCTGAACTACCTGCCTGTTTCTCTTGGATTGCCTCGTGGTCACCCATTCCCTTCTGTCCTCATCTACAGTGTGACCACCTCTCTAAATGTGCTATCCACGATGCTCTCAGACTTGCGGATGCTCCACAGTGTCCCCAGCCACTGTTCCAGCTCTGAAACCCGAACTTCCAGGAGGTGCAGCTGGGCACACTTCCTGCACACATGCTGGCTCCCGAGAAAGGGAGAAATGTCCCACATGGAGCACGAGGAGCACACCATGGCTTTGAGCGCTCCTGCCATGGCTTATCCCTTTAAATTAAACCTTTTAAGTCAATTACTCAAGGGCCTTTCTTTCCTGATCCTCGTTACTTTAGAGTATATTGTAAAGCACAAAAAGAGATTAAAGTAGTAAATACCTTACCCACTACTTACCAGTGATTCCTTTCCCTTGTAGCCTCTACTGTTGCAGCATGCTCTGAAGATTTAAGAAGTTGGGTAGCAAGGAAAAATGTAAAGAGCACCTCGTCCCCTATGCACCGAATTCCCGCTTTGCACCAAATTCCGAATACCCACTCTGGCTGTGCCCCACTCAGGATGTGTTCCTGTTCCTGTGCAAGCACACTGTAGCGTGCTTCCAGATAGTCCCTTTCTTAAATAGAGCTGACTTGACTCACCACTAGTTAAGCTTCAAATAGTAATTAACACCTATTCAGCCCCTAATCAGGCTACAGGTGATTGACAGTTAACTGTCAAACAGTCAGCTGAGTCAGCTACCTTACCAACCTTTTAACTAGACTACTGAACTTACAAAAATTAAAGAGAAATTAAAGAGAAATACTTACCAGTTCAACTCCAACATTCCATTTGCCTTCTTCATCACTTGCTGTGTCTGCACACTAAGCTTTTGTAATACATGTACCAGGACACACAGATCCTTCTGTGCCCCAGAGTTCTGCAACCTCTCTCTATTTAAATAATATCATGCTTTCCTATTCTTCCTGCCAAAGTGGACAAATACACATTTTCCCACATTACACTCAATCAGCATGGGATGGTGTGTTAGTGTGGCACAAGAGGGATGGGTCGCACTGGGACTCATGTAGGTGGGGTGGGGTCTGTGTTGGGTGGGAAGGGAGGCGGTGCAGTATTCAGTCATAGGGGCAATGGGAAACTCAATGAAAGTCAAAGTCCTCAGTCTGGGGCCAGCAGGTTGGAGTCAGATAGCAAAGGCACTCCTTGAGCTCACAATCAGGAGTGAGAAAGTAGAGACTGTCCTTGGGATCACAGTGAGGAGTAAGGGGGTAGAGACTGTCCTTGGGCTTACAGTTAGGAGTGAGGGAATACAGACTGTCTTGGGCTCTGTGGGCCTCACAGTCAAGAGTGACAGAGATTAAACCTTCCTGGAAGGCAGGGGGCCATGCTACAGGGCTACACATGGAACGCTGGTTGTACTCCTGCTCCATAGAGGGACAAGGGCTGTGTGCTCAAATGAGATAATGCACAGTTTGGTGTGTGGGGCATTTTCACAGTCTGTGTCCATTGGCTTGTCTGGCTCTGTACTGGCCTGCAGGTGGGATAGTAATGGCAATGTGAGAAACCTACCACTTATATTTGGGGAAAACATAATAAAGGGTGGGTATGTGAAGCTTTCGTGGTGGGGTATCTCCTGTAGGTCTGCCTCTAGATGGGGAAGGCTGAGGCCTGAGATCCCTGTGGATGTGTGTTAGGCTTGTGAGTGTGTGAGTTGATATTGATGAGAAGAGTGAGTTCCCTTGGCGGAAGGGATGAGACCATTCATCCTGTAGTGGCACTGGGTGGCTGTCCTTTTCTGCAGGGTCTTGGCACTGACCAATACTGCTGTACTGCCTTCCATGCTAGATTGGTGATGCCGCTGCCCATCTTGCGACCAGACAATGGGCTTCCATGGCGTTCAAAAGGTGCTCAAGGGACGTGTCACTAAACCAGGGGGCTGCAGTCCTTTTCCCTTTCAGGGCTGCTCTGTCTTCTGTGCAGCAGTCATGGGCTGGAAGCATTGAGAGGTGTGCACATGGCTGCACTTTACCTGTGGCACCCAGTATGATGAAGCAGTGAGGTGACGTAGTGGCAGGTGAATGAGAGCGTGCCAGCCATCGAAATGGCATGTTTCCCAGAATGCATCATTAATGCAGTGGGTTGAGGTTGATATGACTTGAAAAGCCGCCATTGCTGCTGACGGGCAAAACATTGTTTCTTTCGCCCACTAATGCACTTAGTGCAAATCTGGGATGATTCTGCCCATTTTTTCTCCCAAATAAGGAGACCAAAACTGTACACAGTGTTGCAGATGTAGTCTCACCAAGGCTCTGTACAGCTGCAGTAAAACGTCTCTACTTTATGAGAAGAATTTTCTCACCATTGGGGAGGGAAGTTCAGGAGTGGGTGCATGCAGGTGTGCCTCCAATTGGTGCCCCCAATCGGGGGCACACCACCATTTTATGTGGGCGGGCCAATTAAGCGCTATGTTCTCTCCGCTTGGGCTGGGGGGTGGGGGCGGGGTGGGGGGGGGAGTTCCCTAAGCCAGTACTGCGCTCTTTCACGCATGCATACGAAAGAGCGCACTCATCTCCCTGAGGCTAAGTGCTGCCTCAGGGAGATCAGCACCAAATTTAAAAATGGTAAATGTAGAGAAATGAAATTTCCATGACATGTCCCCTATGTGACACTGTCACACGAGTTGGGACATATCCATCAGTTTTAAATAAACTTCTATTAAATTTTTAAAAACCTACATGAAACCTCATCCCGCTCATAGATGAGGTTTCGTGACTTTTCCTGAAGCCCGCCAGGGCAACCCTAAGGTTGGATGGGCAGGTCCATTAACTAGTCTAATTACTTTTTAAATGGCCTCAATTGGTCATTGACAGGTCGGCGGGCACACAGCTGAATCAGCTGAGCCCCAGCTGACTTGAAAATTGAAATAATGCGGGTTGATGTTGGGAGTTCCGCCCGACATCATCCAGCATAATTTTACATGTCGTCGAGTGGGCCCCGGCCCCTGCTCGCCAACCTCAATATCCTGCCCTATATTCCATTCCCCTTGTAATAACTCCAACATTCCATTTGCCTTCTTAATCACTTGCTGTGCCTGCATATTAACCTTTTGTAATACATGTACCAGGACACGCAGATCCCTCTGTACCCCAGAGTTCTGCAACCTCTCTCTATTTAAATAATATCCTACTTTTCTATTCTTCCTGCCAAAGTGGACAAATACACATTTTCCCACATTATACTCAATCTGCCAACTTTTGCTCACTTATTTAGCCTGTCTATATCCCTTAGCAGATTCTGTACCTCCCCTTGACAATTTGCTTTCCTACCCATCTTTGTGTCATCGGCAAATTAAAGCCTCCATACATTTGGTTCCTTTGTCCAAGTCATTGATGGAGATTGTAAGTAGTTGTGGCCCAAGCACTGATCCCTGTGGCATTCCACTAGTTATGGCTAGCCAATCTGAAAAAGATCCTTTATTCCTACTCTCTGCTTCCTGTCAGCTGACCAATAATTTATCCATGCTAACATGTTACCCCCTATACCATGTTCTCTTATTTTGTGTAGAAAGCTTTGATGTAGCACCTTATCACAAGCTTTTTGGAAATCCAAGTACACTACATCTACACGTTCCCCTTTATACACCTTGCTTGTTCATTCCTTAAAAAACTCTCTTAAATTTGTTAAGTAAGACTTCCCTTTCACAAAGCCATGTTGACTCTGCTTGAACATATTAGAATTTTCTAAGTATCCTGCTATAAGCCCCTTAATAATGGATTCTAGCAATTTCTCTATGATAGATGTTAGGCTAACTGGCCTGTAGTTTCCTCTTTTTGTCTCTCTTGCTTCTTAAATGAAGTTGTTACATTAACTATTTTCCAATCCACTGGGATCTTTGCAGAATCTAAGTAATTTTGGAAGATAATTAACCAATGCATCAGCTATTTCTGCAGCCACTTCTTGTAAGACCCTGGGATATAGGTCATCTAGTCCTGTGTACTTGTTAGCCTTTAGGTCTAATAGTTTTCGGAGCACCTTTTCCCTCGTGATGGTTATTGTTTTAAGTCCCTCTTTCCTAGTCACCCTTTGATTTTCAAGTATCTTTGGGAAGTTTTCTAAGTCTTCTACAGTGAAGACAAACATAAAATACCTGTTCAACACCTCTGTCAATTCCTTGCTTTCCATTATAATTCCCCAGACTCACTCTCTAGAGGACCAACACTAGCTTTAGTTTCTCTTTTCCTATTTAAATGCTTGTAGAATCTCTTATCATCTGTTTTTATGGGGAAAATTTTCTCCCCATCTGGGGAGGGGGGGGGTGGCGTGTGTGTGTGGGAGCAGGCGCGAGTGTGTACGCAGCCGATCGCCGACTGCGATTGGCTGGGCGCTGCCATTTTATGTAGGCAGGACAATTAGGCCCTCCCAGCATGACTTGAGCCCTGAAGTGCTGAACACTCCCTGTGTGGGCAGAGGGGGTTGCCTGAGTCACGGCCTGTGCTCTTTCGCACGTGTGCACGAAAGAGTGCAGAAATCTCCCTGAGGCACACAGCTGCTTCAGGGGAATTAGTTTAAGTTTAAAAAATTTTAGCAAAGGAAAAAAATTAGGACATGCCGCTCATGTGAAACTGTCACTTGAGCTGGGACATGTCTATGAATTTTATTAAAAATGTTTTCAAACCTTTAAAAACCTTCAACCTTAAGGTTGGACGGGCAGCTCAGTTTATTGTTTTAATTGATAGTTAAATGGCCTTAAGTTAACTGGCCATAATAGGCCTTTGACAGTTTGGCGGGCGTGTAGCCGAGTTGGCTGCGTGCCACCGAACTGAAAATTTGAACGGCGCGCGGTGACGTCAGGACGCACACCCGACGTCACCGCGTGTCATTTTATGCCTCAGCGAGCGGGCCCCACCCCTGCTCGCCGAGCCGAAGATTCTGCCCTATGTTACGAGCTAGATTTCTCACATGCTCAACTTTCTCCCTCTTATTATTTTTTGAGTCATTCTTTGCTGGTTCTTAGAACTTGATCGATTTTCTGACCTACCATTAATCTTTTCAGATTTGTAGTGTTTCTTTCAATTTGATACAATCTTTTTCTTTATCAGCCACAGATGATGCATCCTTCTTTCTTACTGGGACTGGGATAAATCTTTGCTGAGAGTTAATAAATATCTCCTTAAAAGTCTGCCACTGCATCTCTATAGTCCTATCTTTTAACTTAGTTTTCGAGTGTAATTTAGCTAGCTCTTCTTTCACACTCTTGTAATTACCTTTATTCAGATCAAAACACTAGTCTTAGACCCACACTTCCCCCCTTCAAACTGATCATGAAATTCAATCGCCGTCACCTAAAGGCTCCTTCACTAAGATGTTATTGATTAATTCTCGCTCATTACCAGCTCCAGAATAGCTTGCTCCCTGGTTGGCTCTAGAATATACTGCTCTAAGAAATTGTCCCAAATACACCCTTTGAACTCATTTTTCAAGATTCCTTTGCCAATCTGATTCATCCAATCTGCATCACCTATGATTATTGCAGTACCTTTCTTACACAACCCATTTATTTCTTCCTGTATACTTTGTCCTACAGTGTAACTACTGTTAGGGGATCTATAAACTAGTCCCACAAGTGACCTCTTACCTTTCCTATTTCTTATCCCTATGCAAACTTATTCTACATTTTGCTCTTTCGAGTTAATTTCATCTCTCACTACTCTACTAATGACATCCTTAATTAACAGGGCTATCTAACCACCTTTTCCTAGCTTCCTATCTTTTCAAAATTACCAATACCCTTCAATATTCAGGTCCCAGCCCTTGGTCACCCTGCAACCATGTCTCCCTGATGGATATCAGGTCAATATATTTATTTCTATCTGTGCTAACAGGTCATCTATTTTGTTACGAATGCTGCACTCATTCAGATACAGAGCATTTAAATTTCTGTCCCTTCTTGCCACACTCTGGTTATCTTTACCCAAATTGCTGTCCTACTTTAGCACCTTATTGTTTCCCTCTGATTCGCTACATCTCCTCTTACATGATTCCTTCCCCCCACCACCCCATTTAGTTTAAAGCCCACCACCACTACTCATATGACTCGCAAGAACACTGATCCCCACATTCACGCTATCCATTCACCTCTCTAATCTTATTTACCCTGTGCCAATTTCTTTGTAGCTCAGGTAAGAATCCAGAGACAGTTAACATTTAAAGAAAAATTTGAAAACTCTGTGGTAACAGAGATTGGAGAGAAGGCAGGAGAATGGTACTAAGTGAATTGTTCTTTTGGAGAGCCGATGCAGGCACAGTGGGATGAATAGCTTCCCTCCATGCTGTAACAATTCTGTGATTCTGTGGTTGAGATATCCAATAGATATTCAAATTAATTAGCTTCTTTCTTCAAAACCAAACCTTTTGATTCTGGGACTGACATGAATAATATATATCTCTAATTGAGTTAACAGTCTTCTTTCTAGGCTTGATGGTTCCCCCACCCCCACAAGAAACCCCTTTGTTTACAAAGGTGTTTTCAACCACTTAGGTCTGGGAACTACATGATTACTTTAAACTCCTAATGAAGACAACTCTACCAAGAAACTAAGGAAAGATAGCCCAATGTTTAATGTTTCACACTCTACCTCTTTATGTAAACATGGACTATCCTTTGAATGGTAGTTATCTTGTGGGTGTTCATTAAATTCTCGAACCCAGCTTTTTCCACTTATTTTACATTTAACACTTTATTTTCTAAAATTGAAAGTTATCTCTTTAAAACCCATGAATTTTGAAATTAAGTATTCGCAACAGTCCAAACTGATGCAATTGCCTCTGCAATTACAACATAACAGGAATTAAAATTGTTTGTAATTAATGCAGCAGGCCAAAGAAAAGATAAAATTGAAATATTTCTCATTATTCATACATGCTGATAATTCCAACGCAGTCAAGCAGCTCTACTTTACCATCAACTATGCATGAAACTATCGGATTATGCTGCAAATATGAAAAGGGAAGCACAAATTATTTGTTCATTCCAGGCACATTTTCATTCTTCCAAGAGAAAGAGGCAGCATATAATAAAAAGCACTGAGTGCTGAAGAGCAGAAGCTCTCAGCAGGCCAAATCCTTGAGAAAGGTGGTGACTGAGATATTGGATAGGAAATGTTGTAATATGGTGTGCAGCGATGTCTCAATGATAAGATCTTGAGACTTGTATATTTAAAGATGAACCATTTATTGTTAACCTTTAACTATTTACAGATCCCAGGTTACTGTCTTGCAAGGTGCTATTACCTCCATGCAGGCTTGTTCCAGAGTGTTCTCTCTAGACTGTTCTCTCAGCTTATTACCATATGACTCTATGCATCAAACATTGGCTATTCTATTCTCCAGTCCCACATTAACCCTTGCTCTGCTGAGCACATTTACATTACAATGGCATGCAGGTGTTCATACAACATCCCCCTTTCTTCTCCAAAGAAAACATTCCTTTTAAATGGAGTATAACTATTTGTAATATAATCTTTACTTGCTATCCCGGTTCTCCAATCTCAAGTCTCTGACTTTATAAATTCAGATAGTCTTGAGGCTTGGCAGTTCTTCCACATCTCGGGCTGTCACGTTTGGAGAAATGGTAGTAGTAGTCTGTGTTTCTGGTACTTGGCAATCTCCATTTGATTCACTTTTTGCACTCCTTCAAATTGCATTTCTCTTTATTAAAACTCATCTACTTTTTTTGGACACTGTGAGTTTCTCCCATTCCTTTCACAGGGAATGTGTACTCCGTTCATCCCTAGAGTCCGCCATGTTCTTGCTGGATGTATATGTTTTGCAAATGGAACCTTAATTTCCACGTGTTTTGCAATCACAACCAAACATTTGTTTATTTCTTTATTTTCAAACAGTTTTGCAAGCTTATGAATCTTTTCATTCAGCTCAGTATGTCTGAGACACCTGTGCTCTTTCTTCTTCTAGTTCCTTGAACTTTGGTGTCGGATTTACATTTTCCAATCCTTTTTCTGTCTTTTTTTCTCTGTCTGCAATTGAACATTGTCCTTGTCCTTCATTTTGGTTTCATTGCGGGCCAGGTCTGTCTCCAAAGAAGTCTTGACTTGTTTCAGTTCTGTAAGTGTGCTACTTATTGCTTCCTTATCCGCTCACTACTTGGAATGTTCAATAGTTTTTCCTTTCAATAATTCCACTTTTCCATTCAAATGCTTCTTCAGCTCTTCAGTCTGTTTCTTGTAGCTTTTGGCTTTCTCCTGGAATATATAACCTTGCTCAGCCTTCTCTGGCAACTGGCTCTTCAGTTTGTTCAGAATGACATTTAATTCACTTTCCTTCTCTTCATAATTTTCCAAAGGAATAAACTTTCTCCTAAGGAATTCTTGTAACGTGTGAAGCTCTGACAACAGGTTTTTCTTTTCTTTGTGAAGTTCGCTTGCTTCACCTTGAGTTTTCCTGTAACTCAGCATAGTCTCCTCAAGTTTCTTCTGCTGTGTTTCCATTCTGCTGTCTAAGACAACTTTTATTTCTTTGTATTGCTGAATGGTTACGCCTTCCTTTTGCATTTGATTTTGAAGGGCAATTAGTTGTTTGTTGAACTGTTTATTTTCTTGTTGACCTCTTGCCAACTCACTATAGGCATCAGTGCATTATTTTGCTGCTACTGATAATTCCAATGCAGCTTTTTCTGAAGTAATATCCAACACCCTTTTTAGTTCCTCATGTCTTTCCATGGCTATGTATTGATTCTTCAAGGAGTCTTTCAGGTTTGAAACTTTTTTGCATGCCTTTTCTACCTATTGTTTTCCTTGGCTGTACATCTGGTTGAGTTTTCTCAACTCCTGCTTTGATTTGTCAATTGTGGAATTTGGGGTCATTATTTCCTCTTGATACCATTGTGTCATCTCTGAAATTTGTTTGTTCAGATTTCAGATAGCTTGGTTCATTGAAGACTTCAGTTTATTGTGCATTTCCAGAAGTATACTCTCCTCAAATCTTATGCTTCAAATCTTCCAGTTCAGCTCTGATGTGAACATTTTCCCATAGAGCAGCTTCATTTACTTTTTGCAAATTTTGCTTCTTTTGTGTTACCTCAGATAGCCTTCCTTCATTCATAGCCATCTGCTCACTCTGCACTGCCTCTGCTCTGGGATCTTTTGGCTCCTTCTCCCTGGGCTTTCAGTCACCCTTGCTCTGGGATCTTTTGTTGCTCTCACTTTGGGGTCTTTTGTTGCCCTTGGTTCTTTATTGGAAGTTGTTCTTTCTCTGGGGTCTCTTGTTGCCCTTGGTGTTTGGGTGCACTAGACCTTCTTCTAGGTTCTGTGCTCTACACAAATTGGAGTTTAAAATATCTGTCAAAGCCTTTTAATATCTCACCAAATGTTGTCAAGTGTTGATCTACATGTTGGCTTTGGAGCACTTCACCAGCAAATAAACCAAACATGAATAAAAACTTATAAACTTGTACTTCTTCTGATTCCTTACTTAACCCTGTAAGTCTCCTGTAGACCAAAAATTGTCTTCTCCAAGACTCCCACTCTTGGATCTGGTTTATACATTTCCATAGCACAATGCATCTGGCTCTTCTAATTTGTTGTCCATGGCTGGTTTTATCTTTTCTAATTACTGCTTTAAATGCCATTTCCACTTTAAGAGCTGTCAGTGCAGTAACCATTTTTCCCTCTCAGGTTGTAGTTGCTAGGATGCAATTGGCTTCCTTCTGTCTTTTTTAAAGAGAATTGTTGCTGTGGAGATTTTTAGCTTAACTTTGAAAGAAAAGATTTTCAGGTGTTGTATTTTACAACAAATATATCAATGCAGATGCAGAGTGTTCCTGCTTTTGGTACTGCCCTGTATTTTACTAGGCTGGAAGCCTGAATCTGCTCTCCTTATTTTAAAATGAGGGTGTTTGAAGATATTTCATTTCAGGTTAGAATGCTTTCCAAACTAAGGTTTCAGCATTTTGCTCTGTGCAAGAAGACAGGGACCTGACTGAAAAGGGTTCCCTTTCTCTTAAACTCTGCAGGCATTTTTTTCCCCCTTCATGGTGCTCTGCAGTTTTCTATATTTAACTCAGCCAGCCTTTTTTTTTGTAGTTTTATTTAAACCTTTGTTTTTTACTTATAGCTCTCTTTCAGCTACTCTCTGAATGCTGAGACCTTGGAAATGCTGCCTATTCTAAAATGTAAGTGGAGCTACTTTTTTGTATTCTTGAACACCATCTTGAGAACTGTGTCACTGGTGTTCTTACAATTTTCTGTAATGGACTCACTCTGGTGGAGTCTTCACTTCCAAATCTGTAGTGAAGCTTCTTCAGCTTTTTCTTCAATTTTCTTCTTAGGTGTTCATCTCCCTAGTTCAACTTCAGTTGCTTTTAGTTTTGCATGCCTTGGGATGCTTTCCTGGATTTATGCGTTTAGCTGCCATCTTTCATATCACCGTTAATCACCATGTCGGATTATGGTACTATCTTTGATGTGATATCTTGTAGAAGCGACTACTGCTGTCAACTGTGCTATACTATTATGATAGCACTGATATCCCACCACTGCCACCATGTTGAAATATGGTATGCAGAACTGTCTCAATGGTGAATCTTGAGACTTGTATATTTAAACGTGAACCATTTATTGTTAACCTTTAACTATTTACAGATCCTAGGTTATGGTCATGCATGATGCTATACCTCCATGCAGGCTGCCTCCAGAGTGTTCTCTCTAGATTGTTCCCTCAGTTTATTACCCATGTGACTCTATGCATCATACCATGGGTGGCGCTATTCTCCAGTCCCAAATTAACCCTTGCTCTGCTTTTACATTACAATGGCATGCAGGCACATCATGCAACATCATACAATAGGAAACAGTACATGCTGTACAAATCAGAAGAAAGGCGTGTGTTCATGTCTACATAACTTTGCATACCTTATTTAAGCAATTGTATTTCAGCAGTTATCAAGCAATGAATCTGATATGCCCTGAAAATGCTATGTTTTAAGTGTGTACATAACACGGAAATGCTGATCATGTGCATTTTTTCTTCCCATTACAAATATTCTGCAATAAATGCAAGAGAGATCCACTCATCAAAAAACTTCATTAGAGCACATTGCACCCTTCCCATTGGAAGAATTTGCAACACATATTCCAGAAGGTCTGCCAGACTTATGGGCAGATCTCAGAGTAAATCAATTCATCTGTGTGAGGCTGAAATGCTGGCTGAAGAAAGACTGGCTGCTGCTGAGTAGAAACAACATTGCCATTCCTGTTGAGCAAGGACTAATTCCATCCATATAAGTCAACTATAAAATCGAAGAACACAACTAAACTCACCAGTCACTTGTCTCCTTGCAGAGCATAATACAAGCAGTTAGGAGATAGTTGAGAGTTATTAAGCAGCACATTCACTCTCTACAGACTGTCATTAACTAGCATGTAGCATCAATTTTATCTGAAAGGCAGATTTCAAACACTCAGAAAGTGAGCAAAGTGCAGTAGCTCTCATGGGCGTTCTCACTGATGCAAATGAGAGGTTAGGCTCCAAGGGCAGAATGTTGCGCTCATTGGCCGGGCGCGTGACCGACCTGAATGAGCATAAAACGAGGTGTGATGACGTCGGGTGAGCGTCCTGACGTCATTGTGCACTTGAGTGACATTTCGGTCAGCGGGCATGTACGGGAGTTGGCGGCGTGCCCACCAACAATTAACAGGCTCATTAAGGCCATTAATGTTCTAATTAAATGAAATTTTTCACTGCGCATCCAACCTTATGGTTGGCGGGCAGGCAATAAGGCCAAATGGCCTTTGGATTTTTTGCGAAACCTCATCCATGGGTGGGATGAGATTTTGATCAGTGATTAAAATAAAAATAAAAGTTTCTCAAACTAAGTTCTAACATGTCCCTGCTCATGTGACAAATGAGGGGGGCATGTTATTAACATTTTAAAATTCTATACTTCTTATTTTCAAAATTCTTCAGCTTCCTTAGGCAGCTCTGTGCCTCAGGGAGCTTTTACTGCGTGCACACATGCGCATGCGTGAACTTCTGCGCACGCGCTCCTCCTGCCTCCCCACCCTGGTAGTGCTGGGCGCTGCAGCGCGCATTTCATGCTGGCTGAGCATTAATTGGCCAGCCAGCGTGAAATCGTGATCGGAGCCTGATTGATTCCCGAACCACTCCCGGGCCTGCCTGCCGAGCCCGCCTGACCACCGGAAAACCCTGGCCCTTCAGGATGTCATAACAGTCATTTCCATAATCTAGCAAACAGGTTGCAGTGAACCACCAGTAAAGCAACCATGCAACAGCAGTGCTATGGTTAGTCCTTGAGCAGTTCAATGTGACATCTAGCAGGGATATGTGGACAAATGCATAGGAACAGATTTTAAGTCATTACCAGTCTGTTATCTGTAAAGGGGTGAACTTCCATGGAGGGAAGGGCTGGAGGTGGTGCTTTCCCACTCATTTGTGTTTTCTTTTTCATATTTGCTCCTGGAATGTGAGCAGTGCCAGTGAGGCCAACATTTGTTACTCATCCCTAATTGCTCTGGAGAGGGCGATTGTAAGCTGCCTTCTTCTTGAACTGCTGTAGCCCATGTGTTATGATGTGGGAAATAAAATATTAATACAATTAATATGAGTTATAAAGTGAGTTATATCATGAGAGGTTTTCTCTGGCTGTATATTTTTTTTCCACTACAACCCTTGGGCTACACATCTGGCCTGTTTTCCTATTTTTAGTTTTCTGGAAATTAAGTTGCTGCAATCTTGAGCTGTTTTCTGTTTTTCCACATTTGTACTTTTCCATTATCTTGCTTGTCTGTGAGAATGTGATAGGATGTGCTTAGCAGGGAAGGCTGAAGGCCATAAGCAGACAAAATAAGATTGGGCATGTAGCCAGCTGAATCTGTACTGTATATAAATAAATGCTACTGTAACTGTTTTTTGGAGAGACTCTGGAGTTTGAACCTCTCCCCTTCATGCTGGTAATAAAAATTCCTACTTTTAGCTTATCCAGACTCTGAATGTTTTTTATCCACAACATGGTACATGGTATACTCTCAGTGCTGTTAGGGAATGAGTTCCAGGATTTTGATCTAGCAACAATGAAGGAATGGCCATATATTGCCAAGATAGAATAGCATGTGGCTTGGAGGAGAACTTGTGGTGGCAATGTTCCTATCTGTCTTTTGCCTTGTTCTTCTAGGAAGTGGTGGTCGCGGGTTTGGAACATTCTATCGAAGCAGCCTTGGCAAGTTGTTGTTGTGCACCTTGAAATGTGACACGCTGTTGCCATGGTGCACCATGGTGGAGAAAGTGAATATTTAAGGTGGTGCATGAGGCACAAATCAAGCGGGCTGTTTTGTCCTGGATGATTTCGAGCTGCGAGTGTTGTTGCAGCTGCACTCATCCAGGCAAGTGGCGAGTGTTCCATCACACTTCTGACTAGTGCCTTGTAAATGATGGAATTTCTTTGGGGAGTCAGGGTGAGCAATTTGCCACAGAATCCCCAGCCTCTGACCTGCTCTTGTGGCCATAGTATTTATGTGGCTCATTCACTTAAGCTTCCGGTCAATGGTGACTCCCAGAATGTATTCATGTGCTGGGCTCTGTCATGTTCTTATAATGATATAAGCCCTTGAGTTTATTTGTTGTATAAGACACAAGGCATCAATCACTCATAAGAATTGGTTAAACACATGGGGGTTCATTTATTAAGACTAGGCACATGAGAACAGTCCTACATAGTTGTATAGCTTGGAGTCATTAGGAGCTGTGTGTATGCTCTGCTCAAAGCAGAAGTGAAACTAAGACTGGATCACATGATACATTTCCCTTCTAGTGATGTCATACTGATATTTCTTAAAGGCATATTACAACATTCCCCCTCTCTTTTGAAATATACCTCCTCCACTTCCAAAGAAACATAATTATTTACAATACATGTTCATGTTTAGTTACCACTCCATAAGTATATATAACTGATGAATCTATCAGTATCTAAAGCATAAAGGTAATCTGCTGGTATGATCTTGTGATGGCAACCTTGTCTAGAGGTTTCTTTAACCACTCACAGTGATCAGTGGGATTGTCATTCATGGATGTTGCTCCTGGTTGCATTTGGGATCTTGTCCTGAATGCAATAGGACAGTACAGTGGTTGAGGAGCTGGAATAGATCTGATTTGTACTCAGTTACACTTCACCGTTGTGCATTTATATGTAATGCTTCATATGACCTTGGCTCTGAACAAATCCTTGTCACCTCAGCTGGTTGACATGTACTTTCTGTGGGATCCTGGATGTAAACTTGTTGTCCCAACTGTAGACTGGACAATTCTGTACCTGCATCTTTATTGTGCAAGTTGGACATCTTCTCTTGTAGATTCAAAGTTGCTCTTTAGTTTCTGAGAGAGTAGAATGGGTAAAAGAAAGTAGATTGGTAGTGGTCTGCCAAACGTGAACTCTGCCGGTGATGGAATGGTTGCACATAAAGGTGTTGCTCTCAGGTGTAACGTTGCAGTCTGTAGGTCTTGCTTGTTCTGTCTATATCTTTCACCATGTGAATTATTAGTCCAGCTAGGCCATTAGACCTAGGGTAATGTGGAGAAGAGTAGTGTGATTGATATTGTTATAAATGTAATGTTGATGCTTCTGATAATGATAATGCTTCAGTGCTAGGAAGAGCTATGGTTGGTCTTCATGCCACAGGAACGGAACATCCTTTCCCTTCGTGATCAAAATTTTTGAGCAAAATTGGGAATGCATGGAGACAAGAAATTAAAGAGACCTCGACATCTTCGAAGATTGTCCTTATCTTGAGGAGCTGGCATGGCCTTAATATCGTCTACTTCACTTGGATCAGGACATATGTCAGCACTGGAATAAATAGAATCAAAGAAAGTGATTTGCTACATGTTGATGTCACATTTCAGACTCTTGAACACCAATCCTTCATTACTTGCCGTTTGAATCAATAATTGTAGTTGATAAGCATGTTCTTGTTTTTTTCTTCCCACAACAGCTATGTCAGCTGTGATACAGATGCATCCTGGTACAATACATATAATGCAGTCCATGTGAGCTTGAAAGAGATCCTGACTAACATATAGCTCAACGCACAGACGGGTGGCAGGTCAGAAGATTTGAAAGAATATAAAGAACAGCAAAGAATGACAAAAAGATTAATAGGGAGGGAAAAACCAGAGTATGAGAGAAAGCTAGCTAGTAATATAAAGACAGATAGTAAAAGTTTCTATAGATATTTAAATAAGAAAAGAGTTAATAAAGTGAGCGTTGGTCCTATAGAGACTGCGTCTGGGGAATTGATAATAGAAAGTAGAGAGATGGTGGATGAATTAAACAGGTATTTTGCTTCACTCTTCACTATAGAGGACACAAGTAACATCCCAGAAATAGCTGTAAATCAGGAAATGGAAGGGAGAGAGGAACTTGGGAAAATTACAATCTTAAGGGAAGCAGTATTGAGCAAATTGTAGGGGATGTGGGCTAACAAGTCCCCAGACCTGGATGGACTTCACCCTATGGTATTGAAAGAAGTGGCTAGTGAGTTAGCTGATGCACTGGTTTTAATTTTCCAAAATTCCCTAGATTTGGGTAAAATCTGCACTGGAGTGCTGCTTTGGGCTGCATTTGAGTGCTTCAGTTGGGGTTTGGTGAGTGAGGGAGTTTTAAGGGTTACTTTAATTTAAGGGTTAATTTCTATCTACAGTCTAATCTTTCTTTAATTAAGAAATTAATTAAAAGTTGTTCTTTGGGTTGGGAGGAGGTGAGTTTTAGTTCAGCTTTAAAACAGGGCTCATTCAGGCTCTGTTTGTAGCTAGTTAATTATTTAACTGGTTTAAACAGGTTTTCAGAAGCTAGATTCAGACAGCATAAAAGCAAGCCATCTATAGTGCTACTTTGGTTTGCAGTGGAGCGCTGCTTTGGGCTGCATTTGGGATCTTCAGTTGAGATTTGGTGAGAGAGGGAGTTCGGTAAAGAGGAAAGGAGGTGATCCTTTCATTTTCTACCTTTCCTCAGAAAGAAGAGCAGCAGCTTTGGTATGTAGGACATGGTGACTATTTCTACAGTCCTTAATATTCTCTAAACTAAAGGAAGTAAAAGTAAAGGGAGTAATTCAAGGGTAAATCATGATAGGGCAGCTTAATCACATGGGATGCTCCTCCTGTGCGATGTAGGAAGTCAGGGACACTTCCAGTGTCCATGGTGACCACATGTGCAGGAAGTGTCTCCAGCTGCAGCTACCTGAAATCTATGTTTCAGATCTGGAGCAGCAGCTGGAATCACTGTGGAGCATCTGCAGGGCTGAGATCTTTGTGGAAAGCATGTACAGTTTGATAGTCACACTGCAGGTAAAGAGTGCATAGGCAGAAAGGGAATGGGTGACAACCAGACAGAGTAAAGGGACTAGGCAGGT
This sequence comes from Carcharodon carcharias, assembly GCF_017639515.1. Taxonomy (NCBI): domain Eukaryota; kingdom Metazoa; phylum Chordata; class Chondrichthyes; order Lamniformes; family Lamnidae; genus Carcharodon; species Carcharodon carcharias. The sequence goes on from NC_054472.1 coordinate 103,882,832, forward strand.
AGTATAGGAATCCCCTGGGTCCATCTCCCTCTCTAACAAGTTTCCCACATTGGATACTGCTTCTCAGGGGGAAATGGCTTCTCAGGGGAATGCAGCAAGAGTCAGGTCCATAGCACTACAAGTGGCTCAGCTGCATGGCGGGTGGGGGGGAGGGGGGGTAGAAAAAAGAGTGGGAGAGCAATAGTGATAGGGGATTCTATCATAAGGGGAGCAGATGGACATTTCTGCTGCCGCAGACGTGACACCAGAATGGTATGCTGCCTCCCTGGTGCTAGGGTCAAGGATGTCACTGAGCGGCTGCAGGACATTCTGAAGGGAGAGGGTGAACAGCCAGAGGTTATGGTCCATATCGGTACCAACGTCATAGGTAAAAAGAGGGATGAGGCCCTGCAAGCAGATTACAGGGAGCTAGGAAATAAACTAAAAAGCAGGACCTCAAAGGTAATAATTTCAGGATTATTCCCAGTGTCATGTGCTAGTGAGATCAGGAATAGGAGGATAGACAGGATGAGTGTGTGGCTGGAGAGGTAGTGTAGGAAGGAGGGATTTAGATTCCTGAGGTATTGGGACCGATTCTGGGGAAGATGGGACCTGTACAAGCTGGATGGGTTGCACCCCAGCAGGATTGGGACCAACATCCTCATAGGGGTATTCGCTAGTACTGTGGGGGAGGGTTTAAACTAGAGTGGCAGGGAATGGGAACCTGAGTAAGGGGATGCAAGAGAGGTAAACAAAGATAGAAATGAAAGACAGAAAGGTGAAAAGCAAAAGTGGAAGGCAGAGGAAACTGGGGCTAGCAGCAAAAAGAGCCATAGTACAAATAGAGATGTGTAAAAAGACAAGTCTAAAGGCACTGTATCTGAATGCATGGAGCATTTGCAATAAGGTAGAAGAATTAACAGTGCAAATAGATATAAATGGGTACGATATGATTGCGATTATAGAGACATAGATGCAGGGTGACCTAGACTGGGAACTGCATATCAAAGGTTATTCGATATTTAGGAAGGACAGGCAAAAAGGAAAAGGAAGAGATGTGGCATTGTTAGTTGAGGATGAAATCAATGCAATAGTGAAAGAGGATATTGGCTCAGAAAATCTAGATGTAGAATCAGTCTGGGTGGACTAAGAAGCCACAAGGGATGGAAAACATTAATGGGAGTTGTATAGGCCTCCAAATAGTAGTGGTAAGGTAGGGGACGGCATTAAACAGGAAATTAGAGATGCATGTAACAGGGATGCCACAGTAATCTTGGGAGCCTTAAATCTACATATAGGCAGAGCAAACCAAATTAGCAATAATACTATGGCGGATCAATTCCTGGAGTGTGTACGAGATGGTTTTTTAGACCCAGTATTTTGAATAACCAACTAGGGCACAGGCTACCCTAGGTTTAGTTTTGTGCAATGAGAAGGGGTTAATTAATAGTCATGTTGTGCGGGATCCTGTAGGGAACAATTACCATAACATGATAGAATTCTTCCTTAGGTTGGAAAGTGAAGTATTCCAATCCGAAACTAGGGTCCTAATCTAAACAAAGAAACTTTGAAGGTATGAAGCATGAGTTGACTAAGATAGACTGGGGGACTTCATTAAAAGGCATGATGGTGGATAGGCAATGGCTAATATTTAAGGAATGAATGTATGCATTGCGACAGTTATATGTTCCTTTCTGGCGTTAAAACACAACAGGAAAAGAGGCCTAACCATGGATAACAAAATAAATTAAGGATAGTATTGGATCCAAAGAGGAGTCATAAAGTTGCTGGAGAAAGTAGCAAGCCTGAGGATTCGGAACAGTTTGGAATTCAGCAAAAGACGACCTAAGAGATTGATTAAGAGGGGAAAATAGAATATGAGAGTGAACTTGCAAGGAACATAAACAAGGACTGTTAAAGCTTCTGTAAGTATATAAGAAGAAAAAGATTAATGAAGACAAATGTAAGTCCCTTACAGTCCAAAACAGGAGAATTTATAATAGAGAACACGTTGGCAGAGCAGTTAAACAATTACTTTAGTTCTGTCTTCACAGAGGAAGACACAAATAATCTCCCAGAAATACCAGGGAACCAAAGGTCTAGTGAGAAGGAATAATTGAAGGAAATTAGTATTACTAAAAAAAAAGTGCTGGAGAAATTAATGGGACTAAAAGCTGATAAATCCCCAGGGCCTGATAACTTACATCCCAGGGTACCAAAGGAGGTGGCCATGGAAATAATGGATGTGTTGATTGTCATCTTCCAAAATCCGATAGATTCTGGAACAGTCCTGGCAGATTGGAGGGTGGAAAGTACAACCACACTATTTAAAAAAGGAAGGAGGGTAAAAACAGGGAGTTACAGACCAGTTAGCCTAACATAAGTGGTAGGGAAAATGCTAGAGTCTATTATAAAGGGTGTGATAACAGGACACTTAGAAAATATCAACGTGATTAGAAAAAGTCAACATGGGTTTATGGTGTGAAGTTATCCACTTTGGTTGGAAAACCAGAATGGCAGAATATTATTTAAATGGTGTTAGATTGGGAAATGTTGATGTACATTTAGGCCTGGGTCTCCTTGTACACCAGTCACTGATGGCAAGCATTCAGGTGCAGCAAGCAGTTAAGAAGACAAAGCTGGCTGTCAGCGCGAGAGGACTTGAGTACAGGAGCAATGATATCTTACTGCACCCATACAGGGCCTGGGTGAGACCACACCTGGGGAAAAATTTCCCCCCCACTTTGGAGGGAAGGGCAGGAGCAGGCGCAGGCAGGCGTGCCCCCAATTGGCACCCCTGATTGGGGGTGCGCCGCCATTTTACGTGGGTGGGCCAATTAAGGCCCACCCAGCGTGACATCTGCCAGGAAGCGCTATGCATTCCCATGCGGGCAAGGGGGATTCCCTCAGCCAGGAGTGTGCTCTTTCATGCATGCGTGCGAAAGAGCGCACTGATCGCCCTGAGACTAAGTGCTGCCTCAGGGAGATCGGCTCCAAATTTAAAAATGTTCAAGAAACGATAGCAAAATTTCCCTGACATGTCCCCTCATGTGACACTGTCACATGAGTTGGGACATGTCCATCACTTTTACTGAAACTTTTATTAAATTTTAAAAACCCTCATGAAACCTCATCCCGCCCGTGGATGAGGTTTCATGCTTTTTCTTAAGCCAGCTGGAGCTCCCGGCCTGCCCATCAACCTTAAGGTTGGACAGGCAGGTCCATTAATGATGCCAATTACTTTTTCAATGGCTTCATTGACAGGTTGGCGGGCGCACATCTGATTTGGCTGCGCCCCCGCCGACCTGAAAATGGAAATGATGCAGGGTGACGTCGGGAGTTCCACCTGACGTCATCCCATGTCATTTTATGCGTTGGCAAACAGGCCCCGCTCCCGCTTGCTGACCAGAAGATCCTACCCTGGAAGATTGTGTGCAGTTTTGGTCTCCTTACCTAAGTAAGGATATACTTGCCATAGAGGGGGCGCAGCGAAGGTTCACCAGGCTGATTCCTGGGATGGCAGGATTGTCCTATGAGGAAAGATTGGGCCAACTAGGCCTGTATTGACTGGAGTTTAGAAGAATGAGAGGCAATCTCATTGAAAGGTATAGAATTCTGACAGGGCTGAGCAGGTTGATGCAGTGTTGACGTTTCCGCTGGCGGGGTAGGGGGATGTAGAACAAGGGGCCTCAATCTCAGGATATGGGGCAGGCCATTCAGGATTGAGATGAGGAGAAACTTCTTCACGCAGAGGATGGTGAACCTGTGGAATTCTCTACCACAGAGGGCTGTGGAGCCAAGTCACTGTAGATATTTAAGAAGGAAATAGATTTCTAGACTCTACAGGCTTCAACAGGTATCAGTAGAGAGTGGGAGTATGACGTTAAGATAGAGGATCAGCCATGATCATATTGAATTGTGGAGCAGGCTCGAAGGGCTGAATGACCTACTCCTGCTTCTATTTTTATTGTTTCTAAGGTTCCATTAGATTGGAAAATAGCAAATATAACTCCTTTATTCAAAAAAGGAGGGGTCAGAAAGCAGGAAACTATGGGCCAGTTAGCCTAAAATCTGTCATAGGGAAAATATTAGAAGCTATTATTAAAGATGTTATAGCAGAGCACTTAGAAAAATTCAAGGCAATCAGGCAGAGTCAACATGGTTTTGTAAAAGGGAAATCATGTTTAACCAATTTATTGGACTTCTTTGAAGGAGTCGCATGTGCTGTAGATAAAGGGGAACCAGTGGATGTACTGTACTTAGATTTCCAGAAGGCATTTGATAAGGTACCACATCAAAGGATATTGCAGAAAATAAAAGCTCATGGTGAAGGGGGTAATATATTGGCATGGATAGAAGATTGGCTAGTTAACAGGAAGCAGAGAGTTGGCATAAAGGGGTCTTTTTCTGGTTAGCAGGGTGTGACGAGTGGTGTGCCACAGGGATCAGTGCTGGGGACTCAACTTTTTACAATTTATGTAAATGACTTCGATGAAGGGACTGAAGGAATGGTGGCTAAATTTACTGATGAAACAAAGATAGGTAGTAAAGTAAATTGTGAATAGAATGTATGGAGCATACAAAGTGTCATAGATAGGTTAAGTGAGTGGGCAAAGATTTGGCAAATGGAGTATAATGTGGGCAAATGTGAAATCATTCATTTTGGCAGGAAGAATAAAAAAGAAGCATAATATCTAAATGGTGAGAGATTGCAGGGCCCTGAGATTCAGGGGATCTGGGTGTCCTCGTGTATGAATCACAAATAACTAGTATGCAGGTACAGCAGGTAATTGGGAAAGCTAATAGAATGTTATCATTTATTGTGAGGGGAATTGATTACAACAGTAGGGTGGTTATGCTTCAGTTGTACAGAGCATTTGTGAGATCACATCTGGAGTATTGTGTACAATCCTGGTCTCCTTATTTAAAGAAAGATGTAAATGCATTAGAAGCAGTTTAGAGAAGGTTTACTAGACTAATACCAGGAATGGGTGTGTTGTCTTATGAGGAAAGGCTGGACAGGTTAGGCTTGTATCTAATAGAATTTAGAAGAGTAAGAGATGACTCAATTGAAACCTTTAAGATCCTAATGGATCTTGACAGGGTGGATGCAGAAAGGATATTTCCTCTTGTGGGAGAATCTAGAACTAGGGGTCACTGTTTAAAAATAAGGGGTCGCTCACTTAAGACAGAGATGAGGAGAATTTTTTTTCTCTCAGCGGGTTGTGAGCCTTTGGAACTGTCTACCACAAAAGGCAGTGGAAGCAGAGTCTTTGAATATTTTTAAAGCAGAGCTAGATAGATTCTTGATTAACAAGGGAGTGAAATGTTATTGGGGGTAGGCGAGAATGTAGGGTTGAGGTTAAATTCAGATTAGCCATGATCTTATTGAGTGGCAGAGCAGGCTCAAGTGGCCTCGTCCTCATAATTCATATGCTCATATGTCCATATGAAAGGAAGTCATTGAAATTAGTATCATCCCAATGGGGTTCGAAATGTAGTAAGCTTCTCCATGAGATGTACTGACCAGTAACTGTGTTTGCCATCAAGCTTAGGGAATTGTGTACCTGTAAATCTCAGACTTAACTCTTCTAATGTAGTTATTTTGAAAGGACAATGTTTCAATGTTGCGTTTAAGCAATGTGGATCAAAGCATACTGTCAATGAGCCATCCATCTTTATGACACATGTGATTGGGCTGCACAATCTGTGTGCTCTTTTACTCCTCTAATTTTGATGATACACTTCCCTTTTAGTCATGCTAATCTCCTTTAAAGGCACATTACAATGGGCTCCAACTAAGAGAATGGGAATTTTCATGGAGTATCCTTCTCTCATTCATTGTTTAATTATATACCACCATTCACAACTGGATTTGGCAGGACAGCAGAATTTGATCTGATCTGTTAGTTGGGGGATCGCTTAGCTCTGTCGATAGCATGCTGTTTCTGCTGTTTAATAAGTATGCATGCCATTTTTCCAAGGTTTCCATGGCTCTTGCACTGAAGTTACAGTATATGGTAGGGAGAACACCTGTGAAAATGCACCACCCATGTATCTTTGAGTAGCAGAAGAAATATTCTAAAGAAAATAGGCCCATGCAGCCAAAAGAGAACAGATTGTTTCTGCCACCAAAGAAGAACTGTCAGGGTCTTCAACATCCTGTGATCAATGGGCAGTTAAATTAGATGCATGTTCCCAGCAGACCTCTCATGAAGAATTCACACACAGCTCGCAGAAGTGTAAGGATATTATATTGGAACAAATTAGCACATGAAAATCATTGTTGTCAACAATGACATGTATTTAAATAGCATCATTGATACAGTAAATGTTGCAAGATAATTAATAGAAGTGAATTATAATTTATTTTCAAGGAAGGTGCACTGAAAGCATAACACGTCAATTACCTTAATGTTTGTAGTCATTCCATTTTGTGAAGACCTCTGTTTTCCACATAAATAGGAGAAAAAATAAAAAGCTGGTAAAGTAGCTTAAAACAACAAATTAAAGGCATGAGCAAAACTCCTCAATAAGTCAAGCCTACTCTTCCTTCTCCACTTCTTACATAGCTCTTTTCATGGCTCTATTGCACTGCATTCCTCCTCTTTGGCGTGGTCCAAACACCAGAACTGTTAGGGGCAAACTTTCAATGTCGCCTGGTGTGGGAATCTGAGGAGAACGGATCAATGGAAAGGAAAACTGAGCAGGGTGTTTAATGACAGCCCCTACTATCAGTAGCTTGGAGGATAAACTGGGCTAGCCATATCAACAATCTGGCTCCAAGAGTCAAGCCAGTAGTAAGGACGGGATTTTCCGCCCCTGTTCGCCTGGCGAGATCGGAGAATCTCACGAGAAGGCCTTATTCACATTTCCTGATGATGTAAACCCAGAACACAATTGTCCCCTCCCCCCATCAATGGTGGATCACGATCTCTGCCATTGAATGTCAGCAATTTAACTGTAATAAATTTGCATATAAATATTGTGGCCACACACCAGAATCATGCCCCACATCAAATTTAAATCACACATCAGTGTGATTTCATGAAGGTTTAATTTACAACTGCCTTTAAAAGGCAGGAACCTGGTGATCTCAACTTTGAGGGGAACTCAGAGGCGAATGCACACAAATTTGCACATAAATCACAATGATTCCAACAGCTCCACAGATTCGGGGAGGGGGGCACAGGCAAGTCTCTGCAGTGGCTTCTTTACGGCTGGCTTGTGGTGCCAGGGCAAGGGTGACAGTGTAAGGGGGAAGGGGAAAAAGGAAATCTCAGGGCAATGGCGACAGAACCAGAGGAGTGGTCATGGCAGTACCAACTGAAGCTCGAGTACAAACACATGCTGAGAGAAGAAAGCGGCTAGGCTAATGGCAAAACATGTTGAAGGTGAACACTGTACCAAAGCTGAGAGCATTCAGCTTGAGCTCAATTGACATGCTTGGAGTCAGCCTATTCAAGTAATTGTGCCCACTCAAGCAGCACTAATTCCTCACAGTGCCAATGATTGCTTCTTTACTGTTAACCCCTTGCGCATATGCTTGAAACTCGAATGAGTGCTGTGGTGCTGCAGATCCATTGTGCGACTGGGTAAGCCTGAGGATCCTGTTGGGAAAGGTGGCCATTGAATGTTGATAGAGGGGTGCGCTCCTTGTCCCTTACATTATGTTTCAGTTGACATTGAAAAATCAACCTCATGGTACAAGCAAATGGTGAAGCCTTAGAGTCCAGTTTAGGAAAATGCCTACACCTGAGGTGAGAGTTCAGGATGCAGTCGAGTGGCTGAAGCTGCACCATGAACATATGCCACCTTCTGTAGGATTGACACCACGGGGTCTCAGAGGGCATCCACTGTCATTGGCAATTAAAGTTATTGAGGTTCATGCCGCAACCCAGAGTTTGGTTGAGCTCAACATTGACATCCTGAAAATGAGGTTCTAGTGCCTGGGCAGATCTGGTGGAGCATTCCAGTGCACTCCCCAGAGGGTGCTGTGCATCATCATGGCTTGCTGCGCACTACACAATCTGGCGATTCAAAGGGGGGAGGACCTGGATGATGAGGAGATGCAAGAGCTGCATGACTCTTTCGATGAGGAAGAATTTGAAAGGGATGAGGGTGATGAGGTCCTGGAAGATGAGGGTGCAGGCAACGAAGCCATTGCCCTGGCCAGATGAGGCAGGCGCAGCCGTGTCTCTCATTGCCACAAGATTCCAGGAGGCTGATGACGAGTTGCAGTGAGGACACTCCTGAGATCTTCACATTGCATCTGGGAACATCTGACACCTGTCTGGCTGAGGCAGCACACATACACTCTGTGAAGAGGCTCATATCATCAAGACACTGCTGAGAAACAGCGGGTACATGGACTTTCAGACAACTCGAACCTTTGGCAGGCTTCATCATCTGTTCCCTTCAGTACCACACCTTCACCTGTCAGAATGGTGTTGAGATGGGGGAGGGGGCAGACCTGCCTCAAAGGCTGAGAGCACACAGAGAACATCATGGAACCCAGTGATGCTTGGGTACGAAATTCTTGCGGAGAGTGAATTTGAACCCGGACAATCACTGCGCTCAAAAAGTTGCGTACTGCACAGGGGAGAGATCCCGCACTGCAACACTAGCCTTCATTTAGTGCAGGAAGCAAAATTTTGCATCTGATTAACACAAACATTGCTTAACATAACAAGGAGCCACAGACAAGGAGACATTCTTGTGAGCATATTTACAATGGTCAACATTAAGCACAAGTGATTAACACCCATGCCCACATTGTGCAGTGAAATCTTCTTGACCTTCCTAGCCCTGCCGCTGCATCTTGGTGCTCCCCCGACATCCATAGCAGAGGTGGAGGCAGCCTGCTGACCACTACGCCCTATTTGTGATGACCTTGGCGGGCATCCTCTGGAGGGCTGAGACCTGTAGGGACTTGACCTGCTTTCAGGGTCCAGTTGTGTGGCAGCGGCACCCTCCTCGACCTGTGGAGCTGGAGTTGCTGGGGTCACAGGAGGGGGTATTCAGAAGGGCTGGATACTCATGGAGTCACCTGAGCAGATAGCACGGAAGTGTGCACCTGTTGAACCTCCTCCTTATTGGAGCCTGATGGCCCCTGGTTGACTCCTGGACTGAGTTTGAGATGCCCCCACCACCCGACACGCGTTGACACTGACACTGATAGATGCGTGCAAATGCCTCAGCAATGGAGTGCGGCTCCTTCAACAGTGCAGGACCAATGTCCTGGTGCAAGCTCTCCATGATGGCCGCCATCTCACCAGTGTTGACCTCAGTGTGTTAGCATGCCAGTGCTATCACTTCAGAAAGAAGGCTGACGGACTCCTTCATCGTGCCTTGCAATCTCAGGAGTGCAGTGGACATCCCTTCCTGATGTTCCTGAGCCTGACTTTGCTGGTCCAGCATCTGAGGTATGGCCCAGTCCAGAGACTCCTCATCTAACTCAGGCTCAGCAGATTTCTGGCCTCCAGCAGCCATCTGAGTGCCAGAAACCTGGAAGTCCCCTGCTGTAGATCAGATTGTTTGATAGGCTCACCAAATTGTGACCCTAAGGCTACTCTAGAACTAGGCCTTACTGAGGCTCTGTCTCTGCAGTGGTGGAGGGTGTAGATGAGCACAGTGATAGGACTTCAATTAAGGTGTCATCAGATTCTTCTTCTGAGGTTTCTTCGAGGTTTGAGCTGAGGATGTGGCTCGTGGGCCCCCTCAGCTACTTCACAGATGAGGCTGTGAAAGCAAGGAGAGATAGTTAGTTCATGGCAGGGGACTGTGGAACAGGGGGATTGACTCACAACATGGTTGTCTGATAGATGTTGCACTGCTGTATCCTCGCTTAGCTGTGCACTGCCAATCTCATCGTCAGCACAGGAACAGTCCAGGTCATTTCCGGGCAGCTGGATGGCTCTATCTTCAAAGCCTGTGAGGACTTTGATGTCGGGCATTCCTCCACCAGTCTGAGACCTCTTCCTTTTGTTGTGTGCCAGCTTGTCCTGTATGAAAACAAATGTACAGAGTGCAAGCAGGATGCTTGCCAGGCCAGATGAGAATGATGCCTGGCATGTGTGGATGGTGCCATGGATGAGATGAGGACACAACCCGCAGGGCAAATGAAGGTGTGTGTGAGAGAGTGAATGGTGATGCCCCTTGAACTGGCAGTAAGCGAGATCCCTGTGGATGTGTGATGGGTTTGTGAGTCTGTGAGTTGAGAGTGATGAGAAGAGTGACTTACCCTGGCAGAACGGAAGAGATCATTCATCCTCTTTCAGCACTGGATGGCTGTCCTCTTTTGCAGGGTGATGGTACTGAGCACCGCTGCCACTGCCTCCCATGCTGGATTGGTGTTGTTGCTTGTTAGTCTTTACCTAGAGCAGGGGTAGAGGACATTGTGTTGGGCATCCATTGTGTCCAGGCACTCGAGTTGCTAAGTTTGGGCCAGCATATTTCCTCCCTTTGGCAGCCACGACTTTCCAGCAGATTTCTATTCTTTAGAGAGTGCTAGCTCTGTGCAGCGGTGGCCTTTAAATATGGTGCCTGGATAACTGAAGGCCAGAGCTGACAGTGGGGCAGGCGATTCAGAGACTGCCCTGCCAGTGATCTGATAAAGCCCATACCTCTGCATTTTTTAAACTAAGTGCCACATGATACAGTGGAAAAAGCCGCCATTTCCAACAAAAAGGGTCAAATGCCACTTTCCCCATCCAATGTCAGACTTTGCCGATTTCTGGGACAACTCTGCCCTGGGTATCCTGTAAGAAGTATTTCATCTCCTGATTCTTTAAGGCAAGAGTCTAGTGGAAATTGCACCAGTTGTCTGGATTGATGCAACTGCTGCAAAACTCAAGTGCTTCATGCCATCCCGTACAGCACAACCCTCTTGATTAGCATTACAGCCAATAGGTAATATCACCCTCCCCGTCAACCCCCAAAATACTGTGGCTGCTGTATGTACAGGGTGCACTACAGCAATTCACCTAACCAAATTCGACAGCACCTCAATAGAGGCTCCAAGATCTATGACCACTAATACTAAGGTTATGGAAGTACCTGAACCTCAGGATTCCTTTTCATAACAGGCACTGCCTACTGGAAGATTAATGTGAGGATTTAAATTAGCATTACTTGTGACATTAGCTACAACTCATTATCTAATCACTATCTAGCCACTATCTACTTTAAAAAGAGAACTGGGACCAAATATTGTTGAAAGTTCTAATTTATTTTACAACCAGTGCTGAAAGAGGATGAATGATCTTTTCCGTTCCACAGTGAACAATTTTAAAACGGTTTCAGTGTCAAATCAGCAACAAAAGATCCTCTCTGTTACACAGTCTGTTGATTTCCCTTTCATTTAGATATTATGCCCCTGCTGATGGTGAAGTCTTGTCATATCTCTTAGTTAAATTGAAGGCAAGTGGAAATTTCAATTAAATCATGTAGCCTCACCTTTCCTTTAATAGACTGGCCTAGGTTTTATCTCAGCAGTGAAGAAACAGCTGTCATCATTTATCTTGAGCACTTGCTCAAAGACATTTTGTCAGATTTTTCAATAGTGATTTCTACTAATCCGGCAGCTGTTTCATTGTGGCACTCCCTGGGGATCTGTAGCATCTCAGCAGGTCATGCAGCAGTGAGAAGCTTCAACCATTTAGATTGAAGCACAGAAACTGAGACATGCAGACTGCAAACCAGCAAGTTTAAAAAAGGAAATAAAAATTACAGTCAACTCATTATACAGTCCATGTCCTCATGCAGCAAGGCATTCAAACTTGGGCTGATAAGTGGCAAGTAATATTCATGCCACAAATGTCAGGCAAAGACAATCTTGAAGAAAAGAGAATCAAACCCTCTTAGAAGCATAGAAAAGTTACAGCACAGAAGTAGGCCATTTGGCCCATCTTGTCCATACCAGCCCGAGGACACCCTGGTGCCCTTTCTAATCCGACCTTCCTGCACCTAGCTCATGGCCCTGCAGCTTATAGGCATCCAACAGAGGGCGGTTTTGTGACATGACTGAGAAGCATTCTGGGAGAAGTTAGTGCAGCCACCGCAGCTCAGAAGAGGATCGAGGAGAAGGACCCTTGCCCTCAACAGGAGGAAGGGCATCCAACAGAGGGTGGTAGAGAGACGTGACTGAGAGGCATTCTGAGAGAAGTCAGCATAGTCACAGCAACTCAGAAGGGGATCGAGGATGACCCACCGTCAAAGAACGGTATGTCCCTAAACATTATGTTGCTGTAGTGTTTCCATCCCTCCCTCCTCCTCAAACCAAAGATAAAAGAGAGAGAGAGAGGGAGAGGCAGTACCTTCAGGAGTGCACCAGACCTGCGAGGGACACTCTTCTGAAAGTGCATTTTTAAGAAAGCAGCTGATTGGTGAGTAAATCCTGGCGAGTTTTTTTTTCAATCTATTAAAGTAATTCATTGCTTAATACTGAGGTAAGCTAAAATTTGTTTTAAAAGCATATAGTAGTCCTGTACAAGTACAATTAGTCAAGAAACAAGGTTCCAAGCTAAAATAAATAAGGCCCTGAGCTACCACATTTTTTTTAAACTTAATCGAGAGGGACGTCATGGCAGGAGAACTCAGACCTGTGTTATGCTCCTCCTGCAGGATGTGGGAAATGAGGGACACTTCCAGCGTCCCTGGTGACCATGTGTGTGGAAGGTGCATCCAAATGCAACTTCTAGCTATCTGGATTTCAGAGCTGGAGCTGTGGGTGGACTCATTGTGGAACATCAGCGATGCTGAGCAAGTCGTGGAGAACACGTTTAGTGAGGTGTTCACACCGCAGGTGAAGGTTACACAGGTAGAAAGGGAATGGGTGACCATCAGGAACACTAAAAGGCTCAGGAAGGTAGTGCAGGAGTCCCCTGTGGTCATCCCCCTCTCTAAAAGATATATCGCTTTTGATATAAGAACAAGAGGGCAATAATAGTAGGAGACTTCAACTATCCTAATATCAACTGGGATTCTAACAATATAAGGGGCACTGAGGGAGAAAAATTCATGCAGTGTGTCCTGGAAAATTTTATCAATAAATTAGTGACAAACCCAATGAGAGGAGATGTAATTCTAGACCTAGTCTTGGGGAATGAAGAAGGGCAAGTGGGTGAAGTGACAGTTGGCGATCATATCGAGGACAGTGATCACAATTCAGTTAGATTTAGCATTACCATGGAAAAGGACAGAGATAAGGCAGTAGTAAAAGTCTTTAACTGGGGGAAGGCAAATTTTGCAGAAATGAGAAGGGACTTGGCTGAGGTGTACTGGACAGCACAGCTGGAGGATAAAACAGTGGAAAACCAGTGGGAAGCACTAAAAAGCGAGAACCTAATTGTACAAAGTAGACATGTCCTCTACAAAAATAAGAGTGCTACTGCCAAATCTAGACCCCCCTGGTTGTCTAGAGGAATACAGGGGAAAATCAAACAGAAAAAGAAAGTGTACGATAGGCACAAAGAACTAAGCACTGCAGATAGCCTAGATGAATATAGGCAGTGCAGGGACGAAGTAAAAAATAAGGAAATCAAAGAGAGGGCATGAAAAAAGATTAGCAAATAAAGTTAAAGATAACCCAAAGATGTTTTACCATTACATTAATGCTAAAAGGTTAGTTAAGGAAAAAGTGGGACCTATCAGAGATGAAGATGGAAACTTGTAGGTAGATGCAGAGGCTGTGGGAAGGCTTTTGAATGAATATTTTGTCTCCGTGTTTACAAAGGAAATGGAGGATGTAGATATAATAGTCCGGGAGGAACACTGTGAGATATTGGACAGTATAGTCATAAAGAGAGAGGAAGTACTCGAAGGGTTGAAATTCTTGAAAGTTGATAAGTCACCAGGACCAGAAGGATTGTTTCCGAGGCTGCTGAAGGAAGTCAGGGAGGAGACAGCAGATGCTCTGAGGATGATTTTCCAATCTTCACTAGATAAAGGGGAGGTACCAGAGGACTAAAGAAATGCAAACATAGTTCCATTGTTAAAAAGCATCAAAGGAAATGCCAAAGAATTATAGGCCAGTTAGTCTTATATCGGTGGTGAGCAAATTAGTAGAATCAATCCTGAGAGATAGGATTAACTGTCATGTGGAAAGGCATGGACTAGTCAGGGATGGTCAGCACGGATTTGTTAAAGGAAGGTCTTGCCTCACAAATTTGATTGAATTCTTTGAGGAAGTGACAAAAAGGGTTGATAAACGTGCAGTAGATGTTGTGTACATGGATTTTAGCAAGACATTTGACAAGGTCCCACATCGCAGATTGGTCAGGAAAGTAAAAGCCCATGGGATTCAGGGTAATGTGGCAAACTGGATAAAAGGTTGGCTTTGTAACAGGAAACAAAGGGTAATGGTCGATGGATGCCCTTGGGAATGGAAAGTTGTCTCAAGTGGTGTTCCACAGGGCTCGGTGTTGGAACCCTTACTGTTTATGTTATATATTAACGATTTGGATGTGAACATGGGGGGCACGATTGGAAAATTTGCAGATGACATAAAGATTGGCCAAGTAGTGGATAGTGTAGCAGATAGCCGTAATCTCCTTTGATGTTCAACAGAGTTGCCATTGCTGAATCTCCTTCAAGTAACAACTAGGGAATTCCCATTAACCAGAAAGTTAACTGAACCAACCATATAAATACTGTGGCTACAATAGTAGGTCATATGCTAGTAATTCTGCAATGGGTAACTCACCTCCTAAGTCCCCAAATTCTATGCACCAAATAAAAGGCATAAACACAAGTGTGATGGAATGTTCTCCACTTGCCTGGATGAGTGCAGCTCCAACAATGCTCAAGAAGCATGACATCATCCAGGGCAACGCTGCCTTTCATAAATGCAGGGAATGCCTTGAGAGGAGCTCCAGATGCTACAGGAAGCCATTCTTTGATCTTTTCAAGGCCCTTCCCTGCTTAGCTATAGTGATTCAACACCTGGCAACAGGGTTAGGTGTCTTGGGGTCATCTCACCTACCCATCACTCAACACAGCTTATGGATGAACCCATTGTGTAGGGGTCAATATGCACCTCCTGCTTCCGTTCAATGCTGCACGTGTCACTCCAAGAGGATCACCACACTCTAAATGGAGGAGACCATGCACTCACACACCGGAGATATGATGCCACTCATGGCATGGATGGACTCCTCCATTGTACATGCATGGGAGCAAACCGCTTCTGGGAAATCTGATGTCCAATCAAATGTCCACATATTTCAGATTGTTGCTCCAGCATATGCCACTTTACTGATGATTCCAGAGGTGTACCCTCTGCAGGAATCTGAGTGTTGCTAGGCCTTTCCTCAATATATGTGAATGAATAGTAGCCACAGAAGTCACTGCCTTTGTTATCTGCTCATTTGCGCCTGTACATTTCTCATCAGCTGGTGCCACCTTTTCTATCAGTGAGCAAATGCCACTGATGTCAGAGTATCTGCCCTGGTGAAGGGGGTGCTGGCTGATGTGATGCTGTCTTCTCACATGGCAGCTCCTCTTTTGAGGTCTCATGTGGTCCCAGAGATTGGTCCCTCATTCACTATTGGACCCGCGGGAGTGACAAGCGATGTTAGCACATTGTGCTTTCAACCACCTCCTGCTCCCTGTCCTTGATCTGAAATTTCCTGAATTCATCAAGGCTGACAGAGGGGCCATATCTAATACTCATCAGAAGGATGACCTCCACCCGCCCAAAATCCATTATACTCCTCATTCTCTGTGAGCATCAAATCCACCTTATCCTCATCGACAGGCTGTCCTGCTACAATCCATTCTATGTTCATCACCACCTCCTCCATTGGCATCACTCCAGCTATGAATGGCACATCAACTCCCAATCTTCTCACTTTCTAGCATTGTGAGTGTATTTCTCCTGCAATCACATACATGCATAGCATCACACATCGCATAGCCCAGCTATGCTCTTCAGTCTCTGCCACTCTGTCCAACATCGTATAACTGGGAGGCCTGTTGCAAATGGTTGTTCAGTCCTGTCAAAGCAGCCATCACTTCTGACTGACCACGAGGAAACTCTGCAATTTACTGTGGATGCTGGTCCCTGGTCATGCTCGATGCTTGGGTCAGCCACCTGTCTTACATCTAATGGGGCCCATTTAAGACATGCAGGGCTGTGAATTTTCAACTATGAATGCCGCTCACCTTGCCAGACTATGCCACGTCATTGAAACACTTCTAGCGCTCCACACATCATCATGTGACCATGGTGTCTTCCTCGGCCATCTCCATCCATGCTTTCCCTGTGAGGCTTGCTGGCCTCCTCTCATCCACTGAGAACAACACCTCTCCCATTTCCTCACCACCTGCAGGAGCACCTCCAGGGAGGTGTCACTGAACCACAGAGCCACACTTCCTCTGACTCCAACCATTCCTGCCCAGCATTCGTTGTTTTGCCCTCCCTTCCAATTCCCTCTACGTGTGCAGCCTGTCTGAAGGGTGTAGCCTGGCCTTTAAGTATGGCACATTCCTTTGAGCTGTTGGAACTTCCAATCACCTGCCATCCATTATTGGCTGGCTGCCCGGCGTGCCAGACTTTAAATGGATGTGGATAGGAATATTGCGGAGGAAGTCGCACCACCTGCCAATGTGGCCACATGACCTGCATTTGACCCCGGTGTCGGGACTCCCTCTTATTTGGAAAAATCAAGCCTGATGAATTTGTAAAGGCAGATCATCCTTCGAGCTGAAGCAATTTGTGGCTAATAGCTCAACAAACTCTTCCTTTGAGACAGTGGGGAAAAAATGGGAGCAGAAGTCTCAACAAATATTTCATATACAGAATGTTTGAGTTGCATTATTCCATTAATTTGTGTACAATGACTTCACAACTTTAAAAGTCACTGGTTAAATCACTGCAGAACTTGAAAAGCTAGTCAGAGCTTAGAGAACGTAAGTTGTACCCAACTTTTCACACATTTTGCAGTTGAACAGGCATTGGACCCTTTTTTGCACATTTAAAGTGATTCATTGCTGATTTCAGGTGGCTGCAAGGGATTCATAAGAGGAGTGAGGATCAATATGGCGATCATAATGCCTCCAGTGTTGATCAGGTCCAGGGCCTCATGATTGGAAATTATATGTATTGTGGCCATTTCTTTGTCAGAAAAAATGGTCAAAGCACATACCAATTTCTATCTCAGAACTTCCAAATGACTTTTGCTGAAAGTTGGCTAAACTAAGTGTCAGCAGGACAGATTAGGCTCACCACAGATATTGAGTATGACACCCCAGGCCTAGGTTATATTGTCAAGTCCTGAAGCAGGGCTTCAATCTTCAACAAGCTGACTCAACGATGTTGGCTACATAATTAACAGTAAAAACAGGGTTTGGCTATGTCAGTAACTGACACTAATTTAATTTTCCTGGATATTTTTGACTAATCCTATTATATTGCGTAGCTCATTCTGAGTGGGTGAAATAACATCTGGCAGAATTCAAAGGAAGAGAAAATAGACCAGGATGCAAAGTGAAAGCAAAATACTATGGATGCTGGATATCTGAAATAAAAACAGAAAATGCTGGGAAAACTCAGTGGGTCTGGCAACATCAGCGGAGAGAGAAACAAAGTTAATGTTTCGAGTCCATATGACTCTTCTTCAGAGCAGGGTACAAAGTGGGCTGCTAGTTGGTTGTCATCCATTTTGTGCGACTGACCAATTTCACCCTTTGTCTTTTTGCACATCAACACTTCCCAAATAAGATTCAGTCTTCTCCTCTTTAGCAGCTGGTTCCCATCTCCTTTTGTCTGTTATGAAAGGAGAGGAAATATTGGTGATATATATGTTGGCTGATAATCTTTTCCATTGACCAAATAGCATCGTAACGTCTTTCATGTAATTTGCAAAAGAAGCAAATGTGATGTGAGAAAAAACATTTTCATACAACGAGTTGCTTGGGTCTGGAATGCACTGTCTGGAAGTGTGGTGGAGACAGGTTCAATCGAGGCATTCAAGAGGGCATTAGATGGTTATTTGAATAGAAACAATGTGCAGGGGCATGGGTAAAAGGCAAGACAATGGATCTAGGTCATAATATTCATTTGGAGAGCCAGTGCAGATATGATGGGCCAAATGGCCTCCTTCTGTGCCGTTAAAATTCTATTATTCTGTGATTCTCTGATGTCCATTTAAACAGGCAGGCAGGATCTTCATTTTAGTTTTCATCCAAAGGATAGCCATGGAGTACTGCACTGAAGTGTGAGAGTTGATGAAGTCATGGCCTACAATTTAAAATCTATAAGCTTATGCTTCAGAGGTGAAGATGCTGCCAAATGAATAAAAATAATACTGAACTTCGGGAAAGAGTAACCATTTGTTTGCTAAGTCTATATGTCACAAGAAAATAGGAGCTCTTTTCACTGAATAAAATGATAACCAACTAAGAATTAACTCAGGTGTTGAACTGGAGTTTATTTAACCAAATAGCAATAGTAGTGGGCATCAACAATGGGTGATGCATGACCTTTTGAAGATGGATCAAGTGTCCGTTTCATGCTATTCTATTGTTCATCAATGATGGAAGTAGAAAGCACATCAGAGCAAAGATTTCAACAAATAGTCATCACATTCATGCAAGGTACTCAGAAAGCAGGTTTGCAGAGAGAAACATAGCTACATTGACATTGTGGAGAACCAACATATAATGATGTTTGAATTTACATGGCAGCTATGCTTATGTTGCAACATCTGAGCCTAGAGTTTCTAAAAGCGAGGTGGGACAGGAAAAGTTGCTGCTCCACTTTTAGTACCTGCACCTCTATCTGTACACCAAAATGTGATCGATCTCTCAGCAAGGATAACATCTCTGTCAGGGGGCTTGTCTATTCATGGGTAAGAGGTGAGGTGGTGGCAGAAAGCTTAAGGCCTGAATTTTCAAGCCAGTGCGAAACACATGCTGAAAAGCTCAGCGCTGCCAGGGTGACAGCAGGAGGAGGGCAGGCGTTGATGTATCTGTGGGCGAGCACTGAGAGAAAGCTCCCTGAAGGCAGAGAGCTACCTCAGAGAGCTACAGACCCAAAACCCATAAAGTAAAGTTTTGAAAATCGGGAAAAAAAATCCAAGCATCACAATCAAGCATCTGAACATATAAATGATAAAAATGCTATCCATTGATTTTTATTTTTATTTTATTTAATAACAGAAACCTCATCCTGCCCTTGGATGAGTTTTCATGAGAAATGCAAAGCCCGCCTGGCTGATTCACCCGAACGCCAACCATAAGGTTGGACGGACCACGAAAAATTGGAGACAATTGCACTGTTAATGGGTTTAATTGCCCTATTAATTGTCGGCGGGCGCACTTCTGACTTTTGCGCACATCCGCCAAGTGAAATATCACGCGAGTACAGGATGACGCAAGAGCTCGACCAACGTCTTCTCATGCGATTTTACCCCTGATTGGGTTGGGCGCATGACTACCCACAGCAAAATTCTACCCTAAAGTTTCCAGCTGCTTAAAGCTATATTCCCTTTCCTTATCCCTGTTTTCATTCAAAAATCTATTACTCTACATCTTTCCACACCTTGATCTACCATCTACCATGATCTACAGACTTCTTTTGTTCACTTTATTGTACCCTCCAATTTGGTGCCTTATCAAATTTTGATATCCTTTAGTTAACTTTTTCCATCCATACTAGCTATTTATGTATTATATACGTATTAGTAGTATTATAAGCAGCTCCAGTACAGGTCTGTGTGAAAAAGTACTGACAACATCACCTCCTTTGGAGCCCTGATTGCCACGTCTGTGCAGATTTCCCACCTGTGAAGAATATATTCTTGGAAAAGTGTTTGGAATAATGAAAGCCAGCAGGCATGTTTCCCAGAGAATCAGGGTTTTTTCTTTGAGGGTTCCACCATTTATTGTATTCCTGCCTTGTGATTTGTAGCAATGAATAGAACATTAATGATTTATACACACAATTAGATATTGATTACAGTTCTAGAATTTCTACTACAACCTCATTAGTGTGATTGGGTAGCAGGTGTCAGGCTATTACTTGCTCAGCATGTATTATTGATTTTCCATTTCCAAAGAATGCGTCTATAAAGAGAAATATTCATTGTGATAGTTCTAGCACTAGTTTTTGAGGAAGTCACTAATTGCATTCATAAACTATATATGATTGCTGTTCATGTATCCAATCAGCTGTACTTTCTGATTGTCTCTTGATGCATTATTCTGGGCCATAAAATATTGCAACTGAAAATAAGGTGTTATCAACATCCACATATGACTCCCATCTCTCCACTTTGGATTTGACAAAGGGTATGTACCCCTTTGTCTGAGTCCCTGAGATTGTTAATGTTCTAACCAGTAACTCTTAAAGGGGGTGGGGGGGGGTGGTTGCAGGGTCCTTCTCCTAGCAGACAAATTGGCTCCAGTTGGCCAGGCCTGGCTTATAAAATGTAGATGGCCTTTGTTTAGCTCCCTTTGAATTTGGCCTCTGCAACCCAGAGGGTTATCTCTTCAGAGATAACGAGGTGTAATTTTCTTCGATACCGCCAAATAGCTCCTATTGTTCAGGGTCACAGACAGGCATAGCTTCAGCCATTTTAAAAGGCTTTATCCAGTTTTCAAATTTTAAAAATTAGCCATGAAGATATAGATATCTATATATTTTATAAAATATATAGTGTGAGGTCTTAGCACCCTGGCATTATGCACTCCACGTGCATTGCCTGCACTGTTGCTATCATAATTAGTTAGTCAGAAAACCATTTCTGATGTACTAAAATGAGTGGGTATGTTAGAATTGGGAACAATCCTGGAGTAACAATAGAACATTTGGTCGCCATGTATTTACAAAGGGATAAGTAAAAGACAAAATAATAAGAAGGAAAGGTTGACGTACTCCTTCTGAAAACAGAAAACATTGCCATTTATATCGTCATGTCTTTTTAAATTACTGAATATTTAGGGGTCTTCAGGAGACTACCCTTCATTAAACAGATTCTTGCAGTTAAGCAACAGTGAAATAAATTGATTGGTTTTTGCCTCTAGCCTGAATTAAAAAAGCATTTGGTAACTGATTATGTTAAATTGTATCTGAACTTCTGCAGCTGCCTAAAACTGTGTCTGTACATGTTTCTAAGGTGACATCGATTAGAGAAGGGAAGTGTCTCTATTAGGGTTATATAATGCCTCTCAAAGTAGGACAAATAAGAACCAAAGCTTCCCACAAAGAAAGAGAAAAAAAAATCCGGTCTCACCCATTTGCAGCAAATGTTAACAACCATCAATTTGGGAAGAAAGGCCCTGTGATTTGTGGTCATAAAGGCACCTATGGGGGGTTAGCATATTATTCACCATGTTCAGCTCTGACAATCCCTTATGACTGAATGGAAACAATAGGGTATAAAGGATCCATTAGAGGAAGGAAATTATGACTAAATGAATAGGTCCTTGAGAGACCTGCATGGGCGTGATGCACCAAATGACCTCCTCCTGTGCTGGAAGGTTCTATGATTCTATGTTGAAGGATAATCTTTTATGTATTGATTCCAGTGCAAGTAGCATTAAGAATAAAAGAACCTGCAATTAAGTGCATAAAATCTAATTATTGTTCGTGTAAACACCTAAGGCATTGTTTATCGGATCCAGATGTTATTAGGATTATGTATAAGGTTAATCAATTTGCAGAAGTTTGATTGACTGAAAATCATTTTTTTTCTTTTTATGTTGCTTTTGCCTTTCGAAACAAACACTGATACAAATCAGTGTAAAGTGAGAGTAGAGTTGACTTTCACGATGAGATAGCACACAGAGATGAATCAGTTATGTAGGAAATGGTACAGAAGTTCCAGTCAAAACAGTGTAGATGGGACCAGGCTGGGCAGAGCCCCTTTTCTGTGCTGCTACTAGCACATTTGAACATTTCTGCCATAATGTTAAACATCTGCACACAATAAAAGTAGAAGCAATCTAAAAGTCCTTGAACTCTTAGAATGTACTTGCTGCTGAAATACTGCACACTTTCCTTTGTACTGGTTGCAAATGCCACTCCATGGTCTCTGTGGCAGTCTATTATCTTGCTATCTTTCCACTTGCCTTGCTGAATATATCTATACCATACAGAAAATCCTTCATTAATCATGCCCTTAGGTATTCTTTTCAACCTCACAATTTTTTTTAGTATTCTCTCCATTTTTGTTTTTTGCCAAAGTTAGTTTTCACATAGCCGCTGCTTATTCTCTTTGTTTGGAAGCATAAAACTACACAGTTCATGAATGTTGCCAATTCTGCACAACTTACTTGTCAGAAGGTAATTTTCAGTTAGTGTATCACTTCAAGGACAGAAGAAAGGATGGAAGATAATTGGCAAAACAACTGGAGCTGGCGATGGGGAGATTTTTTTCATGCAGTGAGTCTGATGATTTGGAATGTACTGCCTGAAAGGCCAATGGAAGCTGATTCAATAGTAACTTTTGAAAGGGAATTGGATAAATATTTGCAAAGGGATAAAAAAATGGTGCAGGGCTATGGAGAAAAAACAGAGGACGGTGATACCAATTGGATAGGTCCAGGAAAAAGCAATTCATTCTCACAAACCTATTGCTTATATTTTTAAGCCTCTGATCTCTTAAAGGACCTGGTATCTGTCATTTACACAGCTAAAAGTGTTCCTTTGATTCTTCTAACCTAACAAACTTTGATCATGCTTTGTGTAATAAAATTCTCAATGAATGCTGCTCGCTTAACATTTTGTGCACTAAGAACCAATTTATTCATCTGGCTCTGAATTGGTTCAGTGGGCTGTTGGTAAGTTCACATGCCCACTGGCATTCCTCTCCATTCTGATGCTATCTTACACATTGAATTCATATAAATGATCAGGTTTAGAGCAACAAAACTAATCCAAATATAATATGGAGTACCAAGAAGTGATTAGAGAATGAGCTGTATAGCCTTGAATTAAAAAAGTTAATGGTAAACTTCATTTGGGTAAATAAAATATTTAATGATATAGAGAAGACTAAACAATAATAGCACAACAGAAGCAGGACATAAATGTAAATTAATAAAACATAAATTTAAAGTAGATATCAGGAATAAATTTAAATGTCAGTGGAGTGAAAAAAGGCTCCTGTATAGCAGAAACATAACATAGACGATTGGTTCTGATTGCATGTTTCTATGCTGTATATTCTACATAGTTATGGGTAACTATCTGCAATTGGACTTTCTACAGTTAACTTGCCTCTTTTTTGCCATCTGTCTTCATAAAGGAAGACACAAATAATTTCCCAGAAATACTAGGGGCCAAGGGTCTAGTGAGAAGGAGGAATTGAAGGAAAATAGTGTTACTAAAAAAAAACAGCTGGACAAATTAATAGGACTGAAAATCAAAAAATCCCCAGGATCTGATAATCCACATCCCAGGTTACTAAAGGAGGTGGCTACGGAAATAGTGGATGCGTTCGTTGTCTTCTTCCAAAATTCTGTAGATTCTGGAACAGTTCCTGCAGACTGGAGAGTGGTAAATGTAACCCCACTATTTAAAAAAAAAGGAGGGAGGGAGAAAACAGTGAATTACAGGCCGGTTAGCCTAACCTCAATAGGAGGGAAAATGCTTGAGTCTATTATAAAGGATGTGATAACAGGACACTTAGAAAATGTCAATGGGATTAGAAAAAATCAACATAGATTTATGAAAGGGAAATCATGTTTGACAAACCTACTGGAGCTTTTTCAGGATGTGACTAGCAGAATAGATAAGGGAGAACCAGTGGATGTGGTATATTAGGATTTTCAGAAAGCTTTTGATGCAGTCCCACATAAGAGGTTAGTATGAAAAATTAAAACATATGGAATTGGGGGTAACATATTGACATGATTGAGAATTGGTTAGCAGGCAGGAAACAGAGAGTAGGAATAAATAGGTCTTTTTCAGAGTCGAAGGCGGTGACTAGTGGGGTACTGCAGGGATCAGTGCTTGGGCTTCAGCTATTCGTAATATATATCAAAGATTTGGATGAGGGAGCCAAATGTAATATTTCCAAGTTTGCTGATGACACAAAACTTGGTGGGAATGTGAGCGATGGGGAGGGTGTTAAGAAGGTTCAAGGTAAATTAAACAGGTTGAGTGAGTGGGCAAATACATAGCAGATGCAGTATAACATGGATAACTGTGAAGTTATCCACTTCGGTAGGAAAAACAGAATGGCAGAGTATTATTTAAATGGAGATAGATTGGGAAATATTGATGTTCAAATGGACCTGGCTGTCCTTGTACTCCAATCACTGAAGGCAAACATGCAGGTGCAGCAAGCAGTTAAAAAGGCAGATAGTATGTTGGCCTTCATTGCAAGAGGACTTGAGTACAGGAACAAAGATGTCTTACTGCAGCTGTACAGGGCCTTGGTGAAGCCATACCTGGAGTATTGTGTTCAGTTTTAGTCTCCTTACCTAAGAAAGAATATACTTGCCATAGAGGGAGTGCAGCGAAGGTTCACCAGACTGATTCTTGGGATGGCAGGATTATCGTATGAGGAGAGATTGGGCCGGCTAGGTCTGTATTCACTGGAGTTTAGAAGAATGAGAAAACATATACAATACGATTGTGACAGGGCTGGGCAGACTGAATGCTGGGATGATGTTTCCTCTGGCTGGGTGTTCTAGAACAAAGGGTCACAATCTCAGGATACAGGATAGGCCATTTAGGACTGAGATGAGGATAAACTTCTTCACTTGGAGGGTGGTGAACCTGTGGAATCCTTCACTACAGAAGGCTGTAGAGGCTGCCACTGAATATATTTAAGAAGGAAATAGATAGATTTCTATCTATTTCTATCTAAAGGTGTCAAGAGGTATGGGGAGAGAGTGGGGCTATGAAGTTTAGATAGAGGGTCAGCCATGATCCCATTGAATGGCGGAGCAGGTGCGGTGAGCCAAATGACCTACTCCTGCTCCTATTTTCTTTGTTTCTATGTTTCTATGTATGGTTGACATGCACATAAACCCAACACCAAACTTAAATGTTTCCAAACTGCTTGACAGCTTAGCATACTATTTCTGTTTTCCAGATATTTACCAGGAATCTGTACAATAGGAATGTAACCTACTTATTCCGGGAGCTTAAATGCAGTTAGCAAAGAACTAATTCTTGGGGTCACACAAGCTGGTGTGCCATAGATGCTTTTATGAGTCAATGCCATGATAAACTAGCAATATCATCTCCCTCGTCAAACTGATAATACGATTTGGTTTAATAAAATGTTTGGGCCCCAGATTCTGCAACCTCTCCTACCACGTTGCTTATGTCTGTAAGCTTATGTCACTTACTCCGTCAGTTCAACAGCATGATGATGCTCTTTTACTTTGTGGTTGATTTCATGTTGCCTCGAAATTCTCCCATCCAAAGAGCATAAATAAATATGCATTGTTGCTTAGCTACTGTCTTTACTATCATATCAAGAACAATTATACAATTAAAAAAAGTCTGGGTAAATTGCCCTGGAGAAAAATCTTCAATAGTCAGTGATTCAGACTTCTCTTAGCTGAAAGTTAAATGTTCTGCCAGTTTAGGCTTCCTACTATTCACCTTCCTTTCATATTATACACTAAGAAGTAAGGGTTGAAAAATAAATTGAAAATATGTATTCACTCAAATGTACCCGTGGTTACATTTCATTGATTTTCATTTTTCTACATCTTTAAATTGTTACCTTGAAGAAAGAATAGCCCTTGTTTCCCAGTCTTACTTGCATCAGTGCTATTGTATAATGGACGTTAAAGGAAATTCCCGCATGAAATGTTAAATGAATGTCCAAAAACCTCCATCAAATAAAAAATGCATCCTTTCTTTAAAAGTTCTTGGAATATTGCAATTTTGATTCACGAACAAATGAAGAGACCTATTTGGTTCTTTTTGCCTAGTTTAGCTTGGTTCAGGTGCTGAATTTATCTTCAGAAACACAAAATCTGCTGGAAATAATGCATCAGGCATCATCTTTGGGGATAAAAACATTTTGCTGAAAAAAGAGAAGCTTTTCATCTTGCACTCATCAGATCAGACACAAGAATGCTAAATTTCAAAGGGAACAGCAAGTTATACTGCATGAGAAAAGTGTGCTGATTGGTTGGCAGATCAACTCTGATTTGTTGAAGTGTTGCCATGGAGAATGAACCAGGGAAGCATTATCCCCCACACTTTTGTTTAGTTCAGAAAAGTACAATGCCTGGGCATGTTCCTTCTACTTGCAGAGTGCAGGCTCCTGCATATAGCAAGCATAAGTGAGCCACATTGCAAACCCGACTTATAATCAGGCCTTTTGCGTCTTTTTTGAATTAAACAAAGATGTGGGGGACATTCGTTCCCTGATACATTCTCCATGGCAACACCCCAATCAACTAATGTTGACTTGCCAACCATTCAGCACCCTTTACTCATGCTGTATCAATTGTTTCTCCCTTTGAAATTTGGCATTTTTGCACCTGTCCTGCTAAATACAAGTGACAAAGCTTTGGCAGCATCTGTCTTTTTTCAGAAAGATTCAGATTCTGTACTATCAAGTGATTATGAGTTAAAGTTTCAGGTTGACGACCCGTCCTCAGAACTGGGAGCACTTTGAGGTGTAACAGTTTTTAAGCATGGCAGGGGAAGGGAATGAGGGGAGGAAATAACAAAAAGGAAGGTCCGTGATAGGGTGGAAGGCAGGAGAGATTAAAGGGCAAAAGGCAAAAGGAGATGATCATGTGGCAAGTAAAGAAACAAAAGATGGTCCTAGCAGAGATATAAATGTGAAAAGTAACATCATCACAACAGCTGCTGACCAAACAGAAAAACGGGAACAGTGGTTATGATCTGAAATTATTGAACCCAATGTTGAGTTTGGAAGGCTGTAATGTGCCTTGTCAAAACATAAGGTACTGTTCCTGAAGCTTACACTGATCTTCACTGTAACAATATAGGAGGCTGAGGACAGGAAGGGGAACAGAACAGAGAATTAAAATGACAGATGACCCCAGAGAAGCTTGGGGCCATGCTTGTGAATTGAATAGAGTATTCTTTAAAGCAATCAACCAATCAATGTTTGGCCTTCTTAATGCCGAAGGGGCAACATAGAGAACAGTGAATAGACTATTGTAAATTGAGAGAAGTACAAGTAAATTACTGCATGGAATCTCACAGAGGCGAAGGGGGTCTTGGCCATTGGCTCGAGAGCCAGTGAGAACCCCGCATTACCTCTTTTCATGAAAACACTTGACAGGCCAGGGATTAAGGACTGGGCGGGGGCAGAAGTCCTGCCCACCAAGAGCTGCTGGCCAATCAGAGGTATTCAGGAGCGCCACTGAGGAGGTGGTGGCTTCTGCCGGTATTGCACCCACACGAGGCGTTGGATCGAGGAAGGGCAGCGATAGATAAGGTAGTCAGCGGCAGGCCGGCTCTCAGCTGCCTCCCATCCTCATTTTGGGTCTCTTGATCAGGCCTGACAACGAATGCGCTAACTCACCACCCCTGAGGCAGCCCACAAGCAAACATGCCAGGATTTGCTTGTAGTATTCCCTACATGGCAAGTTACTGCCCGCTGCTGGTTAATGCCACTTAAGGGCTTCAATTCATGCCAGGAAAGGGAGGTCCTCCATGGGCCTTCCCACCCCAGACTTAGTTAGGGGGGAGGCGGGGGAAGGTGGAAAGATTCCCACTCGCTACCCTTCACCCTGATTAAATGCCCTCTGCCACCAAACTCACCACAGGGGAGGACACAAGATCCTGCCCTAGGTTTTCAGCAGGAAGAAACATTTGGGACCTTAGATTATGATAAATTAGGAGGTGAAAGGGTAGGTGTTGTAGCTCCTAAACTGTTTGGGAAGTGTGTGTGAGGAATGATTGAGGAGTGCGCCAGGGTTTTAAAAAGGGAATGGTCCCTTTGGAACTGTGAAAGGTGAGTTTAGTGGGGGTGGGATAATGTTGGTGTTGGCAGAAATGGTGAGGGATGATCTGTTGAATGTGAAGGCTGGTGGTGTGGAAGGTGAGGATAAGGAGAACTTTATTGTGGTTCTCATGGTGGGACAGCAGTAGCAACGGAGACAGAATGGACACAGCCTAAAGTCTCATCAACCATGGTAGGGGGAATGTTTGGTTCAGAAGAAAGGAACACATATTGGAAGCGTTAGTATAAAGGTAGCATCATCAGAATGGAGGATCATGGCAGAGGCGTGACTTTCACTCTGACGGAGAGGCTCTCTGCTGTGCAAAAATGATGGATGCGCCCGGAAATCGGAAACATCCCCTCCCACCCACCGAACTAGGCACCTGCCATTTTCATGGGGTTGGGAATGGGCCCAGGTCAGGGTTTGCGCCATTATAAATCTTCAGCTGCCTCCACTCAATTCGGATTTTGGCCTCACAGGCGTCTGAAATGCAATGTGCTCAGAGTACAGCTGGTAGCTCTGAACTTTTTGCATTATTTTGGATAGCCAGGGTACATTACTCTTTGGAGAGGTGCTAGAATTGGAAGCATTGGTATAAAGGTGGCAACGTCAGAACAGATATGGTGGAGATGAAGAAACAGCAAGAATGGAATTGAGTCCGTACAAGAAGTGGGTTGTGAGGAAGCATAGTCTAGGTAGTTGTGAGAGGCAGTCGGCTTGTAGTGAATATTGGTCAACATAGGAGCATAAGAAAATCAGGTAACATGGAAACCAGGAATAGCTTTATTAATAGCTGTATGGAATTAGCTCTAAACTTGCCTTAACTGCTCCAAAATTGGCAAAAACTCAATTCAAACTTTAACCCAGGGCTGTTGGAGTGTGGGGCAGCTGGTTTCACAGGGCAGTGTTTTTTGCCTTAATGACTAGTGCATGAAGGTGGCAGGTAGAACTTTGTGCTGCAGAAGGGTGCATAACGCTTCATGTGAAGGGCAGAGAAGTTGGGCTTGGCACCCTCTCACATAGATGCCATAGGTGCCAGTCACTCTGAACAGCTGAAGGCCAGGGGGAGAACAGAAGATCAAGAGAAAGAGGCTGCTGCACGAGCACCAGGAAGGAGGAGACGCAGGGCTACCAGATACTACCTTGTAGAAAGGGTGTACACATGGTCCAGCAGTAGCTCGAGCCACACTCTATTGACCCCCACGCTCTGCCTGTGGCTGTGAAGGTAACCATTGCTCTGAACTTCTATCCTTCAGGATCTCTCTTGGGATCATCAGGAGACCTCCCTGGTATATCCCAGTCAGCAGCACAGAGCTGCATTAAAGCTGTAACTAAAGCCCTGTCTGCTTATGTGCGGGAATCACATTAATTTCTCTGTAGATTTGACATCTCTGACGCAGCGGGTCTATGGCCTTTGCCCAATTAGCAGGCCTTTCTTAGGTGCACAGTGTTATTGATTGCACCCATGTTGCCATAAGTTGTCCACCTTTGTACACCGAAAGTCCTACCAATAGCTCGATGTCCAGGTGGTTTTAAGACCACAACAAGGTCTTCATTCAAGTGTTTGCATGGTTCCCTGGTGGCTGCTACAACTCCCTACTCCCTCAGCTATTTCAGCCATCCTCGCAGATCCCTAGTTGGCTTCTAGGGGACAAGGGCTACCCCTTAAGAACCTGTCTAATGACCTCTTTTAGGAGCCCACAAATGGAGGCAGAGTGCAACTACAATAGCAGCCAAGTTGTCACTAGGACTATCATCGAGCAGGCCATTGGCACTTCAGGTGTCTCAATCACTCAGATGGAGACCTTCAGCAAGGGTATTAAGAGTAGTAGCGATGTGCTACATGCTGCATAACATTGTGCAGTGGGGGAGCCTAGAAATCGATGACAATGATGCAATGGGCAGAGCTCCAATCTCTGAGGAAGAGGAATATGAGAAAGATGAGGTGGAGGAGGAAGCCTCTGTCCATTCTGATGATTCCCAAATGGAGGAGGATGATATGGCCATTAATGCCAGAGCAACTGGCAGGCATGGCCTTGTAGCCAGTAACTCTGTGCAGGATGGGTTCATTGCCAGACCTGTCCTTGTGCAAAATCAATTCACATAAGGTCCTCATATCTCACAATTGCCATCAGCCAATCCCTGTGGGCAACCTCCAAGAACATTTTACATTGACTCTACAATTACTCACTATAATGCCTTTCCTCACAAGCGAGAGAATAAACATAAATGAGTTTGACTCAGTCATATTAAAATGGTTGAAACCCTCAGCATCATAACCATGGGCCTCATGATATCACAAACACAAGTGGTAAGAAGCCCTTCACAACCTGTCCTCTTCATGTAAACACCAGTGCCTGTAAATGAACTGCAAAAGCCACTATCTTGTCCATAATCTAACCGTGCTTACAGTGCTGAGAGTAGCACTGTACAGCTACAGTGTGGGCTGTAGCAACACACACAGGAAGAGCAGTTGCAAGCAGTTTGAGTTTGTTTGAAGATAGCTACCAGGGAGACTGGATACTAAAAGAGGGAATTACAGAGATATTAGATTTCCCAAAAGAACCAAAAGGTCCCAAGCCAAATGAGCGAGTCAGAAACTGAAGAAAGTCCCAAAAAGACCTTCTAGTCAAAGGGAGGACAGGAACTTGGTAAATGTCCTGATAAGTGAAGTTAAGATTGAGGACAGAGAGAAAGGCTCCAAGCTTCAAGCTAAAGAGACCAAGGCTGCAAAAAGCAGATTCAACACAGTATGCTGGTGAAGTGAAAAGGTCGAAAGAGATAACTGAAGGTCTGTAACTCTTTGCTATGGACATGCGAAGCAGTGGTGTACTGATGAAAGTTGAGTTAGTGTGAGAGTGCACGGAAGACAGCTTGAACACATGTGGTGACCCAGGGGAGGAGAACATTGGAAGGAGAGTTCAAAACCCTGGAAGTGAACCCTTGCAGAAGGCGCCTGAAAGAAAGCATCAGTTTGGGAGGAAATTTCAAAGCGAGTTCTTGGAAAGTGAAGATTGGAAACACTCGTGCGAAAGATGTAGTTCAGTGAGACCGGTTGGCTCATGGTGGAACAAACATCTGGGGGGAGTTGAAGAGAGATCGATAGCTTCTGTTTTGGGGTGGCATTTGTCACTTGATTTCAGAGTGTGGTGTATCTGACCACAGGTTGCCTATTAGCTTACATGGACTGTGTACTTACTGTGGACATTAGAGTAGAAGGTAGCTTTTGTAACTTGTGTTATCCTGACAAATCTGTATTTATCTGTAACAGTACAGTTGGGTGTGAAGGAGTTTTATAATATAGTTAACCTTTTCTTATTAAATAAATGTTTTGTTCTTTTGTTAAAATTTCATTAGCTGACTC
Organism: Carcharodon carcharias; assembly: GCF_017639515.1. Classification (NCBI taxonomy): domain Eukaryota; kingdom Metazoa; phylum Chordata; class Chondrichthyes; order Lamniformes; family Lamnidae; genus Carcharodon; species Carcharodon carcharias. Next base: position 103,914,075 of record NC_054472.1, read on the forward strand.
AGGTGATTCTGTTCAGTGGCCACTCTCCATGTATCTTAACAAACAAATAAAAGTTAGGATCTATCAAGCTGGGCTCCTCTTTGAGATCAGGCTTGTCCAGTGGTAACCTAGCTGGAATCGTTACACTAGTCTGGTGTCCCTGCCGCTTCACACATCTCTTCTTTCTTTTGATGCCTGAGGGATGATCTGGCCTGAGGGGCAAGGGAGCAGAGCTGGGACTGGTGTGAGACACAAAATAAGTTATTTGGGTGTAGCCTTTCTTATTGTGAAAGCACACTCTGATGCACACCATTACCTTTAACCATGCTCGTGCTGCCCATGTTATGTAACCCTATCCCAGCACTCCCTCTCACGCCAATGTCCCCTTGTACTCAGTGAACTGACATCATGACCTCCACCATTACCACCTTTTTCTGAGGTGGTTTTAGCACCAACTTTATCATCTGCCACCAGTGATTCACCAACACCAACAGAAAGTTGTTCAGACCCTCTGCCAATTTCCATGGTCATTTGTTCAACAGAGTGAATTGTTCTCAGCCAGGCTAACCCACCCCCAGCCTGGGCCATCTCCGTGGTGCTCTTTGACCGTTTCAACTGCAACAACATGATTTCATGTGAGCCTGATATATAACGCATGGAGGGATATTGCTCTTCAGTGTGTCTGTGCACAGTGCTCATTCATATGTGTCCTGTGCGCACCTACATGAGCTGCTTACACATACAAGCCTCAATGCTGAAGCAGAGGTATGTGTCATGTCTTGCACTTTAACTGCGGCATGCAAATATGAACCTTTCCTTGGAGCTCTGTATGGATGTGTCAGACATGGGGGAACTCCACCACCTGCAAATTCCCCCCCAAGCCACGCATCATCCTGACTTGGAAATATATTGCTGTTCCTTCACTGTCGGTGGATCAAAATCCTGGAACCCCCTCCCAAACAGCGTTGTGGGTGTTACTATACCACAGGGACTGCAGCGGTTCAAGAAGGCAGCTCACCACCACCTTCTCAAGAGCAGTTAGGGATGGGCAATAAACGGCGGCCTAGCCAGTGATGCCCAAACCCCATGAACAAATAAAAGAAACATTCGATCTGTGAAACCTTGGTACAATTATTTATCATCCCAGGAACCTTTCATCTTCTCCAGGTAAATTCCCAAGCAAATGCAAAAGAATCAACATCTTCCTAATCACATCCTCCTCCACCACCATCCAGGGTCCCAATGTCAATTTACTTGTAATTCCTCCAAGCTAGTATACTGTGTTTGCTGTTGTTGATACAGTGTCCTACATGTTGAGGAGATCAAACGTATTTTCGGTGATCACTTTGCTCAGCGCCTCTATTCTGTCCTTAAGCGTAGCCCTGAGCTCCTTTTTCACACTAATTTCCTGTTCACTCCTACTCTGATCTCTGTTTTTGGCATTCTACGCAGTTCAATGAAGCTCAAGTTATGTTTGAAGATCAGAACCTCATCTTTCTATTAGGCCCTTTGAAGCTGTTTGACCTTAATATTTACTTCAACAACTTACATTACATAGAATCAAAGAGAATTTTGAGCACAGAAACTGAAGTCTCGACCCAACTGGTTTGTGCTGGTATTTATGCTCCACGTGAACCCCCTCCCAACTATATTTCATCAAATGCAATCTGCATATTTTTCAACTCCTTTTTCTTTCCGTAGATACCTGTTGAATGTTGGTTGTGAATGGCTAAGGAATGATTGCAGAGATAGATATCTCTGAATGATAACTGGTTTATTGGATGAACATAATAGATATACAAGACGAGATGTTACTCAGCCCAGGCCATGAGCTTTTTCCTTCTCAACTCCTAATCATGTGTCTCTCTCTGTCTTATGTCATCACTTGAGCGGTACTGTTTCTCCAGTCCCACGCATGAACTCTTTCAATACTGAACACCCTAATACCACATCTCCCCTCAAGCTTTTGTCCAAATATATTTTAGATTTATATTTACATACTACCCCATCTGCCCCCCCACCCCAAGTCTCTGATTTCATAGATTCAATGTTCTGGAGGTTTCACAACTGCTTGTGTTCTTGTCAGGCTTGGACAATTTGACTTCTTTGGTTTGACTTGGTTGGTCTTCAGTAAGAGTTGCAGTATCTGGTGTATTGTCAGTTTGACTCTTCACCTCTGGTTCTTCCAAATGTATAATAGATGGCTCTTTTTGAGGAATAGGTTGAGATTTCTCTTGTTCCTTCTTATTGTGCCTTCTGGGGTATGTATTAAATAAGATAATTGTTAATTGCCATCTCTTTGGATAGTGACTCCTTCTCTGCCTTGGTCTGTTATTCAAACCTTGGCTGCTTTGTTCAGCCTGGGCAGGTTTATGGTGTGGTACCTCCTATTATAATTGGAAGCTTGTTGTTTTCTGTAAGTCTGCTCTCTGTCCTGTACTTTCTTGGTGTCCTGGACTGCTAGCTCTGGGATTAATTTCTTGGGTGGAATAGGAAGTTGTTTTCAAAGCTTTCTGCCCAGCAGCACATTTCAAGCGGTGCTATTTCTTTTTTCTGTGGAGTATACCTGTATGTTAGAAGTGCCATTGGAAAATCCTCTTCTTCTTTAAGAGGGTTTTAATCGTGTGACACCCCTTTCTGGCTGGCCTTTGGATTGGGTATACCTTGGGGAACTAGTGAGGTGTAGGAATCCATAGTTCTTGGTGAAATGGGTGAAGTAGTAATTGGCAAATTGCAGGTGGTTGGCATACTCCACCCGGTCCAGAATGCCATATGTTGCAAAGACATTTTTCAATGACTAAGTAACCGACTCGGTGGTTGTTGTGTGTAAACATTTCACTTTGATCCACCTGGAGAAGTAGTCAGCAATGATAAGGAAGGATTTTCTATTGTACATATATAGATTCATTCCTAGATATTCCCATGGTCTGGTAGGGAATTGACTGGGGATTAGGGGTTCCCTCTGGACTGGTTTGTGCACTGTGAATACCTGGCACTGTGAAATCATCTCTCTATTGATTTTGATATTCCCGGTCACCACAAACCAGACTGGGCTCATGCTCTGCATGTTGTGATGCCCATGTAGCCCTGGTGGGTTCTTTCTAAAATCTCTGGTTGGAGTGGGACGAGATATTCCAACCAGCTCACTGTATACCAGCAGGTCATCAATTATGGTAAAGTATTTCAGTTGTTCAAAGTTTATTTTTATTACCATTCCACTGGGGCGCTGCTGTGGCCAACCTTGCATCCAGTATTGGCGAATGTGGATGAAGTTCTCAAACTGCATCTGCTCTTGACATATTTGTTGTAAGTTCTTGGAGCTCAAACTGGGAATAGGACTTTGACCTCGTTCACTAGATTTATATCCTGTGTTGCCAGATGGTCAACTGTGGCCCTAGACAATGTGTCTGCAGTCATTTGTAACTTACTGGACATATGCTGTCTCATAAATCAAGCGCATTAGTCACAAACAGAATGTTTGGATTCTCGAGGGCATTCTGGTGAGTTGCTTTTTGTCCAATAATGAGGCTAATACTTTGTAGTTGTTTTGATGACTATTTTTAGTCAGATGATATAGTTGGAGAATTTTTACAAGCCCACGTGGCTGCGAGGGCGTCTTTCTCTATAACCGCACACCTAATTTCTCTGTCAGCTAGTGCCAGAGACACGGAATAGACTGGTTGACAGCACCCCTTCAGTTGCTCTTGAAACAGGACTGCCCCTAGCCCTCTAGGTGAGGCATTGGCTATGATTGTGGTTGCTAGAGATGGGTCATAGTGAGCTAAGATATTTGGTGAGAGCAGCATGTCTTTAGTCTGGTGAAATGTGTTTGTACACGAACAGGGGAAAGAGCTCATCCTGAGTGAGATACAGCCAGAGTGAGTGTGGGTATTGGCAATTTGGTGCACAGTGGGAATTCGGTTCACAGGAGAAGAGGTGCTCTTTGCATTTTTTCTTGGATATCCAACTTCTTAAACTTTCAGAGAAGTGGTCTTGCCCTGCTGCAGTAGTAGAGGCTACAAGGGAAAGGAAAGACTGGTAAATAGTGGGTCAGGTTGGGTAAGTATTTATTACTTTAATCATTTATAGTTTAAGGGCTTTTGTGGTTTATAGCTTGTATATTCTATAGTAACAAAATCAAGGAAAGAGGGGCCATAGAGTAATTGATTTAAAAGGTTTAATTTAAAGGGATAGGTCATGGCAGGAGAGCTCAAAGCCATGATGTGCTCCTCTTGCTCCCTGTGGGAAGCCAGGGACATTTCCAGTGCCCGGGACCAGCATGTGTGCAGGAAGTGTGTCCAGCTGCAGCTCTTGGAAGTTCAAGTTTCAGAGCTGGAACTGTGGCTGGGGACACTGTGGAGCATCCGCGAGTCTGAGAGTATCGTGGATAGCACGTTTAGAGAGGTGGTCACACCGAAGCTGAAGGGACTTGAGGAAGGAAGGGAATGGGTGACCACTAGGCTTCCAAGAGAAACAGGCAGGTAGTTCAGGGACCTGGGGTCCCACTCACAAATCGGTATTCCATTTTGGAGATGGATGAGGGCATTAATTCCTCCAGGGAGTGCAGACAGAGCCAAGCTTCTGGCACCACAAGCAGCCTGTCTGTACAGGAGTGGAGGAAGAGAGGAAGAGCAATAGTAGTATGGGAGTCTATAACCAGGGTAACAGATAGACATTATTGTGGCCGCCAACATGACTCCAGGATGGTATGTTGCCTCCCTGGTGCCAGGATCTGGGATGTCACTCAATGGCTGCAGGACATCCTGAAGGGGGAGGGTGATAAGGCATGGCACATGTTGGTACCAATGACATTGGTAGAAAGAGGAATGAGGTCTTGCATCAAGAATTCAGGGAGTTAGGCCGTAGACTAAAAAGCAAGACCTCTCGGGTTGTAATATCTGGATTATTCCCAGTGCCCCTTGCTAGTGAGCTCAGAAATAGGAGAATAGTGCAGATGAATACGTGGCTTAAGAGTTGGTGCAGGACGGAGTGTTTTAGATTCCTGGATCACTGGGACTGTTTTTGGGGAAGGTGGGACCTGTACAAGTGGGACGGCCTATATCTGAACCAGAGCGGGACCAACATCCTTGCAGGTGGGTTTGCTAGTGCTGTTGGGAGGAGTTTAAACTAATTTGGCAGGAGGAGGGGACACAGAATGTTAGCAGAATAGGGACACATCATAATACAGTAAAACAATCAAGACAGTGGGAGTAGAGCTGCATTAAGTTTCAATGGAGCCTCTGCTTTAATACCAGGAGTATTATAGGTAAAACAGATGAGTTAAAGGTGAGGATTGACACGTAGAATTGTGATATAGTAGCCATCACTGAGACATGGTTGAGGAAGGGGCAGGATTGACAGTTAAACATTCTGGGATATAGAATATTCAGGCGAGACAGGGGAGGGGGTAAAAGAGGAGGAGGCATTCTATTATTAGTTAAGGAGTCAGTTACTGCAGTAAGGAGAGATGATATCTTGGAGGGGCATCGAATGAAGCTTTGTGGGTAGAGATTAGGAATAAAAAAAGGGCAGCCACATTGTTAGGTGTTTATTATAGACTCCCAGATAGTCAGCGGGAAATTGAGGAGCAAATATGTGCACAATTTGCGGAGGTGTGCAAGAACAATAACAATAGGATAATTATATTAGATGGTTTCAACTTTCCCAACATTAATTGGGATGCACATAGTGTTAAGGGCTTGGATGGAGTGGATTTCTTGAAATGTGGACAGGAGAACTTTTTAGATCAATACGTAGAGGGTTCAACAAGAGACGGGGCAGTGCCGGGCCTAATTCTGGGAAATGAAGCTGGACAGGGGGCTGACGTTGTGTTGGGGGAGCATTTTAGAGATATCGACCACAACAAGGTACAGTTTAAGTTTGTTATGGACAAAAAAATGGACAATTTGCAAAAAAATGTTTTGGATTGGGGAGAGTGGATTTTAGTAAAATAAGGCTGGACAAGGTAAACTTGTGGGGAAATCTACAGAGGAGCAGTGGTGGGGGGGGGGGGGCATTCAAAAAGGAAATAGGGAGAGTACAGGCTCAACATGTTCCCTCCAGGGTGATAGGAAGGAGTAACAAGCCCAGAGAACCATGGATAACCAGAGATATTCAGGGTACGATGAGACAGAAAAGAGAGGCTTTTAGCAGGTACGAGGGAAGCAAATCAACAGAGGCATTAGTGGAGTACAGGAAGTGCAGGGTGGAGCTTAAGAAAGCAATTAGGAGAGCAAAGAGGTGATATGAGAAAACTCAGGCTGGTAAAAGTAGGGAAAATCCCAAGATATTCTATAAGTATATCAATGGGAAGAGGATAACCAGGGAAGGAGAAGGGCCCATAAGGGACCAAGGGGGCAATCTATGGGTGGAGCCAGAGGACATTGCTAGAGTGTTGAATGAATACTTCACATCCATCTTCATTCAAGAGAATGAGGATGAAGATACCGAACTTGGGGAGAGAGACTGCGAGGTTCTTAAGCAAATTGATATAGGGAGTGACAAGGTATTGGAGGCATTGGCAGGCTTAAAAGTGGACAAATCTCTAGGTCTGGATGATCTGTGTCCCAGAATGCTCAGAGGGGCAAGCGAGGAGATAGCAGGGGCTCTGACCCAAATTTTTAATTCCTCTCTGGCCCTGGGGGAGGTGCCAGAGGACTGGAGAACAGCTAATGTGGTTCTGCTATTTAAGAAGGGTTGTAGAGATAAGCCAGGGAACTACAGGCCAGTGAGTCTCACGTCAGTGGTTGGGAAACTATTGGAGAAAATTCTGAAGGAGAGTATCTATATCCACTTGGAGAGGCAAGGTTTGATCAGGGATAGTCAGCATGACTTTGTCAGAGGGAGGTCATGCCCAACAAATTTGATTGAATTTTTTGAGGAGGTGACCAGGAGTAGATGAGAGTAGTACAGTTGATGTAGTTTATATGGAGTTCAGCAAAGCCTTTGACAAGGTCCCACATGGGAGACTTATAAAGAAGGCAAATGCACATAGGATACAGGGTCATTTGATAAGGTGGAGTCAAAATTGGCTTAGTTGTAGGAGACAGAGTGTGATGACAGAAGGATGCTTTAGTGACTGGAAGCCAGTGTCCAGTGGCGTACCACAGAGATCTGTGCTGGGCCCCTATTATTTGTCATTTATATAAACGACGTAGATGACCATGCTGGGGGTGGGTGTTGGGGGTGGGTGTTGGGGGTGGGGGGGGGGGGGGGGGGGGGGGTGGGGTGGGGGGGGTGTGGGGGGTTAGGATTAGTAAGTTTGTGGATGACACAAAGATTGGCAGGGTGGTTGACAGTGAGGTTGAGTGTCTTGGGCTACAGGAAGATATAGATGGGATGGTCAAATGGGCAGATAAGTGGTAGGTGGAATTTAACCCTGAAAAGTGTGAGGTGATACACTTTGGAAGCAGTAATTTGACAAGGAAGTATTCAATGAACTGCATAACACTAGGAAGTTCTGAGGAGCAAAGGGACCTTGGCGTGTGTATCCAATGATCTCTGAAGGTGGAAGGGCAAGGTGATGAAAAAGGCATGCGGGACACTTGCCTTTGTCAATCAAGGCATAGATTACAAAAGTAGGGAGGTTATATTGGAGTTGAATTGTATTGTATAGGACCTTGGTGAGGCCACAGCTGGAGTACTGCATGCAGTTCTGGTTGCCACATTATAGGAAGGATGTGATTGCACGGGACAGGGTGCAGTGGAGATTCACCAGGATGTTGCCTGGGATGAAAATTTAAGTTATGAAGAGAGGTTGGATATACTTGGGTTGTTTTCATTGGAGCAGAGAAGACTGAGGGGCGACCTGATCAAGGTGTACAAGATTAAGAGGGGCATGGACAGGGTGGATAGGGAGCAGCTGTTCCCCTTAGTTAAAGGGTCAGTCACAAGGGACACAAGTTCAAGGTGAGGAGCAGGAGGTTTAGGGGGGATGTGAGGAAAAACCTTTTTACCCAGAGGTTGGTGACGGTCTGGAATGCACTGCCTGGGACAGAGGTGGAGGCGGGTTGCCTCACATCCTTTAAAAAGTACTTGGATGAGCACTTGGCATGTCACAACATTCAAGGCTATGGGCCAAGTTCTGGTAAATGGGATTAGACAGGTCGGGTGTTTCTCATGTGTCGGTGCAGACTCAATGGGCTGAAGGGCCTCTTCTACACTCTGTGATTCTGCGATTCTGTGAAATGCCTGCTCTTGTTATGCTTGAGCCTTCCTCAGTTGGTGCCTCAAAGGCTCTGTGACTTGCGCTAGGTTCAGCAGGAATTTTGGCATACTAAGGAATCATTGAAGAACCTGAAATAGATGACAGGGTCAAAATTCACTGATGGTCCTTGTTTTTTTGTGGGTCCTCCTGCACTACTCACGATGTGGCCTAAAAATCAAAAGGATGAATTGGAGAATTCACTCTTATCGTGAAGTGTCAGTCCTTCCTTCTGCAAATGATTCAAAACAGCTTTAAGTCTCAGGTGTGTTCTTTGGCAGTTGCTCCGTATACAAGGGTGTCATCCATGAGGCATATTATGTCTTTAAAGCTTTGCAAAATGTAGACATTGTTTGCTGAAAAATTTCAGGTTATGCCAAACAGCAAATGATTAAAGCAAAGTCTGCTGAAAGGGGTAATAAATGTTGAAAATAATTTAGATTTTTCATCTTATGGTACCTGCCAAAAGCCACTGTTGGCACTGATTTTCAAGAACATTGGGGCCTTGGAGAACTTGGCCAGGCTGTCGTCTGCCAAGAACATTGGCTGGATTTCCCTTGCTGCAGCCTTGTTGAGTTGAGTCAGGTCAACACAGATGTGAAGGGACCCGTTTGCTTTAGGAACCAGAACCATTCCAGATCACCATTCTGTCGCCTTAGTGACAAGAGAGATGACTCCCATCTTGGCCATGGTCAAGTTGCAGTTAGATCTGTTCCATGAGTCAGTGCGGTATCCTCCACGGTGTGAAAAGACACACAGGTTTAGCATCATTTCTTGGTGTTATGCTGTATTCAGTCTCCAGTTGTCCCAGACCAGTAAATAGTTCTGGAAATCATTTTTGAAGTCATGCTCACACCCTTGCTGGTTGATTTTTTCCACCTTTTAGATGAGATTGAGGTTGACAGAGGGTTTTTGGCTCAGAAGAGAAAGTTCCTAATAGCAAATAACATATAATGTTTCCAGTATCTGTTCGTATATTGGAGCATTGCTTGCAATGTACCTTTGACCTTCAACTGGGTTGTCGATGGCTTCAGGCATTGTTTTACTGGCCATGATCTTTGTCTGACAAGACTGTTACACTTGCTCCTGTATCCAATTTGAAATTAGTGATTTGATAGTTCTACTATCTTTACCCCCCGGCCAGGTAGACTATTCCCTTGAACTTATTGTTAGCCTAGAACCTCAACTAAAAGAAATTTCAAATCATTAAAGGAACATAATCTATTTTATCAGTTATAGACTGGGACTTGAAATAAAAAGTTCTCTTTCCCAGGAGTTTCCCACCTAGCAAAATTATCTTAGGATAGAATATACAGAGAGGGATGTTATAGCAGAATAAACTATTGCTAAGTTTCCCAATATTAACTCTTAGAATTCTAACTTAGAATCCTAGGATATTGTTATTATATGTGGGCTCGTGAGGATGTGAATCTACCACTCTTTCATACTTGTTTAATGAATATTTACTGTTAAAACCAATTATAGATTACATTATAGCTAATGGAGATTATAGTAATCAAAGCTATAACATGCCAATAATATTTAAGATAACATAAAAAATTTGAATCCACCATAATAAACAGTTTGGATTTGCAAATAAGTATTGATTAAAAGATAATTATACTTACAATCCAGTATAGTTTCTTAAGGTTTTATAGTGTCTTTGCCTTAAAAAAATGGGGAATTCTGAAGAATTCCAGTACTCAACCTAGGTCCAAAGATGGTTGAACTAACTGTCCCCTAACTATAGCATGTATTTTATAAGAAATTCCTGCTGAAGTCACAAAGATTGCCATTGTTTGTTGTCTGTCAGAAAAATAAGTTAAAAAAACAAGTTAAGAACCTTGAGGACATAAGTTTGGGTTTCTGGAAAAATCCTGTTCTATAGGTCTGCTTCATAAACAAGGTAACGCAAGGGCTTATTATTTGTGGCTACACTTGGCCTCCTGGCAATGATGCAAATGCTGCAGTCATATTGTTAACTTTTGGTATGGCAAGCTGTATTCATTTATTAATATAAAAACAAAAAAACTGCGGATGCTGGAAATCCAAAACAAAAACAGAATTACCTGGAAAAACTCAGCAGGTCTGGCAGCATCGGCGGAGAAGAAAAGAGTTGACGTTTCGAGTCCTCATGACCCTTCGACAGAACTTGAGTTCGAGTCCAGGAAAGAGCTGAAATATAAGCTGGTTTAAGGTGTGTGTGTGGGGGGCGGAGAGATAGAGAGACAGAGAGGTGGAGGGGGTTGGTGTGGTTGTAGGGACAAACAAGCAGTGATAGAAGCAGATCATCAAAAGATGTCAACGACAATAGTACAATAGAACACATAGGTGTTAAAGTTAAAGTTGGTGATATTATCTAAACGAATGTGCTAATTAAGAATGGATGGTAGGGCACTCAAGGTATAGCTCTAGTGGGTTTTTTTTTAATAATGGAAATAGGTGGGAAAAGGAAAATCTTTATAATTTATTGGAAAAAAAAAGAAGGGGGAAACAGAAAGGGGGTGGGGATGGGGGAGGGAGCTCACGACCTAATTCAACAACTTTAGGTCGTGAGCTCCCTCCCCCATCCCCACCCCATTTCTGTTTCCCCCTTCTTTTTTTTTCCAATAAATTATAAAGATTTTCCTTTTCCCACCTATTTCCATTATTTAAAAAAAACCCACTAGAGCTATACCTTGAGTGCCCTACCATCCATTCTTAATTAGCACATTCGTTTAGATAATATCACCAACTTTAACTTTAACACCTATGTGTTCTATTGTACTATTGTCGTTGACATCTTTTGATGATCTGCTTCTATCACTGCTTGTTTGTCCCTACAACCACACCAACCCCCTCCACCTCTCTGTCTCTCTATCTCTCCGCCCCCCACACACACACCTTAAACCAGCTTATATTTCAGCTCTTTCCTGGACTCGAACTCAAGTTCTGTCGAAGGGTCATGAGGACTCGAAACGTCAACTCTTTTCTTCTCCGCCGATGCTGCCAGACCTGCTGAGTTTTTCCAGGTAATTCTGTTTTTGTTTTGTATTCATTTATTGTTTGCCTATTAATTCTAATTAGTATCTTAAGTTGCCTATCAAATGTGTTAATTCTGTTACAGTAATGTGTCCATTGACACAAAAGTCCGCATTTCAGAATGTGTATCTGGAGTCTTTGATCTTACCTAGGAAACACTATTGTTCCTACTCTTGATGAGAGTGTGTGTGAAGATTCTCTTGTCATCCTCTGTGTACCTAGGTGTTTTAGTTCTGATCATCTTTCCAAACCTTATACAATAAAAGCATTCTGTAGTGCTTGTGGGAACTGCTCATGCCTGTGGGGTTTTTTTGGTGCTACAGCACTGGCACGTTTAATGGCTTCTTGAGCTTTTGTTCCATAAGGTGTCTTCTTCTCTCGAGCATCTTTGACATTCTTTTGATCAACAATTTGTACAGTCATTGGGGATTTTCTGAGCCACGGTTTGTCTTCTTCTCTGTGTATGGCCTTATTTTGTTTATGGACCTCTGTTTGTCTCATCAACTGTATTGCTTTCTCCAAAGTTAAATCTTCTTTGGATTGCGGTAGGTCAGGTAGGGTGTCATCAGTAACACCAAATATGATGCAGTCTCATATCAGCTCAGTTTTAATATTCTCATATTCACAACCTTCAGCCAGTCGATACAGATCATTGCTAAAGGCATCTATCGATTCACCTGGTTTCTGGACCCTTTTGTTAAGCTTAGGTCTTTCCAATATCTTGTTACTCCATAAATTAAAATAATTATCAAAGACCTCTTTGAATTTGTCTGATGTTCCATTAATGCCTAGTCTTGCTATCACAACATCAGCAATTGCTCCAATAGAATACAGTAATGTTTTGACTTATTCAGCTTCAGACTTATTATCCAATCCAGATGCAATCCTGAATCTTACAAATCTCTTCCTCCATTATGCCCAATTCTGCGTTTGATCTGGTCTTTCCATATGCCCAAATCAGTGTGGCAAAGTGAATTTGGAATCCATAGCTATTTTAAGCTTTGAGGAGGCTTGCTTCGATTTTTTAAACTTCTATTGCTGTAATGGAGTTGTGCCATGCTGATCAGCCTTTCACTGATACATGCTGCGGTCTGTTTTGGTAATTGTTCCTAAGCTTCGCAAAATTTTTAAAATAATCGCTGCAAGTTATTGTTAAGCTCTGTTCACAGCTTTCCTCAGATTTGGGAATTGTGCTTAAGCAGCTGAATTTTTCTTTCAATTGCTGTCTCGTGGTCGTTATGCGCAATGGCGCCCACCTCGGACCTGGACTGCTGGTCGTACAGAAACCCGCAGTCACGAGAAATAGAATTTTCCCAGTGCTGCCTGCTTACCGAGCCATTACTTGAAGATTTTGAGCCTTTTTCGAGGCTTATTCACCCTTCCTCAATCGTTGCTAGGTTCTTTGATTTTGCTGCTGGATTAGAATTTTTCATGAGCCACGATGTGCTGTGGTGCTGCTATCAGTAAGCTGAACAGTTGATTTTTTTTCTCTGCTTCACAGCCTCCACATTTTCCATGGAGATCTTTTGGAGATTTTCAACTATCTTACTGAAGTCTCCAGTTGCGGTGCCTTTTTCAGGTCAGGCTTGCAAACAGTCTTAAAGTTGCTTTTCAGAGGCTTTGGGGTCCTTCACTGCTGTCACCATGTTGTATGCTGCTTGTGACTAGCTCAGGAATGATTGCAGACTCATAGGCCTGAATTTTTAGATCAGCGGGCCCGGGATTAGGCAGGAAATGGACCGACGGCCAATTAACGGCCAGCCAGTGTGAAACGCGCGCTGAAAAGCTCAGCGCTGCTGGGGTAGGGGCAGGAAGGGGGCAGGTGGTGATGTCAACGCAGGTGGTGGTGAGTGCTGAGAGAAAGCTCCCTGAAGGCAGAGAGCTGCCTCAGGGAGCTGGGACATGTTTGTCAATTTATCAGAGAGTTGCCTCAGGGAGCTGCAGACCTGAAAACCATCAAATAAAGTTTCAAAAAGCCAGAAAAAAATGTCTAAACTTCAAAATCAGGCACCTGAAAATATAGATGATATAAATGCTGCCCACAGATTTTTATTTTTATTTTATTTCATAATGGAAACCTCATCCAGCTCTTGGATGAGTTTTCATGAAAAACGTAAAGGCTGCCTGGCTGATTCGCCCGTCTGCCAACCGTAAGGTTGGATGGACCATGAAAAGTCGGATTCAATTGCTCTGTTAATAGATATGCCTGAACTATAATTTGTTATTGGATGAATATAACTATTTATAGATATACAAGACTACAGGTATTACTCAATCTAAACCATGAGCTTTCTTCTTCTTGACTCTTAGTTATGTGTCTCTCTCTGACATCTTCAGTTAGGTGGTACTATTTCTCCAGCCCTGCACATTAACCCTTTCAACCCTGAACACCCTAATACTACAATATCTAGGCTTCTCCTAAAAACACCTATGTGATTCTCATCAAATGCTCCATGTCATTTCAAGTTCCACTTTCTAAGCACTCTCTGGAAGTTGCTCCTGGTTTCTTTATTAGATTTATTAGTGACTATCCTCTATTTAAGGCCTCTAGTTTTGGACTATTCCACAAGGGGAGACACTATTTTTCCCCTACCAAACCCCTTCATGATTTTAAAGACCACCATGAGGTCATCCCTCTGTCTTCTCTCTTCTAGAGCAAGAAGCTCCAGCCTTCAGACTTTAAGCACTACTCCCATTTTCTCTCTGATGGTAGGTGTTTGGAAATTAGGATTGAGCATACCAGCAGTTTCAGGGGTAGGTTAGGGAGGAAAGTTGCTATAGGAATCCTTTATTGATATGCTACCAGTAAGGTGGTCTGCATCTTTGGAGTTGATCTGCCTTCTTCTTCCTCCAAAATTTTAGGTTTCTGATGCCTGCTCCATTTTGCCAGGTTTTCATGCACCCATTTCCAAATTAGATAACCTGCTTTAGGTATTCACATGTTCCCTGATCTTGTACATGCCTTTCCTTTCTTCAATTTCTCTCATTATGCCTCTTTTTGTCTTCCACTATTATCATTTCCATCATTTAACCAGCTCCTGTTCTCCATTTATTTATCCAACAATTTGTTCCTTGTGTAAGTGATTCCCTCTCCTCTTCTCTCACTCTGTTCCTTCTGAGCTGTTCATCTTTAATATCCTCCAGTTCTAATGAATGGCTGTGCCTGAAACGTACTTTCTTCCTTCCTTTACAGATGCTGCCTGACTCAAGGACTGGTTTCAGTATTCTATAGAATTAGATGATCTATTATTCTGCATCACAATAAATTTCTCCAAGCTGAACCCCCTAAATGACTGGTCCAAAATCTCTCTCAAACTGGAAAATGAGCCCTCTTAAAATCACTTTAAATAATCTGCAGCAGGAAGTTAACATAAAGCAAACTGAAATTTAATGACTGAATGATTATTAGCACCCTAGTGCTCCCCCACATGGAGACTGGCAGAAAAATAAGGTTTTGTTACTGAAGTGAATGAGATGAAAGTTGCTGTGGAACCGAGGCCGAGGGTAGCTACTGTATAGATTGAACCAGGCTGTGCATTTTCTTCCTCTCACATGTTATGGACCAGAAGGCTGTACACATTTTGGAAGCTGTTCCACCCCTTAATTTTTATGCATCTTCACTTTTTTCAGACCCTGTCTCTTTTAATTTATTCCTTGCTGGCTTTCCATCATCCCTCTGACTACCCCTTTTCTGATTCTGAATCACCTGGCCTCAGCAAAGACTTTGGGCAGAACTTTCTGCCTGTCGGGCGGTCCGGTCGGGAGCGGGCGCTGCTCACAATCAGCTGCGTGCTGCCATTTTATGTGGGTGGGCCAATTAAGGCCTGCCCAGCGTGATGCATGGCCGGTAGTGCTCAGCGCTACCTGTGCAAGCAGGTGGGAGGAGAGGGAGTCGGGGCCTACGCTTCTTTGTGCATGTGCGTGAAAGAGCGCAGAAATCTCCCTGAGGCACGGAGTTGCCTCAGGGAGATTAAGTTCAGGTTGAAATTTTTTAATAAAGACAGATAAAAAATTATTTACACATGTTCCCCCATGTGATAGTGTCACATGAGCTGGGACATGTTGGTCAATTTATCAGAATTTATTTATTTATTTAATAAAGCCTTCAGGAAACCTCACCCCGCCGGTAGACGAGGTTTCCTGAAAAACGTGAAGGCTGCTTGGGCTCTTCGCTTGCCCGCCAACCTTAAAGTTGAACAGGCAGCATTGATAAGTGCCTTAATTGTTTTTCTAATGGCCTTAATAGGCCGTTGATAGTTTGGTGGGCATGCAGCTGCTTCTCGTATGTGCCCGCTGAACGTAAAATCTAAATGACACGCACTGACGTCAGGACGCATGCCCGATGTCACCGCGCGTCCTTTTATGCATCGGCATGGCGGGCCCACTCCTGCATGCTGACGTCAACATTCTGGCCTTTATTTTCTTCATATTATGCCACCATTTAAACGATTTTGGAATTTGACATGATACTAAGCCTATCCTTTACTACCACTACTTCTAGGCCTATTTTTTTGTTTCCTTTCTATTATTTAAACCTCTTCTTCTGTTTCACCTTCTCTCTGGTCCCTTCAATTTTCCATTGAAAAATGTGGCTGTGATATTAGCCATCTAATTTTTTCTACCCCTCACTCTGAACTTGTTGCTCTCTGTTCCCTCAGCTCCAACCTTCTCATCATTAAACCCACTGACAAATGAGGTGCTGTTTTTGTTTTGCAGAAGGATCTCCACCAGCTGGCTATAGCTGAATATTGACTTTCTGATGACTCATTGCATCTCCTACTGGGGGAGGTGGTGGTGTAGTGGTTTTGTCACTAGACTAGTAATACAGGGAGCCAGCATAATGCTCTGGGGACCTGGGGTTGAATCCTATTACACCAAGTGGTGAAATTTGAAATCAATAAAATATCTGGAATTAAAAGTATAATGACCATGAAATGATTGTTGTAAAAACCCATCTGGTCCTTTACGGAAGGAAATCTGCCATCCTTACCTGGTCTGGCCTACATATGACTCCAGACCCACAGCAATGTGGTTGACTCTGAAATGGCCTAGCAAGCCAATCAGCTCCCAAGGGCAATTAGGGGTGTGCAATAAATGCTGGCTTAATCAGCGACATCCGTGTACTATGAATGAATGTAAAAAAATTACCACTGAACACCAAGCATAATTTTCCAGATTGACATTGATCTCACTTCTGTCAGTTATTTTCTTTGATACAATCTCAAATCTCATTGTTTCCCAACACCTTATAGATCATTTCTAGTTCCATCCTAGGGCGCACACATAGGACTGTCCCAGCAGAATGATTCTATTAACCTATTCCTATCTCACCAATCTAATTTGCTTTTTTTTTTTACCTAATTCATACTGCTTTATCGGTCTCTATCCATCTATATCCAAAGCATCTCCAATGCCCTCTGTCACTTTAACAATCTCAGATTGTCCATGCCCATTATCTCCCTATTATCGGTACAGATATCCATGGATATTCAGTCTGACTACATTTCCATTCCTTAGCAGGATGGTTAACAGCTGTCAATTTCTTTCAAAGGTGGACCAACCATCCACCATCATTCTCCTTTACTTGCTTGAATTTGTTCTTTTAACTCCATTCATTTCCTCTAGATAAAGTATGTCTCTATGGAAACCCATATGAGCTCCAGGTATGCTTCTTTCACTTTAGGATATATGGAACACTTTTTTAATCATAATAAGACATTTTCACAACCCCAACCCCCTCCACTGACCTGTCGACCTCTTCCTCTATTGGCTATATTGGTGCCACCTTCTGTATTCATTCTGATCGAGATAATTTCTTATGCTATAGATCTAATTTTCACCCATTCTTCACCTTTCCATGGTCCAGCTCTGACACTGCCCTTCCCTTGGTGGGCTTCTCTCTATTTCTGATTATGTGCTTTCCACTGACATCGATACGAACCTACGAACCACTGATTCTAACAAACATCTTGATTGTTCTTCTTCCTATCCATCTCCTGTAAAGACCTCATCCTTTTCTCCCAGTTTACCTATCTTGGTCACATTTGCTTTGTTGAATCCACTTTCTAAATCAGAAATTTCCCTTTTGCAATGACTCTTGTCTCCACAACATTTCCAGGGCCTCTATCCTTACTACAACTACAAATACACTTACTAGTACAACACCAACACAAACCCTGTCATCATCTTCAATCTGCCAGGCTTGGCATTTGCCACATCATCTCAGCCATTTTCATAACCTACAAAACCTTCTCATAAGTGAGCACCTTTCCCCTCCTCTAGCTCCCCACCTTTCAAAAGGAACTAGTCCCTTCATGATACACACTCATTCTTTCACTAGCCTTATTTCTAGCTGTCCTTTCTTTGTATATTCCTACACAAACTCAAAATATTTAACATCTGCCCATCAATCCTCTGTGACAAATGCATATATTGTAGGATTATTTTTTAATTTGGAAAGTGTAGTTTTTAAATGTAGGATAGATGCAAGAAAGTTTGGTCGGGCTAGCTTATCAAGTGGGCATGGAGTTGCAGGTCAAAGGGGAAGTCTTATTGTGTTGCTGCTATGGTAGTAAGAGATATTCACGTCTAGGATTATAGTGGCCTCTCTGAAAATTTCTTGAGGAGATGGGCTGTCTATAGGCATTTCAGGAGATGATTAAAAGTTAAGGTGTAAACCGAGTCATTTAAATTATTCATGCAACTTTCCCTTATCAAAGAAAGGTTTGAAGGCACCTGGTAAACAAAAGAAGGTCTTTTTGAAGTATCCATATACTTTTCAGGTCAAATGAAAGGTTTCAAATGAAATATAATTAATTTGGGTTTCTCTCTGAGAACGTGCCATGTGTGTCATGTTGCCATGGAAATTGGCTGGAGGATTTTCCTAGCCAGATGCTAGTGAGAGAATCCCCAAGAAACCCCTGACCTTGGAAGATAACTTGGAAAAAGAAGAAACACACAGTAATCCTTGGGAGCCAAGACAAACATTGGTTTGCTTCCATAAGATCTGAATGCACTCAATAAACTGTAACATAAGAGGTTGCTGGTTAAAATTAAAAGTGGGATGGAAAATGTTCTGTTCAGAGCATTGGGTTTAAAGTATAAGTGCTTATGAGATCTAGTGGCCTGAATTTTTCCCGTGTTGGGCGGGCTTGGCAGGAGCAGGAGGGGCCAGTCACCAAGCTGACCACTGCCCATGATTGGCTCCACACCGCCATTTTACGCAGATGGGCCAATTAAGGCCCGCACAGTGTAATACATGAGCGGTAGCGAGCGCTATCTGTGCGGGTGGGGAAAGGAGGGAGATTCGGGGCCAGCAGTCCTTCACGCACATGCGCAAAAGAGCACTTCAATCCTCCAGTGGAACAGAGCTGCCTCAGGGTGATTGAAGCACTTTTGAAATAAATAAATAAGTGGAACAAAAATTTAATGAAACGTGAGGGGCATATTAACCACCTGTGATTGACCTGTTTAAAAAACATGCAAGCATGCAATTTTCTTAAACAATCCAACATTAAAAGTAATCTTTTTCCAAATCCTTTTCTGTGAAAAATGGCCAATTAAATCCTGAACTATGGCATGGGAAGTTTTACAATCTTTGTAGAGGCCGACCAGTAACTTTAAAAAAGAAATTTGAATTCTCAGTTATTAATTGAAAAGGTGTGTCACATGAAATGGGGCATGTTTTTTATTTTTCAGAAATTTTTAAAATTCAATTTGTAATAACTTTAGGAAACCTCATCCCACTTGTGGATGAGGTTTCCTAAAAAACATAAAGGCCTCTTGGTCTTTTCGCCTGCCCACCAACCGTAAGGTTGGACGGGCAGCATAAATTTGAAATTAATTAGTTTGTTAATGGCTTTAATAGGCCTTTTAATTATCGGCAGGGGCACAGCCAACTCCGGCACACACCCGCTGAGCGAAACATTGCGAGGCAGCGTGATGACGTCAGGACGCACATCCAACGTCACTGCGTGTTATTTTATGTGCTGGGGTGTCGGGCCCGCCCCCGCACGCCGACTGAAAAATCCTGGCCAGTGTTAAGTTAAGATGGTGCTTGTTCTTTCTCTTTTGTCTGAAAAAGTTTTTTCCCCCTTTAAAAGGTGAAAGCTTGTTGCGAGGCCTTTTCAACTAATAACCAAGAATTCAAGTTTCTTTTTAAAAGTTACTGGTCGACCTCTGCAAAGATTGTAACACTTCCCATGCCACAGTTCAGGATTTAATTGGCCATTTTTCATAGAAAAGGATTTGGAAAAAGGTTACCTTTAAAATTGGATTTCTTGAGAAAATTGCATGCTTGCATTTTTTTTAAACAGGTCAATCACAGGTGGTTAATATGCTAAATAGAGGTTATTTTCCCCCTGATCCAAACAATAAATAATTTGTTAGTGTATCTGTGTAATCAAAAATAAACAGCTCATGTCCACAGTGCTGCAAAAATTCTTTGATCCCTTTCTCACTGTGAACAGCAAGAGATAAAACAGAAACCGGAAGATGGTAGAAGGAGACAGGCAGGCAGACAGAAAGAGATGTTTTTTGAAGCAGAAAGACTTTTGCTGAGATGAAGAGATTAGAAGTGCTGAAGGATAGTTAGAAGGATAGATAGAAGCCATTATGTTTAAGTCAAATATGAAGACCCACATGTGCTAAAATGGTGTGTTTTTATTTTGTAATTTTACATGAATAAGTTCCACAGTTTGAAATAAGCGAGTCTGGTCAAAACAGCTGTTCTGTATGTTCACCTTACTGTGAAATAAAGGAATTTAATGATTCATAGATAACCCTGTCTCACCAAATGTTTGCTTTGTCCACTTTGATGAGATAAATAAAGTAAACTTTCATAGAGAAACATTTCCAGTTCAAATCACATGTAGTCATTTTTGTTACACTCCTGGGGGAGAATTTTCTCCCCATAGGGGGTGGGTGTGCGGGGACAGGCGTGAGCAGTCGCGCAGCCAATCGATGCCCCTGTTGGCTGGGCACCTCCATTTTACGTGGGCGGGCCCGACATCACCCCGCTTCATTTTATGCCTCAGCGAGCGGCGCCCACCCCTGTTCGCTGAGCTGAACGTTATACCCCTGTGTTGTGATATCAGATTAATAGATATAGTACAGTCTAAGTCAACGACCCCAACAGAATGATGTTCAAACCACCTAGGGGAATACTGAGGTCATTTTGCCAGAGGGGCTATTTACAGCAGATTGGATATTGTAACATCGAAGAACAGTACTGACAGGCAGTTAAGATTATGGTATTAACTTATTTTTCAATTTTCATTTGATCAGCCATGTTTTAATAACACTTTCCATTGTAAGTTTGCATTTGCTATAGTCACATTTGTTGTGTATTTTCTCTTCTAACCTCTTTACTTTTCATGCTTTTGGTGGTGATGAATGTCTTTTCAACCCCACAGTGTGTGCTTGTTTTTTTGTTGTTTCTATAAATCTGTATTATCCCACTGATGGGCTGGAATTGTGTCATTGTGGCTGGTGTACAGACATCAGACCTGTAGGCTGGGGGTGTCCTGTCCGGCCACGTTTTATAGGGGTCAGGCAACTAATTGGTTGCTGGCAGGACTCATGTTCCTTTAAAGAATGGCTGCCTAACCCAGGAGCTGCTGGCCAATCAGTGGGCAAGCAGCTCAGTAGTCTCAGTAGTGCCATCAGGAGCAGTGGCCACTGCTCTGACTACACTTAGAAGATGAGGGTATGGAAGGATGCCTCTCTCCCAGTCAGTGGTGTCTATGAATGCTGGAACCATTCAGGCAGGCCCCACCGAGTTGGGGGAGATGGGTTTGGGGAGGAATTGGTGAGAGCAGGTGATGCTGTTGCTGCAGAAGCAGCTATCGCCACTGGGGAACCCCCTTCCCTTGGCCAAATGGTGCCCAAATAAGAGGACCGCCACCCCAGAAACCGTAGGAAAGCCACCATAGTTCACCAGTTGGTCTTCCCATGCAGTGGAGGGCCTACCTGTCGCTGGTAAAATGCCAGTGGTGGCAAGAAGTGGCCCTTAATTGGCCACTTAAGTGGTTGAATTGGTCTCTGGTAAGGATGGCTGTCCCTCCCCTTCCTCGGTGCTGGTAAAATTGCATGACGGCAGGAAGACAACGGGCACTCCAACTCCACCTTCTTTATGGATCCATCCGCCTCCCAGCCAGTGCCTAGAGGGCTGAACTTTGCTTTTAACTCATTCTTGGGATGTGGGCATCACTGGGTAGGCCAGCATTTATTGCCCATCCCTAATTACCATTAAGAAAGTGAGCTGCCTTCTTAAGTTGCTGCAGTCCATGTGGTGTGGATGCTTCCACAGTGCTGTTGGGAAGTGATGATGAAGGAACAGTGATATATTTCCAAATCAGAATGGGGTGAGATTTGGAGGGGATCTTGAAGGTGGTGGTTTTCCCATGTGCCTGTTGCCCTTTTTCTTCTAGGTGGTTGAGGTCATGGGTTTAGGAAGAGCTTTCACAGAAACCTTGGCAAGTTGCTGTAGTGCAGCACCCTGCAATCATATTGCACTAGTGGATATAAATTTGGCAGTGCTGGGCTGCTGCTCCAAGAACTTCATGCCTTGCATACTGAAGGCCCCCACAGAGCAGCAAACATGTTCTCTTTATTTATAAAACAAAAACAGAATTACCTGGAAAAACTCACCAGGTCTGGCAGCATCGGTGGAGAAGAAAAGAGTTGACGTTTCGAGTCCTCATGACCCTTCGACAGAACTTGAGTTCGAGTCCAAGAAAGAGTTGAAATATAAGCTGGTTTAAGGTGTGTGTGTTGGGGGCGGAGAGATAGAGAGACAGAGAGGTGGAGGTGGGGGGGTGTGGTTGTAGGGACAAACAAGCAGTGATAGAAGCAGATCATCAAAAGATGTCAACGACAATAGTACAATAGAACACATAGGTGTTAAAGTTAAAGTTGGTGATATTATCTAAACGAATGTGCTAATTAAGAATGGATGGTAGGGTATTCAAGGTATAGCTCTAGTGGGGGCTTTTTTATTATATAATGGAAATAGGTGGGAAAAGGAAAATCTTTATAATTTATTGGGAAAAAAAAGGGAAGGGGGAAACAGAAAGGGGGTGGGGATGGGGGAGGGAGCTCACGACCTAAAGTTGTTGAATTCAATATTCAGTCCGGAAGGCTGTAAAGTGCCTAGTCGGAAGATGAGGTGTTGTTCCTCCAGTTTGCGTTGGGCTTCACTGGAACAATGCAGCAAGCCAAGGACAGACATGTGGGCAAGAGAGCAGGGTGGAGTGTTAAAATGGCAAGCGACAGGGAGGTTTGGGTCATTCTTGCGGACAGACCGCAGGTGTTCTGCAAAGCGGTCGCCCAGTTTACGTTTGGTCTCTCCAATGTAGAGGAGACCACACTGGGAGCAACGAATGCAGTAGACTAAGTTGGGGGAAATGCAAGAGAAATGCTGCTTCACTTGAAAGGAGTGTTTGGGTCCTTGGACAGTGAGGAGAGAGGAAGTGAAGGGGCAGGTGTTGCATCTTTTGCCTGGGCATGGGGTGGTGCCATAGGAGGGGGTTGAGGAGTAGGGGGTGATGGAGGAGTGGACCAGGGTGTCCCGGAGGGAGCGATCCCTACGGAATGCCGATAAGGGGGGTGAAGGGAAGATGTGTTTGGTGGTGGCATCATGCTGGAGTTGGCGAAAATGGCGGAGGATGATCCTTTGAATGCGGAGGCTGGTGGGGTGATAAGTGAGGACAAGGGGGACCCTATCATGTTTCTGGGAGGGAGGAGAACGCATGAGGGTGGATGCGCGGGAGATGGGCCGGACACGGTTGAGGGCCCTGTCAACGACCGTGGGTGGAAAACCTCGGTTAAGGAAGAAGGAGGACATGTCAGAGGAACTGTTTTTGAATGTAGCATCATCGGAACAGATGCGACGGAGGCGAAGGAACTGAGAGAATGGGATGGAGTCCTTACAGGAAGCGAGGTGTGAGGAGCTGTAGTCGAGATAGCTGTGGGAGTCGGTGGGTTTGTAATGGATATTGGTGGACAGTCTATCACCAGAGATTGAGACAGAGAGGTCAAGGAAGGTGCTGTTGTTGTCTGGTGCACTGACCTCTACCTCGCGGAGGCTGAGCGTCAACTCGCAGACACTTCCTCCTACCTCTCCCTGGACCATGACCCCACCACTGAACATCAAGCCATTGTTTCCAGGACTGTCACGGACCTCATCTCCTCTGGGGATCTCCCTCCCACAGCTTCCAACCTGATAGTCGCCCAACATCGGATGGCCCGCTTCTATCTCCTACCCAAAATCCACAAACAGAACTGCCCCGGTAGACCGATCGTCTCAGCTTGCTTCTGCCCCACAGAACTCATTTCTCGTTACCTTGACTCCCTTCTCTCTCCCCTTGTCCAGTCCCTTCCCACCTACATCCGTGATTCCTCTGACACCTTACGTCACATCAAAAATTTCCAGTTCTCTGACCCCAACCGCTTCCTCTTCACCATGGACGTCCAATCCCTCTACACCTCCATCCCCCACCAGGATGGTCTGAGGGCCCTTAGCTTCTTCTTCGAACAGAGGCCTGAACAATCCCCATCCACCACTACTCTCCTCCGTCTGGCTGAACTTGTTCTCACGCTGAACAATTTCTCCTTCAACTCCTCTCACTTCCTCCAAATGAAAGGTGTGGCTATGGGTACCCGCATGGGCCCCAGCTATGCCTGTCTCTTTATGGGGTATGTGGAACATTCCTTGTTGCAGTCCTACTCCGGCCCCCTTCCACAACTCTTTCTCCGGTACATCGATGATTACTTCGGTGCCGCTTCATGCTCTTGTAGGGACTTGGAAAAATTTATTAATTTTGCTTCCAATCTCCACCCCTCCATCATTTTCACGTGGTCCATCTCTGACACTTCCCTTCCCTTCCTTGACCTCTCTGTCTCAATCTCTGGTGATAGACTGTCCACCAATATCCATTACAAACCCACCGACTCCCACAGCTATCTCGACTACAGCTCCTCACACCCCGCTTCCTGTAAGGACTCCATCCCATTCTCTCAGTTCCTTCGCCTCCGTCGCATCTGTTCCGATGATGCTACATCCAAAAACAGTTCCTCTGACATGTCCTCCTTCTTCCTTAACCGAGGTTTTCCACCCACGGTCGTTGACAGGGCCCTCAACCGTGTCCGGCCCATCTCCCGCGCATCCACCCTCATGCCTTCTCCTCCCTCCCAGAAACATGATAGGGTCCCCCTTGTCCTCACTTATCACCCCACCAGCCTCCGCATTCAAAGGATCATCCTCCGCCATTTTCGCCAACTCCAGCATGATGCCACCACCAAACACATCTTCCCTTCACCCCCCTTATCGGCATTCCGTAGGGATCGCTCCCTCCGGGACACCCTGGTCCACTCCTCCATCACCCCCTACTCCTCAACCCCCTCCTATGGCACCTTCCCATGCCCAGGCAAAAGATGCAACACCTGCCCCTTCACTTCCTCTCTCCTCACTGTCCAAGGACCCAAACACTCCTTTCAAGTGAAGCAGCATTTCTCTTGCATTTCCCCCAACTTAGTCTACTGCATTCATTGCTCCCAATGTGGTCTCCTCTACATTGGAGAGACCAAACGTAAACTGGGCAACCGCTTTGCAGAACACCTGCGGTCTGTCCGCAAGAATGACCCAAACCTCCCTGTCACTTGCCATTTTAACACTCCACCCTGCTCTCTTGCCCACATGTCTGTCCTTGGCTTGCTGCATTGTTCCAGTGAAGCCCAACGCAAACTGGAGGAACAACACCTCATCTTCCGACTAGGCACTTTACAGCCTTCCGGACTGAATATTGAATTCAACAACTTTAGGTCGTGAGCTCCCTCCCCCTTCCCCACCCCCTTTCTGTTTCCCCCTTCCCTTTTTTTTTCCAATAAATTATAAAGATTTTCCTTTTCCCACCTATTTCCATTATAAAAAAAAATATAAAAAAAAACCCCACTAGAGCTATACCTTGAGTGCCCTACCATCCATTCTTAATTAGCACATTCGTTTAGATAATATCACCAACTTTAACTTTAACACCTATGTGTTCTATTGTACTATTGTCGTTGACATCTTTTGATGATCTGCTTCTATCACTGCTTGTTTGTCCCTACAACCACACCACCCCCCTCCACCTCTCTATCTCTCCGCCCCCCACACACACACCTTAAACCAGCTTATATTTCAACTCTTTCTTGGACTCGAACTCAAGTTCTGTCGAAGGGTCATGAGGACTCGAAACGTCAACTCTTTTCTTCTCCGCCGATGCTGCCAGACCTGCTGAGTTTTTCCAGGTAATTCTGTTTTTGTTTTGAATTACCATATCAATACTGTTGCACAAATATGCTATTCCATTTATGGTCCAAAGGTGTCACCAGAGCTCTGTTCATGATTGAGTTTACATTTTGGATTGCTGCAATGATATTTCTCATTCTTACAACATTTGGACTCACCAAGCTTCTAACTCAAAGGCAAGAATGCTATCACTGAGCCAAGACTGACTTCTTTAAGAACATTCTAAGATAATGAACAAAACTGTTAAGTGCAGGGTCCTAAACTAGAAAGGATTTTGGATTTGGAAGCTCATTTATGGAGTGGTATGGGATTGTAAAGTAATGGATGGTAATGATTGCTCCACTTCTGTCCCCTTTAATTGAGGCAGACGGAATAATCAGGTCCTTAATCACTGCTTCTATTCAGCTAACATTAGAACTATTATCAGCATGGACTGATATATAAAATAAATCAAGGGAAACACACTGGGGAACATGAGAATATGACAAGTTTTATTACTCTTTTGTAAATAGCCTGGAACTAAGAACTTATAAGTGTATTTTCTTAATGCAAACTTTGATGGTGGTGGTGCAAAAAGGTCAGTGGGGGAGAAATCAGAAAATTGGGTTGAAAATCTGGAATGACAACGTACCGGCTGGTTTCTACTCGAAACTGATAACTTTATTACAGAGAGCTCTTTCAGAAGCTTCATGCTTGAACCAGGTCCACTAGTAGAAAGCCAAGCCCCCTTGGATTACCTGTGCTTAGGGCAAATTCATCAGAGTGTACAAGAACAATCACGTGATCCCGAGAGGCGGTAGGAAAAGGCTATACCTTCAATTACTGGATGGCCAACCATAATGCACCAAATGCATCTGAGATGAGGATGCACAGTGGGTGAATGAAGCTCCCACTCAAGATAAATGAGAGCTTTAGTACAATGTTCAATTTAATATTAATAACATACTGGTAATTACAGGTGCAGTTTGCTGCAATTTTTGCCATGCATATAGATTGTGCATTAGTGTTGCTTTGTTAAATCAGGCCCTGCAGAAAGGCATATTCAGCATTGACCTGAAGTCAATATTTAAAATATTTAATTTCTGGGTGTTGGAATTTGAAGGCATGAGTTTTGATAGAGATAGTTTGCCTACATTACTTATAATTTACAACAGAAGCAATCCAATGAGGATCCTATTATTTTATGTTAGTTGGAGGAAGAATAGGAGAATAGGAGACATGAAAGATAAGTGGGCCTTTGTTACCCAGGCACATACAAAAAAGAGAATGATTACCTTGACATATCTGAGAAAAAAATTGACTTTGTAGGCTTCACTTGAGACAGAGTGACAAGGTGGTATCATCTCCAGGAAACTGACCTCCAGACGACATTCCAGCTTTGGTCTCTTGGATGTCAAGCTTACTACAATCCTGAACTGCTCATATCAAGCTGCCACAAAGGACACCGACATCATCACTCATACTGCAGTTGATGGATATATCAAGCAGATGACTTATGTGTTGTTTACTGAGGTAAACAATTTCATTACTTGTCCCAGGATAACAAAAAACAGAATAAACATTTCCCTTGGAAGGCAGGGTTCTTTACCATCATTGAATCTTTTGGGTTCCTGCACATTAGGTTCTGTGAGAGGCGGATGCAGACCGTGCCAAACACCGGGGCCTGGGCTGCAAGTTTTAAACGGAGCTTCTCGTTGTCCAGACTGAGCAGCCAGAGTCGCAGACTGGCTTAAAAAAATTGGAACTGGAGGGTTCTGTCAGTGTCAACATCAATTCCACTGAGCTGCTGCACTGCTGCTTCCAATCTCTGGGCAGCTTTGTGCATCTGATCATTTTTTTTTGGAGAGCCCGCCAGAAAACCAAAGCTGCCTGAAGGCCAGCAGCAGTGCAGCAACATCAGGAGAATGTTCCTGCTTGGGGCGTGGGTCAGGGGTGGGGGGTGGGGGTGGGGGGGGTTGCGGGAGCGGGTGGCTGTTGAGGAGAGCTGGAGGAGGTTGGCGGTGGGAAGAGTATAGGATGGGAGGACGTTGAAGGGGAAGTTGGGGAGGAAGGTTGGGGAGGAGTTGGGGAGGGAGGTTTGAGTGTGGTTGCAGAGAGGTTAGAGGAGGATTTGGGGCTGGGGGAATGTTGGGGGTGGTTGGGAGGTTGAAGGCAATGTTGGGGGGTTGGCCAGAGGTTAGAGTGTGGATTGGGGGAGGTTAGAGGGTGTTTGAGGAAGGTTCGTAGAGCTTTGTGGGGTATTTTGATTGCAGATTAGTGGGGGAGGTTGGATAGGAGGCTTGAGTGTATGTTGGGGGAGGTTGGAGGCAGGTTGGAAAAAGTTTGGGGAGGTGGTTGGGGGGGTTTGGGTGTTGGGGAAAGTTGGAGGGGGTTTAGAGGAGGTTTGAAGGGGGGATTGAAGTCAGATTGGAGCAGAAGTTGGAGGGGTTGGGGAGGCTGAGGGAGGTTGGAGAAGGTTGGAGTGGAGGTTGGGGGAGGTTAGAAGGAGTTTGGGGTAAGATTAGCTGCAGGTTTGAATTATTTTGAAATACAGTGATTTATTTGTAGCCACTTTCCTAACATCAGTTGATTGCTCTGTGATTAATTATCCCCACAGAATCAGCATTGGGCCTCCAATTTCACCATTGTTACACTCACTCTGCCAGGTATAATGAAGGAAAGCCAAAGCCTACATTTATACAATGTCCCAAATCACTTTACAGCTAATTAAGTACTTCTGAGTTGAAGCCACTGGTGTAATGTATGCAATGTTATCAAATGGTGGAGCAAGCATGAGAGACCAAATGGCCTACTCCTGCTCATAATATGTATGTTTGTATGTCATTCTGGGATGGATAAGATGGATGGGCTAGGTGGCCTTTGTCATCCATAATTATTTTGCAAATAGAGGCTGGAATCATGGCTGGAGTTCTGTATATTTTGTTGTTAATGAAGGTCTACCGTGAGCAGGATGAGATTGTGGGGTGAGATTACCAGGACAGGAGTTTGTAATGGGCTCATAGTGAATCAATAACATGTTTTCCACTGCACATGATTCTTAAGAGTCTTTTCCATTGACTTCAATCTTGTCCTTCTGTCTACTTACCTATTATCCCACTCTACCTTGGTGCTTTTTATGAGTTTTTTAAGGTATTGAAATATGATTAAGTTGTGTTGCATAGTTGATATTGAAAATATATTGTAGTGAGAAGCAGAAATCATCAGAGTTTTCTGATTTGCTGATCGAGAAAACACAGATACAATTGTGATTCATTAAGTCTTTGTTCTCTGGCTTCTTAAAAGTTGTGTTGCACAGAGACACTTGAGGACTCCAATGCTTCTCACAGACAGTGAAGACCTATGTTGTTTAATCATTCCAATGAGTCATGAGTCATTTGATTTTTCTACACTGTGAGATTACTGATAAAATAGAATCCAATTACTCTCCTTGTATGAAATAATTGTATTGAATAATATCATGCACCCAGGCAGAAGAAAGTCTTCTTCTGCTTTTACAGAATGGAAAAGATCTTGTGCAGTTTACCTATTGCAAGAATTGAATCTTTCCCCCATGAAATGAACTTATTATCACCATGACCAGCTGGTGCAATGCGCAGAACATGTTAATGAGGGCTGAGGCAGTCACCGAAATCAGTGTTTTTAACTGCACAGTGTTATAAATAGCTAATGGGGCATTTTCCTGTCAAATTAACAATATTGCACAATGCTGTTAAAGTAAAATTTGTATTTTCCAGTTTGTTTATTAGTCACGCTGGGATTCCCTATAGAGCGCACACTAACTAACACATTATATTGTTATTGTTAATTTTTTTTAAAATTCGTTCATGGGATGTGGACATTGTTGACCAGACCAGCGCTTATTGCCCATCCACAATTGCCCTTGTTCAGAGGGCAGTTAAGAGTCAACCACATTGCTGTGAGTCTGGAGTCACATGTAGGCCAGACCAGATAAGGACAGCAGATTTCCTTCCAGATGAGTTTTTACACAATTGGCAATGGTCATCATCGGACTTTTAATTTCGGATTTTTATTGAATTCAAATTTCACCATCTGCCATGGTGGGATTCAAACCTGGGTCCCCAGAGCATTACCCTGGGTCTCTGGATTACTAGCCCAGTGACAATACCACAATGCCACCACCTCCCCTTGCTGCATATATTGCATCATCATTTTATGAGGACCTTTGTGTGATTAATTGGTGATTTGATCAGTGAATCTTGAAAGGGGAAAATATATCATCCATGATTGAGGGGCAAGGTTAAATTTGGGGGGGGTGGGGGATGAATAAGGGGCCAGGAGAAGCACTGGGGTCCATGATTTCTCTCCCTGGCCCTGCTGCACATAACCACATTACATTCATGAACTTCAAGGATTTACAAGCACAAGCAATTTTCAGCCTCCAATGTATCTATTCCAGCCATGCCTCTGCTGCTAGACACTCCTTTCATATGTCCAGTGTCTTCATTGGGAGAAGACCTTAGTGAGCAAAGAGGGTAGTGAAACCCTGCATAATAGCTCACTCATCAGATTCCCCATGTGTTAAAATCAGTGGAGATTTGGGGATTGGAGCCCAAGATCTCCATATCCTAGTGTGACCAGTCACAAGAGATTGCCGCACTGTATGTGTGAAGGGCCTCTGATGACCACTGCAAATCTTCTTGGATTTGCCATGCAGTCCCTGGTGGAGTGCAGTTCAGATCAGCAGCCAAGCACAATGCAGCCAGATGGAATGTGAGCCACTTGCCTTGCTCACAGGTAAATCCTAGGAGCTGAGAGGAAAGAGAACAGGGTAGGAGGCAAGCAAAATCTGATTGGGTATACAGTTCTCCTGCTCCTCTCAGCTCCACATTAAGGTAATTATGAAAAAAAAACTTGCATCTTTGCTGGTGGCCTCCACTGATCCCTTTCAGAATTGCTTATTAGGCTGTGTGTAGATGAGATAATGCATGGAGCAGGCTCAGCATGTGTTTCACTCTGAGAAAATAAATTCAGCAATGCTGTATAAGAAGAAAGAAAGAGCCATCAAAGAAACCCAATATGGTTTCTGAAAAAATAAAAAGCTAATGTCTTACTAAATTGATTACATTTTTGGATATGTCACAGGGTTGGTTTATAGGGTGGGTATTGCCTGCTGGATTTTCAGAAAGTATTTAATAAGGTAATTCACAACAGGCAACGCGACAAGATAGAATCTTGAATGGGACAATGCGACAGTGTGAAATTGTTCTTTGCTATGACCTAGGTGAAAGAAGATTCTCAAGTACAACAAAGAATTGTACGGGTGGTAGAACTTTGCAGGAGGCTAAACTAGAAGCAGATCACGATGTGTAGGGGAAATGGATCCATGTTTGGTGAATGGTATTTAGAGGAGAGCAGTGATTTGTACATGGGCGTGAGGAAGGCTAAGCAAACTTAGACCTACGAAGAATATAACTGACGTACCCTCTTCATTCCCTTTGTTGCCTTTAAGCGATGGTGTAGTGGTATTGTCGCTGGACTAATGATCTGGGGACCCAGGATAATGGGACCTGCATTCAAATCTCGCCATGGTGTAATTTAAATTCAGTAAAAATCTGCAATTAAGGTGATGACCATGAAACCATTATCGAGTGATCCCAACTGGTACACTAATGCCCTTTAGGGAAGGAAATCTGTCATCCATATCTGGGGTCTGGCCTACATGTGACTCCAGACCAAATGCCCTCTGAAATGGCCTAACAAGCCACTCAGTTGTAACAAACCGCAACAAAGTCATGAAACCGGACGGCACTGACCTAGGCACAGGAAACAACAATGGCAATCTTAGCCCTGTCGACCCTGCAAAGTCCTCCTTACTAATATCTGGGGGCTAGTGCCAAAAGTGGGAGAGCTGTCCCACAGACAAGTCAAGTGTCAGCCTGACATAGTCATAACTTACAGATAAAGTCCCAGACACCACCGTCACCATCCCTGATATGTCCTGTGCCACCAGCAGAGGTGGCAGCACAGCGGTACACAGTCGGCAGAGAGTTGCTATGGGAGTCCTCAACAATGACTCTGGACCCCATGCAGTCTCATGGCATCAGGTCAAACATGGGCAAGGTAAACCTCCTTGATTACCACTTATTGCCCTCCCTCAGCTGATGAATCATGTTGAACATCACTTGGAGGAAGCACTGAGCGTGGCGAGGACACAGAATGTTCTCTAGGTGGAGGACTTTAATGTCCATCACCAAGAGTAGCTCGGTAGCGCCAGAACTGACTGAGCTGGCTGAGTCCTAAAAGACATAACTGCTAGACTGGGTCTGCGGCACGTGGTGAGGGGAAAAATATACATGACCTCATCCTCACCAACCTACCTGCTGCAGATGCATCTGTCCATGACAGTATCGGTAAGAGTGACCACCACACAATCGTTGTGGAGACAAAGTCCTGGCTTCACTTTGAGGATACCCTCCATCGTGTTGTGTGGCACTACCATCATGCTAAATGGGATAGATTTCAAACAGATCTAGCAACTCAAGACTGGGCATCCATGAGGCGCTGTGGGGCAGCAGCAGAATTGTACTCAAACACAATCTGTAACCTCATGGCCTGGCATATCCCCCACTATACCATAACCATCAACCCTGGTTCAATGAAGGGTGCAGGAGGGCATGCCAGGAGCAGCACCAGACATACCTAAAAATGAGGTGTCAACCTGGTGAAGCTATAACACAGGACCACTTGTGTGCCAAACAGCATAAGCAGCAAGTGATAGACAGAGCTAAGCGATCCGACAACCAACGGATCAGATCTAAGCTCTGCAGTCCTGCCACATCCAGTCATGAATGGTAGTGGACAATATAACAACTCACTGGAGGACGAAGCTCCACAAATATACCCATCCTCAATGATGGGGGAGCCCAGCACATCAGTGCAAATTATAAGGCTACAAATTTGCTACAATCTTCAGTCAATCTTCATCAAGTGGATGATCCATCCCGGCTGCCTCTGGAGGTCCCCAGCATCACAGATGCCAGTCTTTAGCCAATTCAACTCACTCCACGTGATATCAAGAAATGGCTGAAGGCACTGGATATTCCAAAGGCTATGGTCCCTGACAATATTCTAGCAATAGTACTGAAGCCTTGTGCTCCAGAACTTGCTGCGCCCCTAGCCAAGCTGTTCCAGTACAGCTACAACACTGACATCTACCCAGCTATGTGGAAAATTGACCAGATATGTCCTGTACAGAAAAAGCAGGATAAATCCAACCTGGCCAATTACCGCCCCATCAGTCTACTCTCGATCATGAGTAAAGTAATGGAAGGGGTCATCAACAGTGCTATCAAGCGGCTCTTGCTTAGCAATAACCTGCTCACTGACGCCCAGTTTGGCTTCTGCCAGGACCACTCAGCTCCTGACCTCATTACATCAAGGAGCACTAGCAAAACTGGAATCAATGGAAATCATGGGGAAAGCTGTTTGTCAGTTGGAGTCATACATAGCACAAAGGAAGATAGTTGTGGTTATTGAAGGTCAGTCATCTCAGCTCCAGGATATCACTGCAGGAGTTCCTCAGGGTAGTGTCCTTGGCCCAACCATCTTCAGCTGCTTCATCAATGACCTTCCTTCCGTCATAAGGCCAGATGTGGGGATGTTCGCTGATGATTACACAATGTTCAGCACCATTCGTGACTCCTCAGATACTGAAGCAGTCCATGTCCAAATGCAGCAAGACCTGGACAATATCCAGGCTTGGGCTGACAAGTGGCCAGTAACATTTGCACTACACAAACGTCAGGCAATGACCATCTCCAGCAAGGGAGAATCCAACCATCGCCCTTTAATGTTCAATGGCATTCCCATCACTTAACCCCGCACTATCAATATTCTGGGGGTTACCATTGACTAGAAAGTGAACTGGACTAGCCATATAAATACTGTGGCTACAAGAGCAGGTCAGAGGCTACGAATAATGCGATGAGTAACCCATGTCCTGACTCCCCAAAGCCTGTCCACCATCTACAAGGCATAAGTCAGGAGTGTGTTGGAATACTCCCCACTTGCCCGGATGACTGCAGCTCCCACAACACTCAGGAAGCTTGACACCATCCAGGACAAAGCAGCCCGTTTGATTGGCACCATATCCACAAACATTCACTCCCTCCACCACCAGCATACAGTAGCAGCAGTGTACAGCATCTAAAAGATGCACTGCAGGAACTCATCAATGCTCCTTCGACAGCACCTTCCAAACCCACAACTTCTACCACCTAGAAGGACAAGGGCAGCAGATAGATGGGAACACCATCACCTGGAAGTTCCCCTCCAAGTGAATCGCCATCCTGACTTGGAAATATATCACTGTCACTGAGTTAAGACCCTGGAACTCCCTTCCTAACAGTACTATGGGCATGCCCACACCACGTGGACTGCAGCGGTTCAAGAAGGCAGCTCACCACCACCTTCTCAAGGGCAGCTAGGGATGGGCAATAAATGCTGGCCCAGCCAGCGAAGCCCACATCCCATGAATGAATAAAATGTTTGGGTGCTCCAAAAACCTGCTGATCGGCTTTCATAGACTTGAGGTCATCGAAAGCTCTACTGCCTGTGCTATAACTCAGATCAATTTGTATTCCACCATCACCCTTGCGTTTGCTGATCTACATTGGTTCCTGCATAAGCAACTGCTCGATTTTAAAATTCTGATTCTTATTTTCAAATCCCTCCATGGCCTCAATACTCTCTATCTTTGTAATCTCCTCCAGCCTCATTCCTTTCCTAGATATCTGCGCTCCTCTAATTCTATCCTCTTGAGCATCCCTAATTTTGATCGCTCCACCATTGGCAGCTTCATCTTCAGCTTCCTAGACCTTAAACCCTAGAATTGTCTCCCTAAAACTTTCTGCCTTGCTTTCTTCATTTAAGGTGCTTCTTAAAACCTAACATCCTTGACCAAGCTTTTGGTTATCTGCCTTAATATATTTTTATTTGGTTTAGTGTCATAATTTGTTTTATAATGTTCCTGTGGAATGTTTTAGGTCACTTTGTGAAGCTAAAAGTACTATATGAATAGAAGTTGTTCTGAACATAAAAGAACTAGAAGTAGGAGTAGGTCATATGGCCCCTAGAGCTTGCTGCACCATTTAATAAGATTTTCAGATCTTTGACCTCAACTCCACTTGCCAGCATGATCCCCATGTCCCTTGATTCCCCTAGAGTCCAAAAATCCTACACTACCAGCTTAAATATACACAATAACATAGCATCCATAGCTGAGGTAATTAGAGATAAACAACACTCAGAGTGAAGAAATTTCTCCTCATCTCAGTGTGAAATGGCTGACCCTTTATCCTGAAAATATGCCCTCTATTCTAGACTCTTCAGTTATGTGAAATAGCCTCTCAGCACCTACCCTGCCAAGAAGTCAATAATATAAATTGTGAATAGCTGAGACCCTAGCATTGATCCTTGTGGAACACCAGTATTTATAGTCTGCAAACCTGAAAATGACCCAACTATTCCTACTATCTGTGTCTGTCCTTTAACTAATCGTCTATTCCTACAAATATATGCCTCATGAGCTATGTTGTGCAACAACCTTTCATGTGGCATGGTATTAGGTGCTTTTTGATAATCTAAATATACTACATCTACTGGTTCCCTTTTTTCAACCTTGTTAATTCCATCCTCAAAATACTAATTGACTTGTCAAACACTGCAATGCTGACATCTACCCCAGCATTGTGGAAAATGGACCAGGTATGTCTTGGACACAAAAAACAGGACAAATCCAACCCAGCCAATTACTGCCTCATCAGTCTACTCTACATCATCAATAAAGTGATGGAAGGGGTCATCAACATTGCTATCAAGTGGCACTTGCTTAGCAATAACCTGCTCACTGATGCTCAGTTTGAGTTCAGCCAGGGTCACTCAGCTCCTGACCTCATTAAAGCCTTGGTTCAAACATGGACAAAAGAGCCAAAGTCCCGAGGTGAGATGAGAGTGACTGCTCTTGACATCAAGGCAGCATTTGACCGAGTGTAGCATCAAGGATCCCTAGCAAAACTGGAGTCAATGGGAATCAAGGAGAAAATGGCAATGGAGAAAACTCTCCACTGGTTAGAGTCATACCTAGTACAAAGGAAGATGGCTGTGGTTGTTGGAGGTCAATCACCTCAGTTCCAGGACATCGCCGTAGGAGTTCCTCAGGGTAGTGTCCTCGGTGCGGCCATATTCAGTTGCTTCATCAATGACCTTCCTTCCATCATAAGGTCAGAAGCGGGGATGTTTGCTGATGATTGCATAATGTTCAGCACCATTCATGACTCCTCAGGTACTGAAGCAGTTCATGTCCAAATGTAGCAAGACCGGACAATATCTAGGCTTGGGCTGACAAGTGGCAAGTAACATTCGTGCCACACAAGTGTCAGGCAATGACCATCTCCAACAAGGGAGAATCTAACTGTTGCCCCTTGATGTTCAATGGTATTACTATCGCTGAATCCCCCACTATCATCTTCCTGGGGGTTACCATTGGCCAGAAACTGAACTGGACCATCCATATAAATAATGTGGCTTCAAGAGCAGGTCAGATGCTAGGAATCCTGCGATGAGTAACTCACCTCCTGACTCCCCAAAGCCTATCTGCCATCTACAAGGCACAAGTGAGGAGTGTGAAAGAATACTCCCCCCCTTGCCTGGATAAGTGAAGCTCCAACAACATTCAAGAAGCTTGACACCATCCAGGGCAAAGCAACCCATTTGATTGGCACCACTATCACAAACATTCACTCCCTCCACCACCGAAGAACAGTGGTAGTACCACCTACAAGATGCATTGCAAAAACTCAAGGCTCCTCCATTGCAGCTGCTCTGGGGCTTGCTGCAGTACCAGCAGTGGCATTGTTGGGACTGAAGAGCTGCCAGTGCCCTGATTGCCTGGCAGCTCTTGGAGGCAGAGTCTTCATTTCTAAAGAAACGCAAACCTTTATGGCAGGCACTTATTGCCTGATGACATTTAAACCCATCAAGATTCCTGGAAATGGCTCTGACAGGGTTCAAACCAGCTTTCTAGCCCATGAACAGAGTCACAGCCAAGCCCACTAAATTCAGCCCATGGAGCACAATGATTCTTAGTCAAAGTAAGAGCAACTGTTGGATGCATCATGTTCTATGGGGATATATTGCATTTTAGTGTGGTGATAATTTTTCTCACTTCAACTCATGTTTTACTAGTTCCTCTTCATTCTCATCTCCTGATAAGAATAACCCCTGATAAATCAATCATGTTATGGAATACAAATGAATCATATATGAAAATAGAAAACTCTAATTTATGAAAATAAAATGTTAGACTTTGCGTCATCTGAGGAAGCTTTTGTTAAAACTAAACAGGTGTTGCTTAAATAACTAAATTAGAATTTCTTTGCAAAAGTTAATAGAATGCCACTCAAAGTGGAGAAAATCTTGAATTCACATATAGTATATTGCAAGACATGATAATAATGTGCCAGTTTATCAGCATCTTAAATCTTGCTTGTATTACTGTGTCATTAAATATATATGCTGTAAACATATACATGCAAATGTATGTATTCCTGCCTGCACAGTTCAGTTTTTAAAAAAATAATCTTTAGAATGATCGGCCAAAATGGATTTGGCGTATTTGGTGACCACTTTGGTGCCTTCGGACACAACGTGTTCAATTAGTTCCCCTGGCAGCATGAGATGGACGGTGCTGTGGATCTCCCTGGCCAAGATGGTATTGCACTTGTTGTAATGAATGAGATGTGAAGCCTCGGAGGCGAAATGCTCAAAAATGTAGACAATGAGAGAATTGATAACACTCATGGCCTTGGATGAGATCCTGGTGGAAGGTTGGACCTGGGTCAACACCCTGTAAACGTAAGTGGGATAGCTCTGCTTGTGAGATTTCCTCCGCTTCTTGGGTGGCTTCTTGGTGACTTTGGTCAGTGGCTGCTTTGATGCCTTGCCTTAACCTCAGTCCGCCACCTCAGGCATTCCACTGTTGTAGAACATGCTTTTTGGCATAAAAGAGAAAATTACTGTGTACATATACTGCACCATAATTTCCTGCAACTTTGGTGCCAGTCACTGAACATGAAAAGTTAATTCTCATAGCTCGGCCCTCTACTAAAATGAATGGAGCTTGCAAAATTCCTTATTCAATGTCTGTGTTTTTTCTACTGCCATTTAGATTGAAAAATAATGATGATCAGATATTGGACAACAGCATGATTTATGAATTTATGAGAAGACATGGAGAGAAAAGTGCTAATTTTTGGACTCAGGAACAGGATTTCCATCTGATTAAGTAGCTAGAACAAATCCATTTCTGGAATCAATTAGTGCCAAAAGAGTATCACTGTAACAAATATGAACCATGCCTTACAAATGTATGAGATAAAATGAGAGAGAAATTAGGAAAATTCAAGAGATCACAGTGTTGGGAAACAAGAACATTTTGGTAAATGTATGCCTAGCCACAAGAAAGTAAGATACAGGGAAATTATAAATGCTTTTGTATGGTATGGGGTTGCAGGGGACACTTTGCTGTCTTTGCAAATCAGGTAAATCAGAATGAACACCTTGTCGGCCTTGTCATAGCAAATCTCCGTTTTTCACATACATACAAACATATGCTATATCCTTCTATTGTTCCTGCCCAGTAATATTGTTGCTGTTCTATATCATAGAAAGGCTTGAGCATCAATAGTATATCATGGGACTGAATAAAACACCACAGGCCATAACTTCCAACTAGCATCAGAAAGTGCTGGCCTGCAGAAATTAGAAGAAATAAATGCACAATCACCTGCTCTTGAAAACTGCGATGCCATTTCTGTTCACTGGAGCTGCTTGGGGCCTGCATCAAAAGAATCCTCGCAGGCCCCAGTGAAGTCTAGATCCAGCGTATACAAGGAGGCCATGCCCCCGCTTTGCAGCACTTGCTGCCATAAGCTAAGTTTAAAGGACAAATGAAATGCACAGGCCAGGGGAAGGCAAGTGTCTAAGGTAAGTAGATAGGATTTGGGGGCTGAGGTTGTTCGGTGAGGGAGGAGGTTGGGGTGTTATGGGGGGTTGGGGGTGCTTGGCGTCGGGTTTGGGGTTTTTGGGGGTGTTTGAAGGGGACGGTTGGGGGTGACTAGAGGTTGGGGGTGGGGGCTGTTGGGGGTTGGGGGTGTCCGGAGGGGGGAGGGTTGGGGGTGTTCGGCAGCGGGGGTGGGGTTGGGAATGTTCTGGGGGAGGGTTGGGACTTTACAGAGTTTGGGGGGTGTGGGTGTTGGGGGTGTCCCAAGGTCGGGGGGGTGGAGGTTGGGGATGTCCAGAAGTCAGGGGATCGGGGGGTTGGGGATGTCTGGAGGTGGTCTGGGAGTGGGGGGTGTGGTTGAGGGTGTCTGGAGGTTGTCGGGGGGGGATGTGGTTGAGGGTGTCTGGAGGTCTGCAGGTTGGGGTGGGGGGGTTGGTGTTGGTGGTTGGGGTGTCCGGAGGTGGGGGATGTTGGGGGTGACCGGAAGTCATGGGGGTGGTGGGGTTGGGGTGCCCAGTGGTCATGGTTGGGGGTTGGGTGGGTCTCTGTAGGTCGGGGTTGGTGGGCCTGGGCAGTGGGTCTGAAGTTTGGGGGGGTGGGGGAGTCAGGAAATTATTGGGTGGGGGGTTTGGGGGGTGGCCTGGAAGCTCTGGTTGGGGGCGCTCCGGGGTCCAGAGATCGAGGTTGTGGGGGCTGGTCTGGAGGTCGGGAGGTGGGTATCCATTGTTGGAGAGGGTGAGGTTGATGTGGAGGTGAGGTGGGGTTGTCGGAGGATGGGTGGAGTCCCGTGGGGTCAGCCTGGGTCTTTACAATGGAGGTTTTTACAATAGAAGAGGTTTTTTCTTCTAATACCTCTTCTAACTTTTTCTGGGTAACTATTGGTATAATCCCAGCAGAACCATCCTAAGTTTGCGATTGAATTCGGATTTTCAGATGGTTCCAAGCACAGCGCAATGGTCCAGAGGAAATTAGTACTTTTGGGCAATTGCTGTGCAAACCCTTGTCTGGGAACTTGTCAGAGAGATTCCCCAGCGCATCTGTGGGGTACCCCCAAATCTGACGCTGGGGAGCACAGAAACTATTTGCTGTTAGGGACAACTGGGAATGTGATTCAATTAATGATGGTGAAATCAACCTAAAATAGTTTGTTAATGCTCAGAATAAGAGGTAAGATGCTTTATTATCTATTTTATTGAGTAAAAAGCCTGTTGTGGAAGCTTTAGGGCACAGCACCTTCTCTCTGAAGTAACGCATGCTTCTAACAAGCTTCTGGGCTTAAAGACAGCTGCGCATATGTATGTTCCAATGCTGAAACAATGCCAGTCATAATCAAAGGTCTTTCCCTCAACATCTACTTCATGGCAAATTCTACATATAGATCTGTACTTCTGTAAAGATGCACATAGAATCAATATACTTTTACGTTTTCATAGGTTATTTTATAACTTGAAATTATACATCCCAATGATGAGAAATTATTTATGTGAATGCTTTACAGGTTGATTTTGCTTGTCAGTAAAAGTTGTATCTATATAATAATAGCTTTTAATTGTGGCATTTCTGGTGAGTACAGCATTAATATCACCGATACAATAATAATCACACTGCTAATGTTATGGGATCAATACATTGACCATTGATTGCACTATTTCTGTTTTGGTGCTAAGCTCTCTGCAGTGTTTTCTAATTAGAAAACCAGGAAATTTTTGAATAAGCTAACAATGACATGATCAATGTGCAAAAAGGTGGAAGTAATGGCATAGATCACTGACAGGCCTTTGCAGGAAAATCTACCCCAATGTATAAAATTCATCTGCATCAACAGGAACATGAGGATTTTGAATATATATCTTTGAATCATGTACCATTATGCCTTTATCTTTATTTTTTTTATCAATGTTGGCGTTCTGGAAAATGAAACATTTTCCAATTGTCAACATCAAGCACGTTTAGGTCCCAAATGGCAGAGGAATAAAAATTTCACCATGCCTCATCTAAGCGTATTCTGGACCTGAAATGACTTCAGGGGCAGGATTGTTGTGGTGCAGGGTTCTTGTTTTCATTGATGTTCATAAATAATAATATCAATAGAAAATTATATATAAAAAGCACTAACAGAGTATGGTGTAGAATTGAACATAAAATAGATGCAATGTATACCAATTTCTGGGAGTGAGGCTGTGCAGTTGATTTATTTTGGTCACATAGCTGACATCATTTTTAAGTGCCCCTAGCAGTTGTTAGCAGGAATGAAATAATTGCCAATCTTAATATGCCTGCTACAATGATCCTTTTCAGCTTCTCTAGCATCTCATGAGGCAGCATATATTAACCAATATAAATGCCTGAAACATCTGTTATTCCAGCTGTTGAGTGCAAAATAATACTAGGAAATGTTTCGTATTTTAGCCACCTCACCCCCGATAGTCACAGTGAAACCTATTGGCCAAAGTTTTCTGTTTGGCGGGCGGGCGGAGCAGGAAAGGACATGGACGGGCGCGGACCCGATCAGTGCCCGCTCTCGGGGCCGCGCCGCCATTTTGCACGGGCGAACGAATTAGGGCCCGCCCAGCGCATTTCCGATTCCCGTGCATAGCAGGAGTGTGTGGGCTGCGGTGGGCGTGCATAGACCACCAAGTCCAATGGCAACCCGGCAGCCTGTTTAAAAGAAGACCTGGCAACCTCCTGTAGGCTGCTCTCAATGGCCACCTCGAGATCCAACCGCAGGGGGTCTGCTGAGCAGGGCACTCTGGAGGGAAGGGCAGAGGAGCAGGGCAGGCTGCAGGGTCTGCCACAGGAGCAGGGCAGGCTGCAGGGTAGGTCAGTGGGGGGCCAATGCACCCCTCATTTTTCTGATGACTGCCTTGCTGCCCTTCTCGAGGAGGTGGCAGCATGGCGGGAGGTGTTGGTCCCCCAGGATGGGAGGAGGAGGTCCACCACATGGCCAAACGTGCCTGGGAGCAGGTGGCGGCGGTGGTGAGCTCCCGTGACATGGTGCGGCACACATGGATCCAGTGCTGTAAGCGCTTCAATGATTTCTTGCGCTCTAGAAGGGTGAGTACCATGTTGGCATTGGGCATTTAACCCAACAGGTAACTTTAGCCTTTGAGGGCCCTCCGCCAAGTCTTACTGTCGTGACTGCATTGAATCATGTTGGGCATTTCTCATACACTGGGTGGGCAAGCAGATAGTGACCATGCTTACATCAGCCTGAGTGGTTCATGAGATGAGTTCTCCCCCACACCATGTGTTGCTCTTAGTCGCACATGACTAGTCTGGGGGCAACCTGCAGGAAATGCAGCTAGGCGCATACTCAGAACTCCAACATATGTCCTATTCACAGTGATGAGGTTGTGGAAGGGGAGCCTCAAGGTCTCGTGGCCAAGAGCCATATGGTGCTTTCGGCGCCGCACCTAGTTGTGCCTCCTTGTCATGGGGGCTAAGACCGTGTGTTTCCTAAAATGCTGTACGCAGAATGTGTCCAAGGGGCCATTGTGGGGGGCAGGGTGGGTGGCTGGGAGCAGGCGTGCTATCTTTGTGTGACTGATCAGCAGTAGTGGGGAGAGGATGCACTGGAGGCCTGATATGGGCCATTGTGGTTGGGATGCAGCGTGCACGTGCAGAGTCCATGTGCAAATTGCTGCAGTGAATGGTCTCTGTTTTTCAGGAGAAGAATGCTCTCAATGCGCTGAGCATTTGAGGACTGGAGGCGGACAGGTCCAGCTCATGATTTTAAGCCACTTCGAGCAGAAGGCCCTGGAGCTTGAGAGGCGCCTTGCGCCCAGGTCAACTGGTGTTGGTGAGGCTGGGGTGGAAAGGCCAGGTATTTGAGATCCACAGTGACATCTGCCCAGTCTTCCCACCATCCAAAGCACTGATGATTGTTTGAATCGTTATTGCAGCAACACTGCTCATTCACAGACTGATAGAGTCAGACGTGTGGATCATAGACAAAGGTCCCTTGGCCCTTCGAAGATGCGTGTGTCAAGTAACTTCCAAAGTCGGCTTATTCTATTTCCGACCAATATCCCCGTGGCCTTGTGTGCCATAGCATCGCTACTACACATCCAAGTACTTAGTACATGTTAGGAGGGTTTCTGCGTCCACCACCCTTTCAGCCAGTGCGTCCCACATTACTGTGTGCAAAAGTTCCTCATCACCTCACCTGTCAATCTCATGCCCCTTACCTTACATCAATGCCACCAGGTTACTCATCCCTCCGCCAAGGGGTAAAGTTCCTTTCTGTTGACCCTAAGTATGCCCCTCATTATGTTATAAAGCTCAATAATGTCACACATCAATCTCCTGTGCTCCAGGGGAAATATGCCCAGTTCATGCTATGTCTCCTCATTACTCAAACTCTCCAGCCCCGGTCAATGGCCTCTGCACTCTCTCCACTCCAATCACGTCCCTCCCGTGAAGCACATATCACAACTGCAGCTGTGGCCTAGGCAGTGTTTTCTGCACTTTCAATATGACCTCCCTGCTCTTATATTCTATTCCTCGGCTAATAAAGGCAAGTATGGCATTTATCTTCTTAAATGCCTTATGTACCTTATGTACCGCTACCTTATCGGGCCTGTCAACATGCCCAACAAGGTTCCTCTGATCCTCCTTGCTTTCCACAGTCCTACCATTCCTAGTGTATTCCTGTGCCTTGTTTCTTCTGCCCAAGTGCAGCTCCACACATTTAGCCACATAACATTCCATTTGGCATTCCTTAGGCCATCTGACCAGCCCATCTGTATCTGCCTGCAATGTTAGGGTCTCCTCCTGACTATTTGCCACCCCACCAATATTTGTCTCCGTAGGTTCTGGAAGTTTGAGCGCATTATGAGCCTGGGGGAAAGGGATGAAGTGTGTCACTGTGGGCACGATAACTGATCCACTGTCCTTGTTGTTAATTTCAGCATAATCAGAGCATGGCTGCCAGGAGGAATTGCAGATGCCCCTCTCACACCTGAGGGCCCTCAACTGTCACCTGTGTCACACCATTTCTGCCAGGCAGGCAGCAGCGCAGATACTAGAACATTGGTGGGTATTGCAACATTGGCTAGTGTCCTGGCGCACAGTGGAGAGGGCACTTCACAATCTCTGGAGGAGCTGGCAGAGACAGAGAGTGCTGATGGTGCTAGCAGTTGGAGGACTGCAGGGGACCAGGCACAAGCTCAGTTAGTGTGTGATGATGTGCCTCTGGAGTCGTCCGCTGTAGGAAATGGAGCCGGGTGTACGGGAGCATCTGAGAGTGTTACATGAGGCTATGGTGGAGGAGTCCACGGGGAGCATCAGTGATGCAATGAGCCTCATGGCATTACGTCATGCTTCCTCCATAGAGAGAGTGCTGACTCTCCCGGAGAGGGACTTCCAGACTTCCAGCTTCTCCTGGGGTTATGCTCGGACCTGCAAGCCCTCAAATTTCCAGTGGCCACAGCTGGTCATTGCCAATGTGGGACATGGTGTGGGCTTCAAGCTTCCCAGCTCGTTGCCCATCCATCGACAGTGAGCAGAGAGCTCCAGGGCGACCTCACATTGGCGGAGCAGCTGCCTGTCGTATCTGTGGGTTCCTCTCACAGCGCATCAGATGAGGGCACCAGCTGCTCCGCCCCTCTCCCAGTGACCGCTTCATCGGGTGAGGCTGCGATGACAGGGGAGATGCCAGCTGTGGACCTGGCAGATCCCTCCCAGGCGGGGCCAGCAAAGGCTCCAAGGGCCAGAGGAAGGCCACCAAGGTCATCGAGGCCAACAGGACAGCAGAATCAGTAGGCTGCCACTCCAAGCAATGGGGCGAGACCAAGA
The DNA here is from genome assembly GCF_017639515.1 of Carcharodon carcharias. NCBI lineage: Eukaryota > Metazoa > Chordata > Chondrichthyes > Lamniformes > Lamnidae > Carcharodon > Carcharodon carcharias. The sequence goes on from NC_054472.1 coordinate 103,958,385, forward strand.
CGTAGCACCCGTAACCATAAGCATAAGGTACCTTAGGCACACCACGGGTTTCTCACTGCTGCTTTTGTGTTGGCCCTAGATTAGGGAATTATTATTTGTTTATGTTTGAAAACATTTTGGTTTGATTTTGTGTGACCTTATGATGGTGAAAATTAAAACAAGTTGTGTTACCATGGCTGAAGGTGGCTCCTTTGTGCTGCATTTATATGTTTCACAGACAGGTCATGAGTATTTGTGTGGACATTATGTCCAAAGCCCTTAGTTGCAGCTGATGAAGTGACAGATGTAGCATTTAAGTGCTGCGTGTGCATGTGCCAGGTAATGCTGGTCCTCCTGATCCATTTTTGTGGAGCCAGCTGAAGGTTCGTTGGATTAAAGTATCCCCGGGCGTCCCTGCCTCCTTGGTGTAGTCCCGGTTCAGCGCTTAGCCCCTCATCATTGCCTGTGCTTCCTCATCCTCAGAATCAGTGCTGGACTCATTGTGTGCAGTTGCAACCACTGCGTCAACATTTTCATTGTTCACTGCATCCCCCCTTTCCAGTGCAAGATTGTGGAGAGTGCAGCATGTAACACTATCACTGCGACACGATCTGGGGGGTACTGGAGTGCGCCCCCTGAGCAGTCCAGGCATCGGAAGCACATCTTGAGAAGACCGATGGCTCTCTCCACCACAGCCCTTGTGGAGGCATGGCTGCTATTGTAGCGCTCCTTAGCTTCTGCTCTTAGACGGTGGAGAGGCATCATGAGCCACCTTCTGAGGGGATAGCTCTTGTCACCCAGCACGGTGACTAGCTGTCCATCAAGCTGAGTTGCAGCATTGAAGAGTCCCGGCACCTGGGAGTGTCTGAGGATGTAGGCGTCATGGAAGCTGCCTGGGTACCTTACGCAGACTTATAGAATCAGCATCCTGTTATTACACACTATCTGCACGTTCATGGAGTGGAAGCCCTTCCTGTTGATGAAGGCACTGGGCTCACCTGCTGGTGCCTTGATGGCCACATGTGTGCAGTCTATAGCACCCTGGACGCGGGGGAAGACAGCAATGGCCGTGAAGCCTCTGGCTCGCTGTGTCTGGCTTGCCTGGTCCCAACAGTAGTCGATGAAGGTCAATGGACGCCTGAACAGAGCGTCTGTAACCTGCTTGACACAAGTGTACATAGCTGATTGGGAGGCACTGCAAAGATCACCCACTGAGGCCTGGAAGGAGCCAGATACATAAAGGTTGAGGGCAGCTGTGAACTTCAGAGCCGCTGGCATGGGGTGTCTGCTTACACAGTTAGGAGAGATCTCAGGGCCAATCATCTGACAGATACAGTTCACTATCTCCTATGACTGTTGGAGCCTCCTTTGGCACGGCACCTCAGCCATATTGAGGTAGCTGCTTCACCGCCTGTATACCCTGGCAGCAGGATAGTGGCGTCTTCTGTGGCCCCTTCCAACTTGGTCAACCTCTTGGCCCTGCGCCCCTTGTGCCTGTGCCTGTCCTCCCAAAAGTGGCTCCCCTGGAGGCTGATTGTCCACTCCTGGCCTCCTTCTAGCACTCCCTTCCTCTTCAGAGGAGCTGCCTCCAGTGGAGATGTCAGAACCCATACCCAGGCTAAAGGGAGGCCTCCGGAAAGCTGCAGGCCCAATAAAGATTCCTGACTGCAGAGTGCTGACCTGAAGGTTAAAAGTACACAGAAAGCTGCTGGAATTCATTCTGAACTGTTACAGATCTCACAGGCAAGTTTAAAAAACTTTCTGCAATAAGTACTCAAAAACCAGATTGACAACCCCTCTGAGCTCTTTTATCCTGTCCGTGGATGAGTTTTATTAAAAAGTCTCTTACCCACTTGCCTGTTGCACCTGTGCGCCGACCGGAAGATCGCATAGGAACCTGAAAACCGGTGTTGATTGCCGATTTAATGGCCTTAACTAGCCTGTTAATTAATGGCGGGCGTGCATCAAACTTCATCGCATGCCCATCCAGCGAAATATCGCCATGATGTTTGGACACTTGCCTGACATCACCGTGGGTCATTTTACGTGCTGATGGCGGGGCCCGCAAAAGGCTCTTTAATATGCTGCCCATAGCAGCAGTATTGTCAGCTGAGAGCAGGTTTCACCAATGAGAAACCTCCCCTGCTGCAGATTTGCATGTGTTTCCCAGCACTTTAAAATATTAATTGTAATCATGTGAGAACCGGTAAAAAGTAGAGTGCGGAAGTGTCACATACTTACTGTTCTGCCATCAGGAATAGTGCACCCCTGTTAAAGTTCCACCCTATGTCTTTACATGAGTAATGGTTCCATGTAGTCTAAGGTGGTGTGGTCTGCAGCGCTCCGTAGCTCAGCATCACTACCAGCGGGTGCTGCAAACTCTGTAGGAGTATCAAATTGAGTATCCACCACAGGGAATGGTTCGGCTCTGTGGGACTAGATCGGCCCAGACCTGCTAGAAGTGTACGAGAGTATGCCTCTGGCCAGCAGCATGTCAGATTCCGTGAGGAAAAGCATCATCACCCGCATCTACAAGCACAAAGTGAAAAGGGAGGAAATTAGAAATTGGCGACCCATTTTACTGTTGAACGTGGACTATAAGAATCTGTCCAAGGTCATCGCCAATCGGGTCAAGTCCGCACTGTGCCTGGCAGGAAGATCTCTGACAGCCTCGCGCTGCTCAGGGATACGATTGCCTATGTGCATGACAGGGGTGAGGACACCTGCCTCATCAGCCTGGATCAGGAGAAGGCCTTTGACAGAATATTGCACACCTAAATGGTGGATGTGCTCTCCAAAATGAGTTTTGAGGAGGGAATTCGCAATTGGATCCAACTGCTCTACACTAACATCAGTAGCGCAGTCTCAATCAATGGGTGGGAATCGGATAGCTTTCCTATTAAACCTGGAGTCAGGCAGGTCTGCCCTCTCTCCCCTGTCCTGTTTGTGTGCTGCATAGAATCCTTTGCTGAGACCATCAGGAAGGATCCGGGTACAAGAGGAGTGACGATCCCAGGCAGTGGAGACACTCAGGTCAAAGCCTCCCTGTACATGGACGATCTCGCCATTTTCTGCTCAGATCCGCTGTCAGTGCGCAGACTGATCCACATCTGTGACCAGTTCGAACTGACCTCGGGAGCCAAGGTAAATAATGGGAAGAACGAAGCCATGTTCTTTTGGAACTGGGCTGACCGATCATTTGTCCTCTTCACCATTAGGGCTGACGGCCTGAAGGTCCTGGGGATTTGGTTCGGAGGGACCAGGGCATGCGTTAGAAACTGGAAGGAGTGAGTGTCTATGGTGCAAAGAAAACTGGGCATGTGGGAGCAACGCTCCCTCTCCATTGCGGGTAAGAACCTGGTCATCAAGAGTGAGGCACTCTCGCTGTTGCTGTACGTGGCGCAGGTCTGGCCCATTCCAGACTCCTGCGCGATGACGAACACCCGAGCCATCTTTTGCTTTATCTGGAGGTCGAAAATGGATCATGTCCGCAGGGACGTGATAGACAAGCCTCTATAAAAGGAGGGATAAAATGTGCCCAACATCACCCTCATACTGATGGCCACTTTTGTGGGCAGCTATGTCAAGCTGTGCGTAGATCCTCGGTACGCAAACACCAAGTGTCATTACGTGCTGAGGTTCTATCTGTCCCCAGTGTTGTGAAGGATGAGTCTGGCGTGGAACGCACCAAGTAGTTGGACCATGCTGTACCACCTGTCTCTCGTGGAAAAATTTATGCAGAGACACACCTTTGAACACAAGTCCATCAGGCAGTGGTCGGCACGTAACGTCTTAGAGGCCCTGCAGGAAAAGGAGAGGGTGGATCCTGTGGGATGGTTCCCTGAGCAGACTGTCAAAGTCATTTGGCAGAATGCCTCAACGCCAGAATTTTCCAACAAGCACCAAGACGTAGCTTGGCTGGTGGTGAGAAAGGCCCTCCCCATTAGTTCCTTCCAACACGCCAGGAGTCTCATCCCCTCTGCACGTTGCCCTCAAGGTGGCTGTGGTGAGGACAAGACCATAGTTCACCTCCTTATGGATTGTGCCTTTGCAAAGAAGGTCTAGAGAGAGATGCAGTGGTTTCTGTCGAGGTTCATCCCGAGCAGTTCTGTGACACAGGACTCTGTGCTCTACGGTCTGTTCCCAGGGACACACACCGAGACAAACATCAACTGCAGCTGGAGGATCATCAACTCGGTGAAAGACGCTCTTTGGTCCGCCTGAAACTTGTTGGTCTTCCAGCGCAAAGAGTTGTCCCCAACCGAGTGTTGCAGACTGGCACATTCCAAAGTCCAGGACTACGTGCTGAGGGACACAGTAAAGCTTGGGGCAGCCGCCGCAAAGGCCCAATGGGGAAAGGTCACTGTCTAAGACCTTTCTGCCATAGTGCACCGAAGGGTTGGGAATTGTTGAGAGCCCCTCGTGCTGTATGACTCACAATAAATGTGTGCATTGAATACTAGTTGTATTATAATTGTATTGAAGCACCTCAGAGTGCAACATGATGTATGTTGATAATTCCAATACCACTGTCTGATTGTCTGTAATGACCATATTGAAATGATTGTAATATTCATTGATTGTATTGATGCTCCTCGTGATCCAGATGTAAAAGTTAAATCTGATTGTACTTTTTGTGATGGAGATTTTGAAATTTCTTGTAATGTTCTTCCAGATATTTTATGAATAAAGTATATTTTTCAAAAAAAATCCACCACAGGGAATGGCACCTGGATACATCAGAAGAAATGGACAAAGGACTATATCCAGAAAAGGGTCCCTGTGCACAGGGTCTACAGACCAAGGCTCAGCTTCCTCAACATTTTCTTTATTTATTCATGGGATGTGGGTTTTGCTGGCTGGGCCAGCATTTATTGCCCATCCCTTGTTGCCCTTGAGAAGGTGGCGGTGAGCTGCCTTCTTGAATCATTGCAGTCCATGTGGTGCAGGTACACCCACAGTGCTGTTAGGAAGGGAGTTCCAGGATTTTGGCCCAGTGACAGTGAAGGAACAGCGATATATTTTCAAGTCAGGATGGTGAGTGATTGGAGGGGAACTTCCATGTGGTGGTGTTCCCAAAAGTCTGCTGCCCTTGTCTTTCTAGATGGTAGTGGTTGTAGGTTTGGAAGATGCTGTCTAAGGAGCCTTGCTGAATTCCTGCAGTGCAGATGGTACAAACTGCTGCTAATGTGCGTTGGTTGTGGAGGGAGTGAATGTTTGTGGAATGGGTGCCAAACAAATGAGCTGCTTTGTCCTGGATGGCTTCAAGCTTCTTGAGTGTTGTGAGAGCTGCACTTATCCAGGCAGGTGGGGAGTATTCCGACACACTCCTGACTTGTGCCTTGTAGATGGTGGACAGGCTTAGGGGAGTGAGGAGGTGAGGTACTCGCTGCAGGATTCCTAGCCTTTGATGTGCTCTTGTAGCCACAGCAGTTATATGGCTAGCCCAGTTTTGTTTCTGGTCAATGGTAACCCCCCAGGATGTTGATAGTAGGGGATTCAGTGATGGTTATGCCATTGAACATCAAGGGCCGATGGTTAGATTCTCTCTTGTTGGAGATGGTCATTGCCTGGCACTTGTATGGTGTGAAAGTTACTTGCCCAAATATGGGTATGGCCCAGGACTTGCTGTATTTCGACATGGACTGCTTCAGTATCTGAGGAGTCATGAATGGTGCAGAACATTGTGCAATCATCAGTGAACATCCCCATTTCTGACATTGTGATGGAAGGAACATTATTCGTGAAGCAGCTGAAGATGGTTAAGCCTAGGACACTACCCTGAGGAACTCCTGCAGCGATACCCTGGAACTGAGATGTCAATTCTCCAACAACCACAACCATCTTCCTTTGTGCACCAACCAGCAGAGAGTTTCCCTCCTGATTCCCATTGATTCCAGCTCCTTGATGCCACATTCTGTCAAATGTGGCCTTGATGTCAAGGGCAGTCACTCTCACTCTCCTCTGGAGTTCAGCTCTTTTTCCCATGTTTGAACCAAGGCTGTAATGAGGTCAGGAGCTGAGTGGCCCTGGCAAAACACAAACTGGGCATCATTGAGCAGGTTATTGCTAAGCAAGTGTCGCTTGAAAGCACTGTTGATGACCTCTACCATAACATTGCTGTTGATTGAGAGTAGAGTAATACAACGGTAATTGGCTGGGTTGGATTTGTCCTGCTCTTTCCGTACATGACATACCTTGGCAATTTTCCAAATAGCTTGGTAGATGCCAGTGTTGTAGCTGTACTGGAACAACTTGGCTAGGGGTTTGTCAAGTTCTGGAGCACAAGTCTTCAGTATTATTGCTGGAATATTGTCAGGGCCCATAGCCTTTGTAGTGTCCAGTGCCTTCAGCAGTTTCTTAATATCACGTGCAGTGAATCAAATTGGCTGGAGGCTGGCATCTGTGATGCTGGGGACCTCTGTAGGAGAGTGATTTGGATCACCCGCTCTGCACTTCTGGCTGAAGATTGTAGCAAATGCTTCACCTTTATCTTTTGCACTGATGTGCTGGGCTCCCCCGCCATTGAGGATGGGGATATTCATGGAGCCTCCTCCTCGAATGAATTGTTTAATTGTTCACGATTCACGACTGGATGTGGCAGGATTGTAGAGCTTAGATCTGATCCGTTGGTTATGGGATCACTTACTTTGTCTATCACTTGCTGCTAATGCTGTTTGACACACAAGTAGTCCTGTATTGTAGCTTCACCAGGTTGACAATTGATTTTTAGACATGCCTGGTGCTGCTCCTGGCATGCCCTCCTGCACTCTTCATTGAACCAGCGTTGATCCCCGGGCTTGATGGTAATGGTAGAGTGGGGGATATGACGGGCCATGAGGTTACAGATTGTGTTTGAGTACAATTCTGCTGCTGCTGATGGCTTCATGGATGCCCAGTCTTGAGTTGCTATGTCTGTTCAAAATCTATCCCATTTAGCATGGTGGTAATGCCACACAACATGATGGAGGGTATCCTTAATTTGAAGGCAGGACTTCGACTCCACAATGACTGTGCGGTGGTCACTCCTACCAATGCTATCATGGACAGATGCATCTGCAGCAGGCAGGTTGGTGAGGATAGGGTCAAGTATGTTTTCCTTCTTGTTGGTTCCCTCACCACCTGCCAAAGACCCAGTCTAGCAGTTATGCCCTTTAGGACTCGGCCAGCTCTGTCAGCATTGGTGCTACCAAGAAACTCTTGGCGATGGACGTTGAAGTCCCCCACCCAGAGTGCATTCTGCACCCTTGCCTCCCTCAGTTCTTCCTCCAAGTGGTGTTCAACATGGAGGAGCACTGATTCATCAACTGAGGGAGGGTGGTACGTCGGAATCAGCAGGAGGTTTCCTTGCCCATGTTTGACTTGATGCCATGAGACTTCATGGAGTCCGCAGCCGATGTTGAAGTCTCCCAGGGCAACTCCCTCCCAACTGTATACAATTGTGCTGACACCTCTGCTGGGTCTGTCCTCCCGTTCAGACAGGACATACCCAGGGTTAGTGATAGTGATGTCTGGGACATTATCTGTAAGATATGATTCTGTGAGTATGACTACGCCAGGCTGTTGCTTGACTAGTCTGTGAGGCAGCTCTCCCAATTTTGGCACAAGCTCCCAGATGTTAGTAAGGAAGACTTTGCAGGTTTGATAGGGCTGAGTTTGCCATTGATAAAAGCAAAATACTGCAGATGCTGGGAATATGAAACATAAACAGAAAATGCTGGAAAAATGCAGCAGGCCTGACAGCATCTGTGGAGAGAGAAACAGAGTTAAATTTTCAAGTCCATGTGACCCTTCTTCAGAGCTGAAGAAGGGTCATTTGGACTCAAAACATTAACTCTGTTTCTCTCTCCACAGATGCTGTCAGACCTGCTGAGTTTTCCCAGCATTTTCTGTTTTTGTTTCTGAGTTTGCTGTTGTCGTTTCCAGTGCCTAGGTCGATGCCGGGTGGTCTATCCAGTTTCATTCCTGCCAGAGCAACAGTGCCTCCAAAGGTTGTGCCTGTCACACTGGGTGGTTGCTGACCTGTGTGCCCTGTGGTTGATGACCTAATGCCATTGGGAGCAGGAGGTCACCCAATGCATGTAGAGGTGAAAGTGACTGTTGCTTGAAAGTGTATGTGTCCAGCTTATTCCAGGGCTCAGCCACAGGTATTTGTCAGAATTTACAAACCATAGCCCAAACCTGGATTAGCCAGTTGACAGACACCTTGTATTGGAGAGTAGCTCAGTATACCCTGGACATCCTGTCCCCTAGCACTCATTGGGCGGGATGAAGGCCTATAATCTGCCCTTGCTGTTAATAGGCAGCAATCAATGAATTATCAGGCACGGTCCAATGGCAGACCCTGAATTCGGAATGCAAACTTCCGGATGTGGAACCCGCCATCGGCCAATAACCGTATTGTTTAGCCCTATATTTCTCCAACCAGTGAACAGGACTCCACGTTGGTCACATGTCAGACCAGCATCATACGTAATGCTTTCACTGCAGTAGCCCCATTTCTCAGAAATAATGCCATTGAATGTCAAGGCTAGATGGTTAGATTCACTCTTGTTGAAGATGGTCATAGCCTGGCAGGAAGCCTTAGTGGTGTCAATGGTTCTTTCCACTTATGATTCCAAGCCAAAGTGTGGTCCAGATCTTGTTGCATGCAGACATGGACTGCTTTAGCATCTGAGGAAAGTCATGAATGGCGCTAATCATACCACTTTTGACTTTGGACGGTAGGTCATTGCTGAAGCAGTTGAGGATGATTGGCTTACAATTGTGAGGTTTATAAGATTTTTATGATTTGGGATGGTATTTTCAAATTTAGGGTAAATGAAGGGGGTTATCCAAATTCCCTGAAATGTGTTGTAGGTATCAGGTTTGAACCAGTTGTGCTGTAAACTCTCTATTCACTTCCAAGATGAAAATGATTTGGGGTCAAGAGTAGCTAATCAATATTTCTATCTGGATGCAAGATTAATGTGTCTCATGTTGCTATGGGGAGCAGGGCAGAGGAAGCCATTTTTGAGATCATGTTAGAGGCTTCCCTACAGACTGATGAATATGACAAGTGTGGTCAGCTGAGAGAAAGGCTGCTTGGCTCTGCAACCTACCACAGCCGGATGCAGGAGGAAGACAGTCTTTAGTTGAAGAGATGCGTCCTGCAGCCTTCTTAGGATTCTAGGAGCTTTGTCTTGGCACAGCCAGGGGGAAGAAGGATTATTGGAACAGGCTTTACTGATGGATTTGGTGATGGATTTAAGAAACTCTCCAAAAACTGAGGAAAGTACATGGAGACAGTCAATCAAAGTTAATGTTACCAAGTTGTTATGCTTCCTGTTGAGCATGCTGCCAGCTTGTAATGCAAGTGAGGAGGCAGCACAAAGTCTGTTTGTTGTGTTGCTCAATGGGACGAGGCATGGACAAATCATAAATTGCAGCCACTACCCCCAAAAATGGATGCAGATTAATTTTTATTCCTTAGAGAAAGAACAAAACACATCAGTGTACTATGTTATGTGCAGTGAGATATTTAATAGCATACAGCAGGTGGCTCCAAAGAAACATACATGAGAATGCACATGGTTCATTACTAAGTACAAAAGCACTGCAAAAGACTTCCAAGTGAGCCATATTGTAAAGTCTGTAGACAATCAACAAGAATATTTTCTCTATATATTTGTAAAGTAGATTATGGGAATAAAGTTCTTCAATATTTAAAAGTATCCTGAATATTTTGGGATTTTCCCTTCTAAATACAACAGAATTCTAATATAGATGAATGATTCCCATGCACAAGGCATTATCATAGAGAAAAATAATCCCATGTGAAGGAGAAGGTGGGATCATTTTTATTTGGACTGACCTCAGTTCTAATGAGCAATTTGGTGAGAAAAAATACATGACTGAAAGTAGAGCTTTGAGTTCAAGTCTCATGAGAATTATTATGGGAGGCGGTATGTGAATACCCATTAAAAAGGCACATATATAGCAAAAAGAACAAGCATATTTCTCTTTCGAGGGGAACTTTTAGATATATAAGGAGAAAATTAATTTTGCATTCGGGGAAGCACCTGCAATGAAGATTCAGGGAGTTATAGGGGAAATTGAATGCACACCTCCCAAATGTTGCCCTGACAACATATTTGAACATCTATCACAAAAAATATTTTTTGGCTTCATCAGCATAACAAGTCATTACCTATATCTCCCAGGTTGTTCCTCACGCAGTGACTGACAAATTGAAGGGTCAAATTTTACATTCTTGTGTCCATTATTTAACATTGCCATTTACCAAAAGTCAAGAGCAGGAAACTTTCACCCCTTTTTTCTTCAATTTGAATCAGAAATGTAAAGGCTACAAAAAAACTGCCACCAATCTGTCTAAAATTTGTTTATTAAACAAAATCGCACTAATTTGTAATCAGTTTTATGATTTACTCAAAAGTGACTAGTTCAAAAAATGATTTACTAATTGTGTATTTGTCATGCACATGTCATTAGAAACTACATTAAGGGCAGAGCTCTGTCATCAACTATAAAACAACTAATGTTGGATGGAAGGTAGAATATGATTGCATTGGGAAGCATTCTATTTTCTGATAGTGATTATAGAATCTCAGTATACAAAGAAAACAGCAGCCAAAATGATGAACAAGAATTACTTGCTAAACCTCTCATCATCAAAGTTAACACAAATTAGGTCACTGATTTATAATGAGCATTTGAAAATTATTTCTGAAAAATTGGTGAAGGAACTCCTGCTATTGTGAGATTTAACACAAGCTGAATATACAGTTTTAAAGTTTGCTCAATTTATGCCCTGGTCAGAAGTTTTGACCTTAAATCTGTAATACAAGTTTCTGAGTGAAAAATACATCATTATTGCAAATATAAGGAGGAACATGCCTATTTTAAAACAAACGTGAGGAATTTTGTCTGACACCTAAATTGCTATTGGTATATACAAGTATAAAGGCCAATACACACTATTATCATGAGCATGCACTCATCAATGTTATATATTAGAGTGGCAAATCAGTATAGACTATAATACAATAACGATGCAAACCATTCACATCAAGTCTATCCTGATCCTTAAGTTAAGTACAAGTGACATTTCGTAGCATGCACATTTTAAGTTTACATACGTACCACACCAGAAATTCTAGACACAATTTAGACCTTTATTCAACAAGGAAATTCCAATTTTATTCCCCGGACATAATCATCTCATTAGAAGTATTTTGGGCGTAACGAATGAGCATCTCTGAAGATATTTACAGCAGAACGCGCTTGAAGCGGATAGCTTGGATAAACATGCTACGTTCAGTAATTGGACGGATTCATCAAAGACTGTAAATGTTAGGGTGCTGTTCTGCATTCTAACAATTTCCGAAAGCTTCTTCTGAAACTATCATCTAGAAAGGCATAAAGGAAAGGATTAAGACAACTATTAGCATAGCTTAGGCTGGTGATAAAGTAGGAGATTCCAATAATAAGTGTGGTCTGTTGAATATCTGTTGTTAATGCCACTATCGTGCTCAAGTGGTAGGGTGTCCAGCAGAAAAGGCAGACTGCCAGGATAACCATCACCATTAATGTCACCTTCTTCTTCGCTTTGTCCAGGGCCTTGGCGTTGGTGTTCAAGCGCATGTTTCTCAACCTGAGTAGCATCATTGTGTACAGGATACAAATTGTGGACACTGGGATGGTGAATCCCATTAGGAGAGTGTAGATCCGACTAGCTTTCCACCACAGAATCTCAGGAGGTGGGAATACGTAGACACATTGCAGCCTGCCTTCGTCATCGTGAATTTTGCCAAAAATTGTGAAGGGCAAGATGAGGATGGTGACGAAGAGCCAAACGCAAATACTGACTATCTTAGCGGCTCTGTAAGTGCGATAAGACATTTTCTTGGACCTCGCGGTTGCAAGGACCACCAAGTAGCGATCTATGCTCATGACAGTTAAAAAGTAAATGCTGGAGAAGGTGTTGTATTGATCAATGGAAATGATCAATTTACACATTAGCTCGCCAAAGGGCCACTGGAGCAGAAGGTAGTCAGCGATGTTTATGGGCAAAACCAGCGTGAAAAGTTCATCCGCGATGGCTAGATTCAGTATGAACATATTTGTCACTGTTTTCATTTTCGGGGCTTTGAGTATGACATAGATCACGGCTGTGTTGCCTGTTAACCCCACAGCACATATGACAGAGTAAATAATGGGAATGGCGATGTAAAAGTCAGGGTACGGACCTGGCCCTGTCGAATTGGTCCCATTGCTACCTGCAGACAAACAACTCGCATCTTGGTCCTTGCAGGAGATGTTCGGAGGTACTGGATTCGAAGAAAGATTGTCCATGTTTTCACTGCTAGTACGGCGGAGCCGCTCGCAGCTTTGTTTAGCGTAAAGATTATAGCAGAAAGAAAGCTGTGCAACTTAGAAACATAAGACTGCTTTGAGGGCCTCATTTAATTAGACACGAGTAATTTTAACTCAACATAGGAATCAAAGTTTCATGGTAAAGCTAACCCAGAGACAGAATACTGCAGGCAATTCTATGAATTGAAGTTGTACTTTGAGGTTAAATGAAAAGATAAATTCCTTTCGAAAAATGTAATCCTCCCCAGCCCTTCATTTTCTTCAATGACCGGGGCGGGGGAAATTTCATGATTTATTAATATATAAAATTGCAATCCTTCGGCCCTTCATTTGAAATTGGAGCGATCTGTCGCAGCCTCCGGCGTGTTATGACTCTAACTGGATTTCCTAATTTTATTTCAAATTACTGCGAAGTCAATGCCATCTCTCTTAGAAGTCACCAACAGATGGACGTTCACTAAATAGATCAAGAAAAAAGGAAGCATTTAGCACCAAACGACTTCTATTGTCAAATGCAATTTAACAAAAAAAACAAAAGAAAAGACTTCCAATTAAATGTGATCTTACTCCGTACTCGGATTGCAATTTTGTCATCAATGACTAATAGAATCATTTTCTAGCTCAGTTAAGCGTGTAACATGCACATTGCGATTCAAATTAAACTTACCTTGCCGTTCGGGTGCAGCCGCAAACAGTTAATCCGCTCTTTGAACTAACTTGCTTTGCTGATGCTGAGATGGTACTGGTATAGAAACTGCTTCCTGATGGCGGAGTCAGATTTGTCCGCTTGTCTTGTGATTCTCTGCGGGATTGAGCACAGACGCTTATCAGTGGACGCCAAGACCTTTCACCATAGGAACCAGAGATCAGGTCCACTACCCTCTCAACATATACAGCCAATTATTCTCAACATTTCCGTTTTTTAAGCGGGGGGCGGGTCGGTGGGTGGCAAAACTTAATTTCAGCCTAAAGCTGGAAAGCCGTAGGGCTTTCTCTTCATGTCAACAACTGATTCTAATAACGTATGATAGGTATAACGTTAGGTTATTTGAGACTTCATCTTTGCAATTTTGTGTGTGTGGTCGGCTTAAAAGCCAGAACGAAGTTGTTGAGATCTGATTCCTGTTTCTTTCCCATTGATCTGGCGTTAATACGATGTATGTTTTAGAGTTATAAACACACTGAGTTGCGTTCTGAATTTGATGCCAGTTCAGCTAGCAACTGTGAGCACATAGCAGAATAAACGGAGACGATTAGTCTATCGAAATCTTACCTGCAAAAGAAAACCCCGATTCTTCAGGGGAGGATTGAAGGAGTCATATTGGACTCGAAACGTTAACTCTGTTTCCCTCTCTCCACAGATGCTGCCAGACCCGCTAAGTTCTTCCAGCACCGTCTGTTTTACTTTCAGGTCTTCAGCATCCGCAGTACTTTGTGTTTTTTTTTGGTAATAACAGAATAAAGCTCAGCGCCGTCTAAACTCAAAACGAGAACAAGGTACAAACTGGCAGTGGGAAAAAGGTACAAAACGGAGAACCGAGTTCATGGTCTGAAGTTGTTGAACTCAATATTGAGTCCAGGAGGCTGTGAAGTACCTCATCAGAAGATGAGGTTGTGGAAAAACTCAGCAGGTCTGGTAGCATCTTTGGAGAGAGAAACAGAGTTAACATTTTAAGTCGAATATGACTCTTCATCGGAGATTCTTAGTGTCCTGAAGAACAGTCACATTGATGTCGAAATGTTAACTCTTTCTCTCTCCAGAGATGCTGCATGGCCTGCTGAGTTTTTCCGGAACTTCCTGTTTTTATTTCAGGAGAGGATGCCAGATATATTACAATGAGCACACAATTAAAGTACTGGATTGGTGGAATCAGAAATAAAAACAGAAAATGCTGAAAGCATTAAGCAGATCAGACAGCAATTGTGGTGAGAGAAATAGAGCTATCATTTCAGATTGATGACCTTACTGAAATGAAAATTAAAACATTAAAATGAGAAAGTGTACTTTAGCGTGTATGCAATTCATATGGTCTCAGAGCTGCAATTGTGGGAGGCTTCATTATTTCAATGAAATGGTGATATTAACTGCACAGAACACCACCTAATTCACTTTGGAGTATTATGTTCAGAACTATAAAGTGCCTTCCTTAATGCACTTAATTCATCATGTAAGTGCAAGCTTCCTTTTCAATAACATGGAGTGTCATTTGCACTTGTGGCATACATTCAGCTTCCAAAATTGAGCTAGATTTTGCTTTCAGTGGTGAAAAAAAGGCTGAAGATCCATAAAGTGCAGCATTTTGTGTGAATAAGGTAAGCAAATGGGTTATCTCCTTAAACAATGAGATGTGAACATTTAGGAGCAGTGCAGAATATGAACCAGGAAGTGTAAATTAGAAAATAAATTGAGTGCCAAGTTATGCGCAGGAAACAAAATGAGAGGAATGAAAGATAGAATGGAGAGACAGTGGTAAAAGAGGCAGAAATAGTAACAAAAACTCCAACTTAAAATCTATATCAATAATTAAAATCAGAAAGAATGTCATTCCACACTTTTAAAAGTTCATTTTCAGTGTCAGATGTTGATTGGCTGTAACTTAGGCTCACCACGCCATTAAAAGGGTAGTTACACTGGAATGGACAAGTGCTATCCTTTGTGCAAATTTAGTAGGTACGTATCAGGTAAATACCAACAGCGTGCAGCTTTTGAAGGAGCAGGGAATTCTGGACAATAATTTCTTGATTTCTTTGTTTAACTGTATATGTGCAGTGCTAGAGTTTTTTTTTTATTCTTTCATGGAATATGGACATCACTAACAAGAACAGCATTTATTGCCCATCCCTAACTGCCTTTGAATTGTGTAGCTTGCTTCAGAGGGCAGTTAAGAGTCAACCACATTGCTGTGGGCCTAGAGTCACATGTAGGCCAGAGCAGGTAAGGATGGCAGATTTCCTTCCCTAAAGGACAGTAGTGAACCAGATGGGTTTTTATAACAGTCAACAGTGGTTTCATGGTCATCAATACTGGAACTAGCTTTTTTATTCCAGGCTTTTTTATTAATCAGTTGATTTTTAAAATTAATTAATTGAATTCAAATTCCACCCACTGTTATGGTGGGATTCAAATCCGTATCCCCAGAGCATAATCCTGGGTCTCTGGATTTAGTCCAGTGACATTACCACTATGCTACTGACTACCCCTAAAGGGAATTTGGGTACCAATCTCACTACCTCTCCCATGCAATGTGAGCACTCTACCATTTGAGTGAATTTCCCATGCTCTTTTGGTGGGGCTTGAGGTTGAATAGCAGTGTAGAAGAAAGGAGAGAAAAAAAGGGCAAAGGATAGTCAGGCACAGGGCAGCTCCACTGCATAGGCCTTCTGGAATTGAACATCTTATCTCAACTGGAAGGGCAGAGTGACTGGAAGTGCCACTTCATAAAGGAGGCTTTCATGGAGCTATGTCATCTGTGACAGGAACAACTGTAGCCCAACACCAAGACATGCACAATACTACCTGTGGCTTTAAAGGGTGATGACAATCCTGAATATATGGGCTGGATTTTATGTGCAGTGAGCAGGTGCCATAGGCTGATGAAAAAGCAGATGCATCCCACCCAGTTCGAAGGCTCGCTGTGATTTAATGTCCATTGGGACACTAATTACCTCGAGGTGAGGCTCCTGCCCCCAGCCGGGGAGAAAATTCCGTCTTTGAGAGCTGCTGGCCAATCAGATTGTTAGCAGCTCTCTGGTCCCAGCAGCTGACTGGCAGGTCCCAGCGACGAAGTTGAGGTGGCTTGGGGGGCTGCGATGGAAAGGGCAGGAGAGAGGGAAAATGCTGGGAAGTCTGAAGCTTGGGTGGGTGGAAACCTGATTGAAACAGGAAGGCTGTAAAGCAGGCATCCCCTCCCCACTTTGCCACCTGAAGCCCGAGCAGTGTTACCTGCTGGATTTCCAAGCCATTGCTGACCTTAGCCCGTCACCCATGAAATAGTGGTAGATGTAGGAAGTGGCCCTTAAGTGGCCATTAATTGGTTGCTTATGGGCCTTAGTTGGCACAAAGGCAGGCGGGCCACCACGCCCCTCCCTTGCTGCTTGTAAAATTGTGGCGGGGGCAGGGGCGGGCATGTAGATGATCTCATGTGAATAACAATTACCACTGTTAGCCTCACTACTACTTCCATGACAAAATCTAGCCCATTAATCTTGTACAGATTTCAGTTTGCAGCCATAGTTTAAGAGCTGGCAAGAGCCCTGCATTGCCTCTTTTCGGGAAGGCCCATCGCATTAAGTTGCAAAGAAGATGTCATATTGTCCTGTTTCTTGCATGCATTTGGACACAAACAAAAAAAATAAAATTAGCTTCTAGACACATAATTGAAGTTCAGGCCTTGAACTTCTTTATAACTGTCTCCAGCAGCATTATGATTCTTTGACAGAGGCTTTCACTAGAATAAGAAAGGGACTAGCTCAATCCATTTCCTCAGAGGCAAACATTACAACCCATTTCTACAAGAGAGTTGTGTGAACTTTTAACTCTTCAGCTATTAATGTATTTTGATGGGTTGTCGGTTCCTTTTGTTACAACAAATTTTGCTTTCTTGTAACCAATTCATCGTGAAGTGTCATAACAACCATTCAATCTAATAGAAAATCATGGGAACACATGCCTGAGTGGCTGGTATGTGGTGGAATATAGTGAACAAATTCTTGACATATATTCCCAGTGCATAAAGATCTGTGCCAGAATTGTACATTTGTAAAATTTACCGTATAAAACTTAATTAACACATTTACATTTTTAAATAACTACAGTAAAGGGGCTAATGACATTACCAGCTGGACTTGGAGAAGTCACAATCAAAAATTGGAAGCCTCGCCCATGCAAAAATCAAGTTTCCTGGGCACTTCTGCTGAAATTACAGTGGTTACTCAGGAGAAGCTATCTGGAAATTCACTTCTATTAGGTTTAGTGGTCATTGAAAAAGGATATTTACGAACATACGAACATACGAACAAGGAGCAGGAGTAGGCCATTCAGTCCTCAAGCCTGTTCCACCATTTAGTAAGATTATGGCTGATCTGATAGTAACCTGAAATCTGCATTCCACCTACCCCGGTAACCTATCACCCCCTTGCTTACCAAGAATCTATTCACCTCTGCCTTAAAAATATTCAAAGACTCTGCTTCCACTGCCTTTTGAGGAAGAGAGTTCCAAAGACTCATAGTCCTCAGAGAGAAAATAATTCTCCTTATCTCTGTTTTTAAATGGTGACCCCTCGTTCTAGATTCTTCCACAAGAGGAAGCATCTTTTCCACATCCATCCTGTCAAGAAGACCCCTCAGGATCTTATATTTTTTAATCAAGTCACCTCTTACTATTCTAAAGTCCAGCAGATACAAGCCTAGTCTGTCCAGCCTCTTCTTATAATAAAAACAGAATTACCTGGAAAAACTCAGCAGGTCTGGCAGCATCGGTGGAGAAGAAAAGAGTTGACGTTTCGAGTCCTCATGACCTTTCGACAGAACTGTTCTGTCGAAGGGTCATGAGGACTCGAAACGTCAACTCTTTTCTTCTCCGCCGATGCTGCCAGACCTGCTGAGTTTTTCCAGGTAATTCTGTTTTTGTTTTGGATTTCCAGCATTGGCAGTTTTTTTGTTTTTATCTCTTCTTATAATACCCATTTAAATACCTACTAATTGTTGTTTCCTTCATGCCACACAGAATGTAATTTATTAATTCTGTTAGTTTCACTTGACAATTTTACTTATTATACCCTTGCTATGTGTGTCTGTCCAGCATTTATATCTTTAACAACAGCTACCTTTCAGAAAAAATGTTCAGCCAAGGCCCGACTTACCCTGCTCAAATGGATGCAAAAGATTGCATGGCACTATTTAAAGAACAGCAGGTGAGCTCTCCAGGTGTCCTGGCCAATATTTATCCCTCAACCTATATTGCTAAAGAAAAGAGATTATCTGGTCATTGTTTTAGTGGAACCTTGTAAATTGTGCAAATTGGCTCCTGCATATTCTACATTATAACAGTGGCCATGCTTCAGAAGTGCTCAACTGGCTGCAAAATATTTTGGGATGCTCTGAGTTTTGAAAGTGTCTTTTTATATATATCAGGTACAGTAATATTCATGCCATAGGTTTGGGTGTTTCCCTAAATCGTGTTACTGCTCCCTGACCTCCTAAGATTCTCATAGTGGCAGATTGCTAAAATTGTTTGAAAATTTTGGGGCCTTCATCACTGTTGATAATGCTTTGTTATAGGAGTTAACAGTGCACCCATCAGCTGTTCTGATAATTGGGTTTTTCAGAATCTCCAGAAATATTATGCAAACCATTGCTCAATGAACAACTTTGACATCTATGATATTGCAAGTGGTCACACTGCTTAAGAAGTGTTAAAGTGTCATTATTGTAAGAGCTACTACTATGATTGGATATCAATTGCTTATTCCAGTGAACTGGCTGGAAAATTATGCATTTCAAAACTGCATGCTCATGCAATTTTATTAGTGGGTCATAAATTACCAAAAAAATGCATTTCTATCATTGTTTCAAAAAGATCAAAGTATCTCTAAAATCCATCGCAAAATGGTCAGACTTCCTGCTTAATCATGTGAGAGAATCCAACAAACAGAATTTGTACTCATGTGACATTTGATGAAGACTGGTGGGCAGCCAGGACTACTTGTGCTGTCTCTTTGTCGATGTGGGAAATCAGGTGTCAGCAGTGCCACTTACAGGTCACTCCCCTGTGTCGTCCCTCTCCGCAGCCCTTTTCATCCCAACCGCTCCTGCCCCTGCCACAATTTTATAAGCAGAGAGGGAGGTGTCCAGCATTCTGCCCACCCTTGTGCCAACTGAGGCCCATAAGTGGCCATCTCCTACCTCCACCGTTATTTCACTGGCACTGGGCTCAGGCCAGTGATGTGTTGGAAATCTAGTAGGTAATACTCGGGCTTCGGGCAGGGAAGTTGAGGGTGCCTGCCCATCCTTTTACCTTTTTTGTCTCCATTCTTCTGCACTGCTTTCATCTTCTTCATCCTCAAGCACCGACAACAGAGCATGGGAAATTAGCTCAAAGGGTAGAGTGCTCACTTTGCATGTGAGAGGTCATCAGGTAGATATCTGTATTCTCCAATTCTCTTTAGGGAGAGATGATGACATAGTGATAATGTCACTGGGCTAGTAATCCAGCGGCCCAAGATATGATATGGAGGCATAGGTTCAAATTTATAGTCAATTAATAATCTGTAATTAAAAAATGGTCTTAGCAATGGTGACCATGAAACCATATTGATTGATGTTAAAAACCCATTTGGTTCACTAAAGTCCTTTGGGGAAGGAAATCTTCCATCCTTACCTGGCCTGGCCTACATGTGACTTCAGACCCACAGCAATGTGGTTGACTCTTAACTGCCCCTCTGAAATGGTCTAGCAAGCCACTCAGTTCAAGGATAATTAGGATTGAGCAACAAATGCTGGTCTTACAAGTAATGTCCACAACACAGCTCAAAAGATTGCCTCCAAAGATCAGCCCTCTCAAATGGCTAACTCAAGGCTTACCTGATTGCAGCTGAGGATCCTTTCAGATAATGGGTCTTCAGTTCTCTTCCTGACTGTTGATGCCAAGAATTACTGTCTGTTTAAGAAACAACAAATCTGGCATGCCAATAGTTCAATTTTCAAAAGGCACAGGACTCTTATTTAATATTTTATTCTGGCGGCTGCCTGAAATGACTAAACTTTGTCAATATTTTCAGAGAGACCCAGTTATGGGAAGTCATGACCCAAATCTCAGCTTCTTAAAATCAATTTTAAATCCAAGAAAACAGACAAAATTAAATTATTCCTCCATAGTCTGTGCCCTTTTTTCATAATTTAAAATTTCCCATTTTTCTTATATACTGTTTTTGAAAAGTTACACCTCTCAGCCTTTCATGTTTGTGACTTACCCAGGTTGATGCATTTTTATAAGCAGCTTTAGCATAGTAAGACAACTTAAAGTACTTCACAAGAGTGTTATCCAACAAATTTTGACACTGAGTCATCTAAAATGACATTTGGAGAAGTGACCAAAGGTTTGATCAAAGAAATAAGTTTTAAAGAGATTCTTAAAGGAAGAGAGGGATGTGGAGATGTGGAGAGGAAGGGAATTCCAGAGCCTAGGGATCAGGTAGCTCAAGGGATGGACACCAATAGTGGGATAATGGAAATTGAAGATGCACAAGGGGCCAGAACTGGAGGATAGAAACTTTGGAGAGTTATAGGGTCAGAGGTGATAACAGAGATAGAGAGGAACGAGGCCTTGGAGGGATGGCAAACAAACTGGTTTAGCCTCAGTTGTCAGGGTAGGGGATGGAATCAATACCTAGAGGATGGAGTTTATGGCAGTGACTGAAGATTATGGCTTCAGTCTTCTCAATATTTAGTTGGAGGAAATTTCTGCTCATTTAATGTTGGATATTAGACAAGCAGTGTACCATATCAAAGGCAGTGGAGGGATTCAAGAGGTGGTATGTCAATGGAGCTGAGTGTCAACTTAAAAGGGAACCTAACATTCTTGTTTTGGATGATGTTGCAAAATAGGAGTGCAGAGAAATAAACTCATGCTAATGGCAATGGCCCAAAGGTTACGTTCAGAACCATTAGCACATGCCACCTGGCAATAAATTATCAGAAGAACAATAATGATAATTTAATAGAACATTCTATTTAATTATTGTGCGCTACCTCATACAGAAAATGAAAAGGGTAGTGGGCAGCATTTTCCGGTCCTGCTGGTGGCAGGTTTTTGGCGGGCAGAAGCGGAGAATTTGGAGAGAGGCGAAAAGTCATAATTTTTCCCTCACCACTTTCATGGTCGGGCTTCTGCTGATCCATGTCTGGAACACCATTTGCATGCATTACCAGATCATGGATACTCATTAAAAACCCTACTTGGCAGAATGGTGGTCCTCCTCCCAATTATTCCCATGCGGCGGGAAGTGAAACCGGTCTAAATCATGACCAGATAGAAAAGGCATGCAGCAGACCACCCTCACTTTGCTCATGACTTTGAGGTGAGTGCAGCATCCAAAGCCGACCTGCAATAACACTGCTCTGATTTCTCAACAGTGCCAGTGTGACGCCACACTAGTGGGGATATAGGGTTGTTCTGCACACTGTGGTACCTCTGTACACTGGGAGGACAACATTCAGTGTGTGCTGCAGCTCTTAGGCAGGGCTGCACTCTGAAACAAAGACCAGTATTGCGACCAGGGTGTGGGGGGTGGGGTGGGGTAGGAAGGATGACAGAGCTATGCGGTAGAATGGGATATGGTGGGGTTGGTGGGAGGAGGGGGATGGTAATGGCAGGCAGAGGGGTGACCAATGGTGGAGAATCTGTAGTCCGGCTAGAATGCAGACAGAGAAGGGGTCAGATGAGAATCGGACTGTGTGAATAGGAGGGGATACACGCAGAGTCCAGAGTACAAGTGAGGGGGTAGTTGTGTTAGAGTAGCACATGAGGGATGGGTTGCACAGAGACTCATGGGGGGTGGTGGGGGGGGGGGAAAGGAAACTGTGTTATCAGCCATGAAGGAACGGGAAAGCTCATTGAAAGACATTCATTGTCACTGATCTGAGAATAAGATGTCAAAGTGGGAGATTAAAGGCAGTCCTGGGGCTTTGTGAACCTCATAGTACAGCTGATGAGGTGATGGGGTCACAGGCAGAGGGGATTGGGATCAGCTGGACACACTGAGTCACCTGGGTGGATGGTCCTGGGGTCTCCCACAGCTGGTTCTCCTCTCCATGAGTGCCCCACAGCCGCTGACTAACTCCCTGAGGAGAAAGGACTCCTGGAAGGAGAGCAAGGTTCTCTGTCCCCTCTCGCCTAGCCGCTGATGGATCCCACAAATTTCTATAGTGATGATGTGCAGGTACAAGTGCAAATCTGGTAGGATCTCCTAGGTGGCCTCCACCTTTCCCTTGGAGGCCTGAGTTGCTCGTATGCCAGAGCCACAACATCAGAAAGAATGCAAATGGATTCCTCCACCCTTCGGTCCAGTCTGTTGTGTCAGGAAGATATAATAATTTTCATAGTGATGTTGAATTTATTGTAAGGTAGTGTAATAGTGGGACCTGTGTCTATTGGTGTGTGTGCGTGTGTGTGTGTGTGTGTGTGTGTGTGTGTGTGTGTGTGTGGTGTGTGTGTGTGTGTGTGTGTGTCTTAATTGAATTAAAGCCAGCTGGTCTGAAGACTTTGATGTAAGAAGAGAAGCTAGGTTTGAAATGTTAAATAGGTAAGCATGGGTGAAGTTTTAGAATGTGAGGTGTAAAGGGAACATTTACATTTTTAAACAAACCAGAGTAGCTTGAGTTCAAAAGAGGGGGTGAATTGTTTTACCTAGCCAGAAGAAGTTAAGAAACAGACTGTTTATTTTCCCCAAAGATTACAAGTAAAATTAGTACTATGATAGCTTTTTTATTATTAGAAAGGTAAAGTCCAAAGGCAGTGAAACAATGGGAATTTGCATTCAAATGGGAAAATATGTATAATGGAGAGAAGGCTGTGTGCAAGGGTAGGTATTTTAAGATCTAATATGAGTGTGAAAAGCCTCCAGCATCTAAGCCTGAAGCTGCTGCCTACAAAGAATTGAAGTTAAGAAAACTCACTATGAATTTGACTGTTCAGGGTATCATGTTACTTTGTATGGGTCTTTTAAAATATGTGTTTTCACTGTTGCCTTAATGGAGGTGTAACTGGGAGTTAGATTAATCAGGGGAGCTGGAAGTTATTATAGTAGTAATTTGTAAACCTATGTATGTGCTTAAAATCATTTCTTTCTGTTAATGTGTTTAACTTAGTTTTGTAAAACCCTCTAAGACTTGGCAGACTTATTACTACTGAATTCAAGGCATGCATCTCGAAATAAGTATTCAAATTGCAAAACATGTGGCAGTTGGGATTTGAGCAGCTCAGCATTTACCATCGGCTGTGCCATAACAAAACTGTGGGATCTTTGTGGGGTATATTTGAAAATCCTTGATTGGTTTGGAGTTGGTGAATCTTAAGGTTACAAGTACAAGAAGCACTTTGAATTCAGGAGTTGGTCTGAGGTATTTTTGGAGTTGTGAAAAATGGCTGTATCTATTGCTAAAACATTTTTGGAAGTAGAATATATAACTCTGATTGGGTTACTAAAAGTATCTAAGGGTGAGTTGGCAGATAAGTTGCAGTTGAGGTTACCTGTAGGGGCAAAGAAAGCAGACAAAGCTGAAATGATAGCACAAAATTTAAAGTTGGAAGTTATACCTGACACTAGTGAGTCACAGCTGGAGGTAGTGAGACTTCAGTTAGAAATGAAGAGGCTTGAATTTGAACAAGCAAAGGAACTGAGAAAACTTGAATTGGAGGCAAATGAAAAGGAAAAATAATTAGAAATAAAAAAAACTTGAACTAGAGGCAGCAGAAAAAGAAAGGGGAAAAGAGAGATTATTTCAAAAAGAAATGGAAATGCAAAAATTTGATCTCCAAAGGGAAAAATGAGCAATGGAAGAGAAAATGAATAAAAGAAACAGAGAGTACCAACTTAAAAAGCTGGATTTTAAAAGGAGACATCAGTTGCTGAGGAAAGTTCTGATAATAAAAGAAACCTTTAACCTAAAACCCAGTGGGGAGATATTTAAATTTGTACAAGCTCTTCTGAAGTTTAAGGAAAGTGATGTTGAAACATTCTTTATTTCATTTGAGAAGGTAGCTAAACATATAAAATGGCCACAGGAAAACTGGACATTGTTGTGTCCTTTTCTTGGGAGCACTGAGCTGTATCCCTGTCTTCTCTTTAATTTCACTGTTGGCTGGATTAGACTCACGCTCGAGCTGTACGTGAATGAGCTCAGTACTTGGGTTTTCTGACAGCTCTTCTAAGAATTTAGGGCCTTCTAGCTTTAAACCTTCTAAGCTTTTATGCAGTTGTTGCTTCAGCTCTTTCAATTCTTTCCTATTCTCATTAATAGTTTCCTGGAGAATCGCATATTATTGCCCCTTCTCAGCTAATTTGTTCCTTAACTCAGCTAGAGACAGGTTTAACTTTTCCTTTTCTTCTTCATATCTTTCTCGTGGCACAAATTGGGAGCTGATTGTATCTTGTAGCGTCTGAAAGTCCTTTAATAGAGTTTCCATTTCCTTTCGAAGGACGCTGACTTCAGCTTGAACTCATTCCCGCTGTAACATTTCTACGGGCTTCCCCCATTTGGGTCTTTGCGTACTCAGTTTTTCTTGCAGCAACACTTCTGGTTTCGAATTGGGAACTTGGCGGGTCCTCAAGATTTATCTGTCCCAGCCAGCTCCTTCCGAGGAGACTCGGTCCCCTGCCTGACATTACAAATAGTGGTAATTTTGCAGAATCTTCCTCACACTGCACCTTAACTTGACATACCCCCTTCACATTTATTTCTTTGCCCGTGTACGTCCTCAGTTTTGTGTCCGAAACTTCTAGCTTCAAAGGATGGGTTCCTTCACTCAGATATCTCAATGTATGCTCTCCAATGATGGACATCGACCCTCCCATATCAACTTCCATCTTAATGGGTTGACCGTTAATTGTAATGACTACTTGGGTTGGCTCGTTTCTACCCACCTTGAGATTATGAATGAATGGATGTCTGATTCTATTTCTTCTAGCTCTTCCATGAGGCATATTTCAAGATTTTGCCTCCTGCCTTTCTAGTGTTGTTTTAGCCTTTCTCTGCAGTGTTGCCTTAGGTGGCCTTAGTGGTGGCAGCAAAAGCACTCAACTTGTTTGAGTTGTTGTTTGTTCACTGGAGGCCTGGATGTATCCCTTTCATTCAATCTGCAGGTTTTCACCGCAGCACTGTTGTTTTTCAATGGCCTGGAGCTAGAGAGCATTTCTTGGCTTTCCGTGGAGTCCGGAGTTTTCATGCCTTTTGTTGTCAGATTGTCCCACTTGACCAGGTGGACGGCACCATCTTGTGCACCTTTTATAACTTCAGAATTTCCAGCAGCAATAGCTAATTCTAATGCCTTATTGAAGTCTAGACTAGGTTCGGCTAGCAAACGCCTTTGGATATTATCATCTCCAATCCCACACATCAGCCAGTCTCTCAACACATCACTAATGGACGTTCCGAATTTGCGATGCTCAGTTAATGCCTTTAAAATGGCCGCATAGCCAGCTATTGTCTCCTCTGGAAGCCTGTTCCTTGAATTGAACTTCAAGCGCTGCATAGTAACTGAGGACTTTGGTCTCAGGTGGCTCTGTATAATTTTTATTAACTCATCGAAAGTCTTCGAATCTGGTGCACTGGGTGACATAAGGCTGCGGATCAGCCAGTACGTTTTGCTCCCGCATGAGGAAAAAAGAATCACCCTTTTCTTCTCCTCTCCAGCAATGTCATTAGCAGCAAAAAAGAACACTAGCATTTGACATATCGAGACCAGTCATCTGCAATGGGGTCGAATGGATTGACACGCCTGACCTGCAGCATCGTGAACAACTACAAGGGGACTGCACTTCCGATAGGCTTTCCAGATAATGACAAATTTAGGTGTTTGACTTACCGTGGAGTTGTGCTCTCTCTGGCATATCTTTAATTTTCTGTCCATAGCCATTTTCATGTATTTACCCTTTTAAATGCATTGCTGCTTTAAGAGCAGTCTCCGTTTTTTTTTAAACTTTGTCTCTGCAGCTATCGGCTTTCTTGTACCAGGTTTCGTGCTCTTTTTGAGTTTTGACGGGATCCCCACAATCGCGATTCTGCAGGGTTTTTTTAAAATTTTAAACTGCAGCACTGTTTCTGCTCCGATAGCCGGCTGTCAACTATTTTATAAGATACATACAGATGCTCTTTCCAATGCTTTGCTCACCCATCTTGAAATTTATTTTCTTCTGTTCTTTATCCTCGTCGCCACTTTCATGTCTTGGGTAAATGAGTTCATTGGCCAACCGACCTCTAACTGCACAACTGCCTATGTTCTCATCAATTGCTGCTCGCAATCAATAATGGGGAGAGACTGATATACGAATAAAGAGTGATGATTTATTGAGACATAGGGCAGAGAACCAGATCATATGTGTTCAGAAACCTCCAGAACTAGGCTTACTGCTTCCAGTTGCCCGCGATGTACAGTGATTTGTCAGTGCTGTCACATGATCAGTACACTTGCATTTTCTTAAAGCGACAGGGTACCTCATTTTACCACAGTTATTAAAGAAATGTATTCCATATGCCTTCTCATCTACATTGTCTACCTGTTCTACTACCTCCAGGGCATGCACTCTAAGGTCCTTCAGCTCCTTTGAACTTTTCAGTATCCCACTATTTATTATGTATCCTCTTGTCTTATTTACTGTCACAAAAGTAACACCTCATTTTTCTCCAGAACAAATTCCATTTGCTACCTTTCTGCTCACCTGATCAGTACATTGATATCTTCCTGCTGTCTATAGCTTTCTTCCTCACTGTGAACCAGACAGCCAATTTTTGTAACATCTGCAAACTTCTTAATCATGCCCCTTACATTTAAATCTAAATCACCAGTACATAGCACAAAATATTAAAGGACCTAATGCTCCTGTGGAACCCATCAACAATTACACCTTGTTTCTTGCCACCGAGTCAATTTTGGATCCAAGTTGAACTTCCCTTTGGATTCCATGTACTCTAACTATTCTGATTGTCTGACACATAGGTCCTTGCTAAAAGCCTACATCAAACATGCTACCCTCATCAGCCCTCCTTGTTACTTCCTCAAACATTCAATCAAGTTAGCCTGACAAATCCTTCCTTTAACAATTCCATGCTGACTATCCTTATTTATTTGTGCTATCTAGATGGCAATTAATATTGTGCCTCAGAATATTTTCAAATAATTTTCCCACCTCTGAGGTTAGGGTGACTGACCGCTAATTACTCTACCTTTCAAAATTTACTCTAGACTGAAATGGTGATGCAACTGATCAATTTTCAGCTGCTTATCATGGCTACAGTTTGCTTCTTATGCTGTGAGATTGTACATAAGGCGTGCTATATGAAGTCAGATTGGCCTCTGTTGAATTTGCTAGCTTGATCTTCATGAGAACACAAAGGCTAAAGGAGTGAAAATTGGAATACGAACATACAAGCATATGAATTAGGAGCAAGAGTAGGCCACTTGGTCCCTCGAGCCTGCTCCGTCATTCAATAAAATCATGGTAGATCTGAGTGAGCAAAAGTTGGAAACGTGCCCACCGACAATTAAGAAGGCAATTAAGCCCATTAAAGGCGCAAGTGTCTGCTATTTTCTGTCACCAGTCCAACCTTATGGTTGGTGGACGGGCAAATTGGTCAGGCGGCCTTAACATTTTCGTGAAACCTCATCCAATGGTGGAATGAAGTTTCTGTTATGAAATAAAATAAAAATAAAAATCTGTGGACAGCATTTTTATCATCTATATTTTCAGGGACCTGATTGTGATGCTCGGACATTTTTTTCTGCTCTTTAAAACTTTATTGAGACATTTTCAAGTCTGCAGCTCCCTGAGGCAGCTCTCTCTCTCAGCTCTCTCTCAGCTTTCTCTCAGCGCTCACCCGTGCCCACATTGACGTCCTCGCCCACCCTCCTCCCACCCCTACCCCAGCAGCGCTGAGCTTTTCAGTGCGTGCTTCATGCTGGCTAGCCGTTAATTGGCCAACCAGTGTGAAATCGCAGTCAGGGGCTGATTGCGGTCAGCAGTCCATTTCCTGGCCAATCCCGGGTCCGCCGATCATGCCCGCCCGCCAACCTAAAATTTCACTCCCAGTTTTTCAGTAAGTAAAAAGCTTGAAGGGCAAGGCTGGGGACTGTGTGCAAGATTCAGCTTTGTGGGTATCATCGAGGCAGCTAGATGTATAAACCATTAATCTCATAAAGTGAGACAGGTCAGTTGTCCTGTGGATTGGGAGGATTCAACTTCTGTGGGTTATTTATAAAATGAGGACACAACTGAATTGAAAGAGGTCAGCTTGTGAGTTTTGTTGTTCATTGATAGGCCCTGCATGGTGTTATTCACCTTTTTATCAACGTTTAGTGTGCTATTCATACCCTTGTGATTTTGAAACATAGTTCAATAAAGTTAGTTCAGGAATTTTATAACCCTATGCCTTTGCCAGTGTTATTACTTATTCTGTTCAAGCCTGAATTCTCATAACAGTTCATATATTACAGCCCCTTTCTCCTTTTTTAAATAAGGACCCAAAAGGAAATCCCAGGTAAGGGGTCAAGGCAGGGGACAGAAATAGGCCCCGTTAAGTTAAAAGAAAGGAGCAGAGAAATAGTCTCTGAATTAGAGAAAGAGCTACAGGAAACAGACTTTGACTGAAGTGGGCTCGAGAGAAGCCTGAAGATCCAAAAAGGCAGCTGATATTCAGTGGCTCTGTGCTGTGGGCCATAGGGGTAATGATACCCCTTTGGAGTAATGGTGCTGTGCTTGGCACAGCCGGTAATTTGAAAGTGTGCTTGGGAAGTGAAGCTGAAGTGTACTCAGAGATCCAGAGGAAAGGAATCTCAGGAGGCAAAATTGAAATCCTGTGAGGTGGGTTGTTGAAGCCATCCAAGTGGGAACAACTTTTGGAGAGAATTCCAAGGCGAGATTGTCAAATGTGGAGATTGGAAACCCTCATGAGAAAGAAAAAGTTTCAGTGAGATTGGTTGGCTCACAAACATCTGAGTGGGTTGTTGAGAAATCCATGGAATCTGGTTTGGTCACACCTGTCATCTATTGCATAGTGTGGCCTGTCCAATCGCAATTCACCTGTTAATATACATATATCTCATGTTAGAGTATAAGATAGATATTGTTAATTGTTCTATCATTCTGAACTTGTATAGTAAAGTTTATTTCTGTTTGTTCCAAACCCTGTGGAATCTTGTTGCTTTATTCACTTAGTAAGCATCTTGAATCTTAAAATTTATCTACTTTAAACAAAGCGTTATTGGTCCCTAAATGGATCTCACCCCACGTCCTAGGGTCTGGCCAAGGATCATAATGCTCTTAATACATTCAAAAAACACTTTGAGTTTTCCTCGATTTTACTTGCTAATTTTTTTTGTGCTATCTCTTTGCTTTCCTAATTTCCTTTTTAATTTCACCCTTTCAATTTCTATACCCCGAAAGGCATTCTGCAGTATTGAGCTTTCAATATCCGAGATAAACTTTCCTTTTTTGCCTTACTCCCAATCCTGCATGCTGCTTAACATGCAAGGAACTTTGGATTTGGGAGTCCCAGGGCAGAATTTTCTGCCTGTCAGGCTGGCTGTGTGGGAGTGGGGGCAGACCCATTCGCCACCTGCAGTTGGGTCCACGCTGCCATTTTACGTGGGCGGGCCAACTAAGGCCTGCCCAGTGTGAAACACAGCTCCTGAGGAGATCAGGAGTGGGTGGGCAGTGGCTGGACTGCTATGACCAATGGCGACCCGGTGGCCTGTTTGAAATTGCTCCTGCAGCCTTGCAAAGGCTGTTAAACATGGCCAGCAGAAGAACCCCCTCAGAGCACTGCAGGTGTGCAGGCCAATTAGGAGGGCAGGGAAGGGGAGCACAGTGCCCCTCATTTCTCAGACAATGGCCTTGCTGCCCTCCTCGTTCCCAGGGATGGGTGGAGGAGACCCCCCCCCACATGACTAAATGTGCCTGGGAGGAGGTGGTGGGGAAAGTGAGCTCCCACGACGTGGTACGGTGCACCTAGATCCAGTGCCGCAAGTGTTTGAATGACCTTTTGTGCTTGGGAGGGGTGAGTACCATTTTGGCATTGGTCACTTAACCCAGCAGGTAGGCTTTCCGGCTTTACCCCCTGGCCACCAACACCACCACCCGCACCCCCACCCGCCCCCACCCCCCCACCGCGCCCCCCCCACCCCCCCCCCCCCCACCCCCCCACCTCTGCTCTGAGTGCAGGTACTGCATTGAATCATTGACGGCATGTTTCCTTTGCTGGGTGGGCCAGCAGATATTGCCTATGTCACCCTGAGATGGTGGTGATGAGATGGGTTCTGCACCCGCAGCATGTAGTACAGTGACACCCACTGTTTTGGGGGCAGCATAGAGGAGCTGCACCTAGGCGCAGTGCTGGAACTGCAAAACATGTCAAAGTCAGGCTGCTGACATGCTGGGAGGGGAACTTGCAGGTGGCGGGGCACCCAATCCATCTGCTGACCTCTGTGTTCCCTGTGCTTGCGCCTCCTTGTTTTGCACAGTTGGACCTTGTGGTGCCAAATGTGATGTAGGCAGCATTTGACCAACGGGGGTCGTGATAGGCCTGGCATCTTTGTGTGAGTGTGCGGCAGCTGCGGGGTGATGAGGCACTGGAGCCCTGCAGTGTCCTATTCTGGTTGGGGTGGGACGGCAGCGAAGAGAATCCAGGTACAAGTTGCATTAATCAAGCTCATAATGCTGCCAAGCGGTTGAGGACTGGCGGAGGGCAGGCCCAGTTGGCTACCAGTACCAGGTTCGAGCAGGAGGTTCTTGATCTGGAGAAGCACCATGTGCCCAGGTCCACCTGTGAGGCTCAGGTGGCATGGGCAGGTATGTTGCCCAGCATTGAGGTCAGCATTAGTGTCCCAGCAGCCATGACACTGCTGAATGTTCAGTGATTGAAGTTTGCAACATGGCTTGTCCATTGCATATGGAAGGATGAGTGCATAATGATCCGGGGGACAGGGATGCACATTGACATTGTCTCCACGTTAACTAATCAAATGTCATTGTTCTTCCTTTCAGCATCAATGGATCAGGGCCGGGAGCCGGAGGCACAGGGCCTCCCTCTCACACCCGAGGGCTCTGAAGTCTCTGACCCACCATTGTCATACCATCTCTACCAGGCAGGCACCAGCGCAGGTACTAGCACCTCGGTGGGAATTAGATCATCCCAGGGCACAGCAATGAGGGTACTTCACAGTCGCTGGAGGAGCTGGCAGAGACAGAGAATGCCCATGGCACCAGCAGTCAGAGGACTGCAGGGGAACAGGCATATGCTCAGTTGGTGGCTAATGATGTGCCTCTAGAGTCGTCCATGAGGCAGCAAATGTTGGAAGTCCAGCAGGGTGTGCAGGAGGATCTGGGTGAGATACATGAGGCTATGCTTGGCTTGGTGTCCGTGGTGGAGGAGTCCTCGCGGACCATAGCTGATGCAATAAGCCTCATGGCCAAGCATGCGTCCTCCAGGGAGAAAATGGAGACTCTCGTGGAGAGGCTCCTTCA
The DNA here is from genome assembly GCF_017639515.1 of Carcharodon carcharias. Lineage (NCBI taxonomy): Eukaryota > Metazoa > Chordata > Chondrichthyes > Lamniformes > Lamnidae > Carcharodon > Carcharodon carcharias. The sequence goes on from NC_054472.1 coordinate 103,989,975, forward strand.
GGAGACCAATCAGGGCTTCCTGGTGATGTGCTCAGACAGCAAGCCCTCACATCAGCATTGACCTCAGCCGGTCAGTGCCAGTGTGGGAGATGGTCTGGGCACGAAGTTTCCCAGCTCGGTGCCCATCTATCTATGGTGAGCAGGGAGGTCAGAACCGACCTCAGGTCAGCGCAGCAGCTGCCCGTCGTCTCTGCAGGCTCCTTTCAGGGTGCTCCAGATGAAGGCAGCAGCTCCTCCACCCCTCTGCCAGTGACCATTCCATCTAATGAGGCTGCGACGACTGCGAAGATGCCAGCTGTGGAACTGCCGCTCCCTCCCAGGCGGGGCCAGCACAGGCTCCACGGGCCAGAGGACATCCGCCAAGTTCTTCGAGGCCAACAGGACAGGACAGTGAGCAGGCTGTCTCTGATGCCAGTGCCAGCAAGGGGACAGCACCAAGACGTAGCACACAGAAGCATAAATTTAAGGCACCTTAGGCAGACCACGGGTTTCTCACTGGTGCTTTTGTGTTGCCCCGCAATGAAGTCATGATTAGTTGATGTGCTGTTTAACACCTTTGTCATTTTGTTTCCTTAAATTCATTTTGTTATATCATTAAATTTAGACATGTGACCATGGCTGAGGGTGCCTCTTTTCTTCTGCAGGTGGATGATTACCCATGATGTTATGAGTGAGTTGTGTCACATTGAGCTTTATTGACAAGGCCCTGAGTTAATGTTCCTATCCAGGCAGATTTAGCACTCGGGAGTATGGAGCCTGCAGCACAGGCTTTTGTTGGAGGTCCATCTGTAGTTTTCGAGCTGAAGGTTCGTTGGATTAAAGCCTCCTGGGTGTCCCTGCCTCACTGGAGGATGCCCAGTTCAGTGTCTACCCACTCAGCATTTCCCTGTGCGTGCTCATCCTCGGACTCACTGCTGGACTCATCGTGTGCAGCTGCAGCCAATGTGTCTGAGTCTTCTTCGTCCACAGCATCTCCCCCTTTCCAGCACAAGATTGTAGAGAGTGCAGCATGCAACCACTAACAGTGACACACGATCTGGGGGGTACTGGAGTGCGCTCCATGAATGGTCCAGGCATCGGAAGCGCATCTTGAGAAGGCTGATGCTTCTCTCCACCACAGCCCTTGTGGAGCCATGGCTCCTATTGTACCGCTGCTCAGCCTCTGTTCTTGGATGGTGGAGAGGCATCATGAGCCACCTTCTGAGGGGATAGCCCTTTTCACCCAGCAGCCTGGCTGGAGCACTGAAGAGCCCCGGCACCTAGGAGTGTCTGAGGATGTAGGTGTCATGGGAGCTGCCTGGGTACCTTGCACAGACTTGTAGAATCAGATCCTGTGGTCACACACTATCTGCACGTTCATGGAGTGGAAGCCCTTCCTTTTGATGAAGGCACTGGTGCCTTGATGGCCACATGTGTGCAGTCGATTGCACCTTGGACGTGGGGGAAGCCAGCAATGACCATGAAGCCTCTGGCTCGCTCTGCCTGGCTGGCCTCGTCCCAGCGGTGGTGGATGAAAGTCAATGCACGCCTGAACAGAGCGTCTGTAATCTGCTTGACACAAGTGTTGTCAGCTGATTGGGAGACACCACAAAGATCAGCCACCGAGCCCTGGAAAGAGCCAGAGGCATAGACGTTGAGAGCAACTGTGACCTTTAGGGCCACTGGCATGGGGTGTCCATGCACACAGTTAGCGGAGATCTCAGGGCCTATTACCTGACAGATAGAGTTGACTGCCCCCCTTGAGAGATGGAGCCTCCTTCGGCACTGGACCTCAGACATACTGAGGTAGCTGCTTCACCGTCTGTATACCCTGGCAGCAGGATAGTGGCATCTTCTGTGGCCCTTTCCGCCTTGGACTTCCTGCTGGCCCTGCACCCCTTGTGCTCTTCTCCTCCCAAAGGTGGATCCCCTGGAAGCTGAATGTGGATTCCTGGCCTCCTCTCCATCCTGGCCCTCCCTTCCTCCTCAGAGGGGGTGCCTCCAGTGGAGAGCACAGGTCCCATACCCAGGCCAAGGGAAGGCTTCCTGAAACCTGCAGGCCCCAAAAAGGATCTTCACTGTAGAGTGCTGACCTGAAGGTTGTGAGTCCTGTCCAAGCAGCTGGTATGAGTTTTGAAGTATTTCTGCTCACACAGGCAAGTATCAGTAGCTTTCCAAATTAAATATCTGACTGAGCACATTCGCAACCCCAATCACCTATCTTATCCCGCCTGTGGATGAGGTTTATACAAATGTGTCCTACCTGCCTGCCTGTTGCACCTGTGCAGCAACCTGAAGATCGCACGGGCGCCGAAAAATCGCCGTCAATTGGCGCCTCAAGGGCCCTAGGTGACTCATTAATTAATGGCAGGCATGCATTGGAGATCATTACGCGCCCGCCCAACGAAATATCATGATGCTGCACCGTGACGTCACTGGGTATCATTTTATGCGTCGGCGTGCAGGGCCCACCCCTGCACGCCAACAGGAAAATTCTGCTCTTAGCCTTTTCCTTTGTGGGAATATAGTTGTCTCGAATCCTCTTAGTATGCTCTTTGAATGCTTGCTCTGTCACTGATTTGCCTTCAAGCAGTTGTTTCCAGTGCACTTTTGTTAAGTTACATCTCAGTTTAGTAAAATTGGCTTTTCACCAGTTAAGAAATAATACTTCTGGTATATCTCTTTCTGTTCCATAAGTGCATGTCCCACCACCTCTGAAGAAGAGTCATACGGACTCGAAACATTAACTCTGTCTTTCTCTCCACAGATGCTGTCAGACCTGCTGAGTTTTTCCAGTAATTTTTGTTTTTGTCCTACCTCTTGTTGGGCTTGCTATGTGCTGGCTAATAAAAGTTTTCCTGAATGCATTTTAAGAATTCTGTTCTCTCTATGCCTTTTACATGGGTGGCCTTGTGGTACAGTGGTTAGCATCACTGCCCCTCAACCAGAAGCTTCGGGTTTGAGACCCACCCCATGAGTTGATGGCCAAAGAAGGCAAGTTCACATTGCATTCAAGCAGGTTGGGCATGAACCCATAAATCCTTCCAACATATGCCAATGACAGATGGTAAGACTGGAAGAGATTCCTGGTCAGCCATGTGATGGAAAAAAATTGGAACATCTGCCATCACTATCCATTGCTCCAGGCTACAACAAACCTGTAATAAGTGCACTTTACCACAGTAACTTGGACTCCTGCAGTGAACAGTAACACACTGCCAACTTTTCACTAAAACTGCTTTATCCTAATTATTATTACGGTGGTAAAAGTTTTCTGCTATTACTGCTCTATTGTTTATGCACTTCTCAAAAATTTGTTGACGTGGTTGTTCTTCTACCTACCTCGATCTGGGCATCTTTAATGCACACTTAGCAGTGTCTGCCTCTTTTTCCATTCTAGTCAACACACATAGCCTCATTAGATGATTTTTCTAGCATATCATTCCTCCTCACAACTACGATTGTTTCTGTCGTAATTATAGTTCTGGGAAATGTAGGACTGTAGCGCTAAGCATAATCCAGTTTGGTAAGATCACATGATGTGTGTAAACCAATGTGTTAACAGTGCGGAGAACCTCTACAGGAGGGTTCTTCTTTAGTTATGGAGTTTGATGCACATGTGCAGTTGCTGCTGCTGTCTTGTAAATAAAATTAAATGTTTCCACTAAGAAAAGTTGCTTGAAGATCAATTCTATAACAAACTGGCAATGAGGATAAATCAGATTTGGTGCTGTACCTCACCCAGCAATTGTGAGTATCTAAGTTTGTTAAAAATAAAAGAAGATATACTCATCCAAAATGCCACATTTTGGCAGAATCTATCCTTTTGAGCCAGCCACATATGATTAGCCTCAATATATAGAATGTCTTGAGTTCTTCTTTCAAGCAAACAAAATCATGGGGGAAGAAAAGAGACCGATTCTATTTGTGGGAGCAAGACGTAAAAAAGTTTAATTTGAAGCTTGACAGTCCCCAGTGCCCCAGATTTGAAGACCTTCAGTGAATTAGTAAACCTCGTCAAGGGACATTTTCAACCCAAGCCCTCAGTCACAATGCAGAGGACCAGGTTCAATTCTTGGAATAGAGCCTCAGGGAAGACAATTGCTACCTATGTGGTGAAAGTAAAACAACTAGTGGAATATTGTGATTTTGGTGAAACCCTGAATGACATGCTCAGGGATCGTTTAGTATGTGGCGTACAGGAAGACACAATTCAGTGAAGATTGCTGGCTGAAGTGAATCTTAATATTAAGAAAGCTTTAGAAATAGCGCTGGCAATGAAAAGTGCTGTAAGGGATTCCCAAGCAATTCAAGGGGCGCAAAATGGCGTCGTTCTCCTAGTTGAGTGGGAACAGTCAGCTGAAAGTGGCGCGAAAAGCCGGGACTTCGCTGCAAAGCAGGAAACAGCCCCCGCTAACCGAGGAAACAGCTTAGCAAATAAATCGAAAAATAGCTTTCATTGACATGGAAACAATCAGCCTTCTAGCAATTTAAAAGAGTAGTATGTTATTTTTGTCACAAAAGCGGACACATAATGAGACAGCACAAAGGGAGATTTAAACAGGCCTCCAAACAGTGAACAAAGTTCAATGACGTCTAAAGTGTAGAAGAGTCAGAAACAACCAATTCTGACATTTATTCATTATTCCACGTGAAAGTTGGGAAGACAGAGCCAATATTTGTTACAGTGCAAGTGAATGGTAAACTGTTAAAAGTGGAAGTAGATACAGATGCTTTTACCACTGTCATAGGAGGACACACTTTCAGATATTTAAATAAAGGTGATCAACAATTAAATTTGGATGAAATATCTGCCAATGTACAGAGGTGAAGAAATCCAGGTAAAAGGTATCACCAGAGTAACTGTTCATGATAGACATCAATCGGCATAACTACCAGTGATGGTATTGGAAGGTAGAGGACCAAGCCTTCGAGGTAGAAATTGGTTGAGGGAAATTAACCTTGATTGGCCAGTGAGATTTCAAAAGGAAGCAGGAAGAGTTCCTGAGTTGGAAAAGGAACAAGGCAAGGCACTTCAGAAAGAGCCTGGAGAGTCCTGGACTGCAACAGAATGAAAAAGGAGTGTGCAGCCGTTCAGCAACCTGAGGAAATGAAGACTGTCTTAAACAACAACATGGAAGAACAGCAGAAGAAACCCAGAGACTCTGCTGAATTACAGAATTCAAGATGTAGTGAGTGAACTTCGCAAAGAAAAGGAAAACCTGTTGAAAGACCTTCACACACTACAAGGATCCCTCTGGTTGAAGTTTTTGCCTCTAAAAAATTACAAAGAGAAACAGGAAGAATTTAACACCTCTCTGAAGAAACTGAAGAACCAGCTGGCAGAGGAGATCCAGCAATGTTCAAGTTTCCAGGAGGAAGCCAACAGATATAAGAAGGAGACAGAAGAGCAGAAGAATCAGCAAAATAAAGCTAAAGAGGTTTTGAAAGCAAAAGTCAAAGAACTTTCCAAGATGTGAGTAGATAATGAAGCCATGGGTAGCTCAACTACTGAACTAAGACAAGTTGAGATTTTACTTGAGAGAAGTCTGGCCGACAGCGAAGTCAAAAAAAAAGACTGAAAGAAGAAGAAGAAGACACATAGAAAGAGGGTGCAGAGTTACTGATGAGATGCCATTTTCATACAAGATTAAGCCTAATACTTTCCAATTTGAGGGGAAGATGAAGAAAAGTCAAGGGAACCAAAAAGCAACTCATGGTTTGTATAGTCGTCAGCGACAATTTCCTGTTGGTGAAGCAGTATATGTAAAGAATTTTGGTGGAGGACCAAAGTGGTTAACTGGTAAAATAAGCTCTGTGACTGGACCATTGTCGTACCACATGGAACTGGAGGGCCGGATCACCCATAAGCATATGGATCATGTAAGAAAAAGATAGCCCAACAAAAGTATGTTCCACTTGTAACCATTACTGAACCTGCGCTTCCTGTTGAAGTTGCTCAACCAAGGACATTCATGCCTGAGGTCTCTGTCGGAGTGGAAGACACTGAACTGCATGTGCTTAATGAGGCACCTGATGCTAATGCGGTTCCAGAGAATGTGGTTCCTACAAAAGAATCTGAAGTCGTGGAGTTGCGGCATTCCACATGGATCAGGAAACCACCTGAAAGAGTGAACTTGTAATTTCATGACCTATGTAAATATTGTATTGTCCTAAGATAAATATCCTTGTAAATACAAAATATAGAGAAAAGTTAAAGGGGGAGGAATGTAGTAATTATGGTTTTGAGAAATGTAAGACTGTAGCTTTAGGAATAATCCTGTGTGGTAAGATCACATGATTTGTGTAAACCAATGTGTTAACAGCATGGAGAACCTCTACAGGAGAGTTCTTCTTTAGTTATGGAGTTTGATGCACATGTGTAGTTGCTGCTGTCGTCTTGTAATAAAGTCAAATGTTTCCACTAAGAAAAGTTGTCTGAAGATCAACTCCAGAACAGTTTCCAGATCCAGATCCAGAAATGTTGTGAATTTTCCCTTATTTATCCCCTACTATATTTCGCCTGAAATCTCTGTAGCCGTAGGAATTTGAGCTGTCAAGCAATTAGCAAGGCAAATAGCATGTGGCCTTTATTGTATGGGAATTGGAGTACAAGAATAAGGAAGTCTTGCTATAGTTGTATGGGGCTTTGGTGAGACCACGTCTGGAGTGCTGTATGCAGTTTTGGCCTCCATATTTAAGGAAGAATATACTTGCATTGGACACAGTACAGTGAAGGTTCACTAGATTGGTTCCTAGGGTGAGAGGGTTGTCCTATGATGAGAGACTGAATAAATTGGTCTTTTATTCTCTGGAGTTTAGAAGAATGAGAGGTGACCTCATTGAAACATACAAGATTCTGAAGGGGCTTGACAGGGAGTTCTGGGAGATTGTTTTCACTGGCTGGGGAATCTAGAATATGGGGGCATAGTTTTGGGATTAATGGTCAATAATTTAGGACTGAGATGAGGAGAAATTTCTTCACATAAAGGGGTGAATTTTCTGTTTGTCAAACGGATGGGCCCGACTCAATCGATGGTGGGCGTGGAACCGATCGCCATCGGTGAAACGGGCCCCGCCACCATTTTGCACGGACGGGCCAATTAAGGCCATTTGGCTGCTGCACATCCAAATACTTATTGCATCTTAGGCCCAGCGTGTTTCAGACTCCCATGTACACAGGGAAATTCAAATGTGCAGCGGGCGTGTACAGACCGCCGGTTCCAATGGGGAACCAGCAGTCTAAATAAAGAAAGGCCAAGAAGCCACCTCCAGCGACTGGGCTCCAGAGGAAGTCAGGGCAGAGCAGGAGGGGGGCAGGCTGCAGAGTAGGCCAGCCAGCCAATGTGCCCCTCAGTTCTCCAATGCCTGGCTTGCTGCCCTCCTGGAAGAGGTGTCAAATTGTCGGGAGGTGTTGTTTCCCGAGGATGGGAGCGGGAGGGCCCCCCACGTGACCAGGCAGGTGGTAGCGGAGGCAGTAAGCTCTCAAGATGCTCTGCGGTGCACCGGAACGCAGTGTCGCAAATGCTTCAATGATTTGTTGCGCTCTGGAAGGGTGAGAACCATGTCAGCCTTGGCCATTTAACCCAGCAGGTAGCTTTAGCCTTTAAGGCACAGTTCCCCCCCCCCCACCCCCAATGTCTTACTGTCGCTACTGCATTGGGCATTTGGCGCACGCTGGGTGGGCAAACAGATAGTGACTATGCTTACATCAGCCTTAGTGGTTGAGGAGAAGATGGGTTCTCCCCACAGCATATGTTGGTGTTTGTTGCATTTGAGTAGTCTGGGGGTAACCTGCAGGGGAGGCAGCTAGACACATACTCAGAACTCCAACATATGTCTTATTGATGGTGGTGAGATGGTGGAAGGGGAGCCTCAAGATGTCGTGGCCAAGAACCATCTGCTGGCCTTGGCGCCGCACCAAGCTGCGCCTCCTTGCCATGGGCGCTAAGACACATGTGCTATTCAAAGTGATGGATGCCGAATGTGTCCAAGGTGTCCGTTGGGAGAGGGGGTTGGGAGCAGCCGTACTATCCTCTGGGGACTGATCACCAGTAGTGTGGACAGGAGCTGCTGGAGGCATCAGATGGGCCACTGTGGTTGGGGTGCGGCATGCGCGTGCAGAGTACATGAGCGATCAACCCCAATAAATCCTCCTCTCCGTCCTCCAGACAAAATCAGAGAACAATAGCCAGGAGCGTTTGTGGACTGGTGGTGGGCACGCCGTGCTGCAGCACCTAACCACATGAGGAGCAGTGGAGGAGGTAAGCAGCCAGGTCGGCAGGTGTCGGTGAGGCTGGGGTGCAGCAGCCAGGTGTTTGAGGGCCACAGATCCATCCACTCTGTCTCCCCACCATCCAAAGCACTGATGATTGCTGCAATCGTTAATGCAGCAACACTGCTTATTCACAGACTGATACACTCAGATGTATGGGTCATACACAAAGGTCCCTCGGCCCCATGAGGATGCATGTCTCTAGCACCTTCCAAAGTCGCCTTATCCCATTTGTGACCACTGTCCCCATGGCCTAACATGCCATGCCATTGCTGCTGCACATCCAAATACTTATTGCATCTTAGGAGGGTGTGTACCTCCACCACCCTTTCAGCCAGTGTGTCCCACATTACTCTGTCCAAAAGGTCCTCAGCACCTCACCTGTCATCCTCATGGCACTCAACTTAAATAAATGCCACCACGTTAGTCATCCCTGTGCCAAGGGGAAATGTTGCCTTCTGTCCACCCGGTCTATGCCCCTCATAATGGTATGAAGGTCAATAATGTGACCTGTCAATCTCCTGTGCTCCATGGCAAATGTTACAAGTGTTTGCAATGTTTCCTCATCACTCCAACTCTCCAGGCCAGCATGCATCCAGATCAGGAACCTCTGCACTCTCCCCACTCCAATGCTATCCCTCCAATGAAGTGCAGGTCACAACTGAATGCAAAAGTGTAGCTGTGGCCTTGACAGCGTTTTCTGCACTTGCAACATGACCTCCCTTTTCCTACATTCAATTCCTCAGCTAATAATGGCTTTGACCTTGTTAAACACTTTATGTTCCTGTTCTGCTAAATTAACGGGTCTGCCCAGCAAGGTCCCTATAATCGTCGTGACTTCCCACGGTCCTATCATTAATCATGTATTCCTGTGCCTTGCTTGTCTTGCCCAAGTGCTTAACCGCATAATTATCCACATAACATTCCATGTGGCATTCCCTAGGCCATGTCACAAGCCTGTCTGCATGTGCGTGTAATGTTTGGGCCTCCTCTTGACTATTTACCACCCCACCAATGTTCGTCTCCTTAGGTTCTTGAAGGTTGATAGCATTATGAGCTTGGGGGAGAAAGGGATGAATTGTGTTACTGACTGAACGCTAACTGACCCACTGTCCTTGTTGTTAGTTTCAGCATCACCACTACATGGTTGCAAGGAACAAGTTCAGAGCCCCCCCTCCACACCTGAGGGGCATCACTTGCAACTTGCGTCACATAATTTCAGCGAGCCAAGCACCAGCGCAGCGACTACCACATCGGTGGGGATTATGATGTCGGCTAGTGTCCTGGGGCACAGTGGAGAGGGCACTTCACAATCGCTGGAGGAGATGGCACGGACAGACAGTGCTGATGGCGCCAGCAGCCGGAGGACTGCAGGGGACCAGGCACATGCTGAGTCCGGCAGTGATGATGTGCCTCTGGTGATGTCAGCCATGCAGCAGCTGCAGGACAAGCAGCACGGTGTGCGGGAGCATCTGTCAGGGTTGCATGAGGGTGTGCTTCACTCAGTCCCTGTGGTGGAGGAATCCAGGTAGATTGTCAGTGATGGCATGAACCTCAGGACAGAGCTTCAGCCTTCCTCCATTGAGAGATTAACGACTCTCATGGAGACGAGCTTCCAGCAGATTGATTCTAATTGGGCTACGCTCTGACCTGCAAGCCCTCACAGCGCTAATGGCCACAAGTGGTCATTGGCAATGTGGGAGATGTTCTGGGCACCAAGCGTCGGTGCTCGATGCCCATCCATCTACGGTGAGCAGGGAGGTCCAATGTGACATCACATTGGTGCAGCAGTGGCCTGTCGTCACTGCAAGCTCCTCTCAGGGTGCTCTGGATGAGGGCAGCAGCTCCTCCGCCCCTCTGCCAGTGACCGTTGCTTCTGTTGAGGCTGCGACAACTGGAGAGGTGCCAGTTCTGGAACTGGCCACTCCCTCCCAGGCGGGGTCAGCACAGGCTCCATAGGCCAGGGGATGGCCGCCAATGTCATCGAGACCAACAGGACAGCAGAGTCAGCAGGCTGTCTCACAGGCCACTCTGAGCGATGGGGCGGCACCAAGACGTAGCACCCTCAAATGTAAGCATAAGGCACGTTAGGCACTCCGCAGGTTTGTCACTGGTGATTATGTGTTGCCCCTAGGTTAGGGAATATTTCATTATCTGCGTCAGAGCGACATTTTTTGTTTATTTTGGTGGGAATAAAGTCCAGTTTTCTGACCATTGCTGAGGGTGTTTCCTTTGTGCTGCATTTGTATGTTTCACAGACATATCATGAGTGTTTGAGTGGACATTGATGTTTCTGTACTAAGCCCTTAGTTGCAGCTGATAAGGTGGAAGATGTAGCACCTAAGTGCCACGTATGGATGCGCCAGGCAATGCTGGTCCTGCTGATCCATGTGTGTGGAGCTAGCTGAAGGTTCGTTGGATTAAAGTGTCCAAGATGGCCCTATCTCCTTGGTGTAGTAGCAGGTTGGTGTGCTGCCCCTCATCATTGCCCTGTGCTTTCTCATCCTTTGAGCCACTGCTGGATTCATCATGTGCAGCCACATCCACTGCATCAAGGTCATCATTGTCAACTGCATTTCCCACTTTCCAGCGCAAGATTGTGCAGAGCGCAGCATACTACCACTATCAGAGAGACACAATCTAGGGGGTACTGGAGTGCGCCCTCTGAGAGGTCCAGGCATCAGAAGCGCATCTTGAGAAGACTGATGGCTCTCTCCACCACAGCCCTTGTGGTGCCATGGCTCCTATTGTACCTCTGCTCAGCTTCTGTTCTTGGATAGCGGAGAGGCGTCATGAGCCACCTTCTGAGGGGATAGCCCTTGTCACCTAGCAGCCAACTATCCAGCCGAGCCGGAGCACTGAAGAGCCCCGGCACCTGGGAGTGTCTGAGGATGTAGGCATCGGGGGAGCTGCCAGGGTACCTTGCACAGACTTGTAGAATCAGCATCCTGTGGTCACACACTATCTGCACGTTCATGGAATGGAAGCCCTTTCTTTTGCCACAGACACTGGGCTCACCTGCTGGCGCCTTGATGGCCACATGTGTGCAGTCTATAGCACCCTGGACACGGAGGATACCAGCAATGGCCGCGAAGCCTCTGGCTCGCTGTGTCTGACTTGCCTGATCGCAGCAGAAGTGGTTGAAGGTGGACACCTGTCTGAACAGAGCGTCTGTGACCTGCTTGACACAAGTGTGGATAGCTGATTGGGAGACACCGCAAAGATCACCCACCGAGCCCTGGAAGGAGCCAGTTGCATAGAAGTGGAGGGCAACTGTGAGCTTCAGAGCCACTGCCATGGGGTATCCACCCACACAGTTAGGAGATATCTCAGGGCCAATCATCTGACAGATATAGTTCACTGTCCCCTTTGAGAGTCGGAGACTCCTTCGGCACGGTACCTCAGTCATATTGAGGTAGCTGCTTCGCCTCCTGTATACCCTGGCAGCAGCATAGTGGCGTCTTCCACCTTGGACAACCTCTTGGCCCTGCGCCCCTTGTGCCTGCGCCTGTATTCCCAAAGTTGGCTCCCCTGGAGGCTGATTGTCCACTCCTGGCCTCCTCCTTAGTTTATCCCTTCCTTCCTCTTCAGTGGAGCTGCCTCCAGTGGAGATGTCAGAACCCATACCCAGGCTAAATGGAGGCCTCCAGAAAGCTGCAGGCCCGATCAAGATTACTGAGTGCAGACTGGCGAGCTGAAGCTTCAAAGTACAAAGAAAGCTTGTGAAGATCGATCTGAACTGCTAACAATCACATAGGCAAGTTTAAAACACTTTCTGCAATAAATACTTCAGGTAAAACATTAACAACCCCTCTGAGCCCATATTTCCCGCCCATGGATGAGGTTTTGTTAAAAAATCAGTTACCCACCTGCCCGTTGCATCCATGCGCCGAGGCGAAGATCGCACAGGCTCCTCAAAATCTGTTGTTGTTCAGTGACAACCTTAACCCTGGTCATCTGACTTAATATCTCTTTATATTGTTTTGGTGTAATACATTGTTTTATTCTGTTCCTCTGACGCGCCTTGAAATGTTTCATTATGTTAAAGGCACTATAAATGTAAGTTGTTGTTGATACCAGGGGGATAACATACCATTCTGGAATCTTTAACCACAGAAATGCAAGGTCTGTTCCCCTAACTGTTGAATCTGCTGTCATTATTGGCTTTCTGACTTCCCTCCTCCCTCTCACTACAGCTGAGCCATCCTTGATGTCATGGACTTGGCTCCAGAGGAATCATTGCCATTCCAGTTTTCAGACCTGAATACTGGTTGGAGAACAAGATGCAATCAGAGGATTCCTGCAGTACCTCCAGGTTCTCTTTGACTGTCTGAAGGTCACCCATTCCTCTCTGCATGCACTCTCTGACCACCTCCAGAAATGTACTATCTGGGCATGATCAACTATTATAGCTGCTTCTTGCCAAACTTGTCAACAGTGTTAGCACCATTGCACTTGTTAAGAAAACTATCATCTTTGGTTGTGGAATTCACAACAGGAAGAAGCCTTTGCGAAAGTTAAGACATTGTTACATTCATCATGTTTATTGTGTCATGAAGAGATATTAATGCCTATAATGTTATAAGAAATTATTTTTTAAAATAGTTATAGGGGGTCTCTGTCTATGTGTGTGTCTTGTGTGTCATAATTGGATTAAAGCCAGCTAGCCTGGGTGCTTTGATGTATAGTAGTTTTGAGATGTTAATTAGGTAAATGTCAGGAGGGTGGAAGGGAAAGTGTAAATTTGCATTTGTTAAAATAAACCATTCAAGACTGCAGGTAAATTCTTACACCTAGCTAGAAGACGCCAAACAATGTGTTTACTTTTTTTCAGCTTGCTAATAAAACTGGTGGGATGAAAGGATGCTATTGTTAGAAGAGGTAGAGTTAAAAGCCTAGTGATATAATGGAAGATTTGCATTCAAAGAGAAAGATATGTATAAAGGAGAAAGGAGATTGTGTGTAAGGTAGAGGCAGTTTAAAATCCAACAAGTGTGAGAAGCCTCCAGCCTGTAAGCCTCAAGCTGTTGTCTGCAAGGACCCAGAGCTAAAAGAAACTCATTTTGAATGTGACTGCCCAGGGTGTGCTTTGCCAGGTGTTTGTTTAAATCTATGAGATTTACTGTTGCCTTAACAGGGGTTTAACTGAGAGTCAGATTAATTAGGGATTTTTTGTAGCTATAGCAGTAACTTTGTGGACTTATGTATGTATTTACAATCTTTCTAGTATTAATAAATGTTTAATTTAGGTTTATAAAAAACCTCTTATGACTCGGTGGTCTTATTACTACTGAATTCAAAGCCTGCATCTTGAAATATACAAATTGCAAAAATGGGTTATGATAGTTCTTTCAAGTTTCCAATGGGATTTGAACAACTCAGCTTTTACCATCAGCTGTGCCATAATAATTGGTACACAATGACCCATTGAACGAATTGGTGTTAACATGTGATGTGTCTCCTTATGGTGTGGGAGCTGTGTTATCACATAGGATGGAAGATGGATCAGAATGACCAATTGATTATGTCTCCAGAACCCTCTCCACAGCTGAGAAGGGTTATTCCCAACTAGAAAAGGAATGTTTATTGATGATATTCAGAGTGAAGAAATTCCACCAGCCTCTGCATGGATGACTTTTCACCATTGCTTCAGTCCATAAACAATTAATGGGTTTATTCAGTGAGGATGAAGCCATTCCGCCAATAGCATCAGCAAAAATTCAATGTTGGGCTTTGATATTATCTGAATATGAGTGTACTATTATGCACTGTCCTGGCTTGCATGTTGCAAATGCGGACGCACTCAGTCATCTACTGTTACCAGATAGCATTGTATATGCTCCAGTGCTACAAGAAGTTGTGCTTGTACTGAATTTATTGGATTCTTCGTCTGTGTGTGCAAAGCAAATTAGAAATTGGGCAAACAGAGATCCAATCCTGTTGAAAGTCAGAGACCTTGCATTGCAAAGGTGGTCAAATTCACCAGTGTTGGAAGAAATGCAACCATTCCATGCCCGAAAAACAGAGTTAAGTTGTCAAGGTTGAATTTTGTTGTGGGGATCAAGAGTTGTCATCCCTTTGCAGGGAAGAGAATCATTCTTGACAGAGCCTCTCAGTGCACATCCAGGCATAGCGAAGATGAAAATGTTTGCCTGAAGCTATGTCTGCTGGCTAGGCATGGACAGTGACATTGAAAGCATGGTCAAGCACTGTCTCCATTAGCAGGAACAACAGAAGTTGCCTGTTTCAGCTCCACCGCATCCATGAGCGTGGCCTGGTCGACCCTGGGTTAGACTACATATCGATTATGTTGGTCCATTCTTAGGTACCATGTTTTTATTGATCGTAGATGCACATTCTAAATAGATGGATGTGTATGAAGTTAGATCGCTGACATTGAGCCTAACTATTGAAAAGCTGCGTCATTGTTTTAGTATACATGGCCTACCGGAAGTCATTGGTTCTGATAATGGTACAGCCTTTACCAGTACAGAGTTTCAGAGCTTCATGAGTTTAAATGGAATCAGATGCATTAAAACAGCCCCATATTATCTCTCATCAAATAGTTTAGCTGAAAGAGTAGTGCAAACTTTCAAATCTGCAATGAAGAGGTTATCAGAAGGTACTATAGAAACTCGACTTTGCTGCATTCTTCTCAATTATCGTACAATGCCTCATTCAACTGCGGGTTCAACACTGTCTGAATTATTGATGAAATGCCATCTGGGTACAAGGTTATGTCTGGTGTTTCCAAACTTAGAGGGGAAGGTAGAGAGGAATCAGAGTAATCAAAAATTGCATCACGATATTCATAGCAAAGCTTAAAGATTTACTGTGGGAGATACAGTTTTCGTGCAGAATTTTGGAAGTGAACTTTGTTGGGTTCCTGGAAAAATTGTCTCGGAAATTGGTCCCTTGTCCATCCAGCTGGAAGTGGAAGACCAAATTGTTTGAAAACACGTGGTCCACCTTAGGAATAAAGAGACATTCCAACAACAGGCTACCTTGCCTATGATTAATGTCGAACCGTTAACCCCTGAGATAACAGATTGACCTAGAATAAACATGCCCGATGTCTCTGTAGAGTTGCCAACCCCTGAACTGCCACTTTATAATGATGTGTCTGATGCTGCAGTTCCTGATCATGTCAACTCAGTAGAAGAACCACAAGTGGCAGAGCTATGCCGCTCTGACTAAATAAGGAAACCACCTCAGAGACTTAATCTTTAATCACCCAAATTGTATATATGGATATGTTGTGGGATATTCAAATATTTTGTGTAAATAGAAACTATTAACAAAAAGGGGAGAGGAATTATAGAAATTGAAGGCATAGCCTCTCCTACTGTCTATTGGGGTCACATGATTATTCTTGGAGGCTACAACCAATGACCCCTCGGGGCAGGGCTTCTCGTCAAGGACCTGATTCAAGCATGTAGCCTGTGAAAAGCTCTCTGCAATAAAATTATCTGTTTCTAGTTGAAACTTGTCCAATATGTCCAGTCATTACAATGACTCTGTTTTCAAAGTCCATGAGGACCTTGATTACAGGCATTCCTCTACCAGTCTATGATCTCTCCCTCTTGTTATGTGCCAGCTTGCCCCGCATGATTAGAGATAAAGAAAGTGTAAGCAGGATGCCTGCCAGGCCAGATGATAAGTATGCCTGGCCTGTGTGGGTGGTGAGTGGTCCCATGGACGGGATGAAGACAATGAGGGTGTATGTGAGAGAATGAATGATGTTGTCCCTTGAACTGGCAGTGAGTGAGGGCCCAGTGGATGTGTGATGGGTTTGTGAGTGTGTGAGTTGAGAGTGATGAGAAGAGTGACTTACCCTGGCAGAAAGGAGGAGATCATTTATCCTCTTTCAGCACTGGGTGACTGTCCTCTTTTGAGGGCATTGGCACTGACCACCCCTGCCACCTTCTCCCATGCTCGATTGGTGATGTTGCTGTCCGAAGTTTGGTCCCAGACTATTTAGGAAATGTGTGTCACTTATAGATCAGATCTGGCCTGGTAGATGTCCTGCTTACACTCTCTCCATCTCTATTCATGCAGGACAAGCTGGCACACAACAAGAGGGAGAGGTCGCAGACTGGTGGAGGAATGCCTGAAATCAAGGTCCTCACGGACTTAGAAAACAGAGCCATCCAGCTGGCCAGCGAGGATCTGGACTGGTCCTGTGCTGACGGTGAGATCGGTGGTGCTTTACCAAGTGAGGATCCAGCAGTTCAACATCCATCAGACTACCACGCTGTGAGTGATGTGTCCTCTTTCACAGGCCACTGCCATGCACTAATTATCTCTCCTTGCTTTTGCAGGCACATCTGGGAAACAGCTGAGGGAGTCCATGATCCACCGTGTCCAATCAAGCCCCAAAGAAGAATCGGAAGATGGCCTCATTGAAGAACCATCAGAGTGCACACCCACACCCTCCACCAGTGCAGAGACACACACCACAGTGAGATCTACTCCTAGAGTAGCTTCGGGATCACAATCTGGTGAGCATCTCGCACTGTCTGATCCACAGCAGGCGGCGGCAGGGACTTCCCAGATGTCTGATACTTAGAGGGCTGCTGGAGGCCAGAAATCTGCTAAGCCCAAGTCAGATGATGAGTCTCTGGACTCAGTCATACCTCAGTTGCTGGAGCTGTAAAGACAAGCTCAGGAACATCAGGAGGGGATGTCCGCTGCACTCCTCAGATTGCAAAGCACGATGGAGGAGTCTGTCCATCTTCAGGCTGAGGTGATAGCGCTGGCAAGCCAATACAATGAGGTCAACACTGGTAAGATGGTGGCCACCATGGAAACTTTGGTCCAGGCCATCCAGCACTGCTGTGTAGGCTGTACACCATCGCTGATAGCATAGTTGACCTCCAACAGTGCGTGTGTGAAAGGAGTGCAGGGCAGCTCGATCTCACTCCAACATCCCCTTCTCCTCAATTAATCAGCTAGGAGCCCTCGGACACCGATAGGGAGGAGGATCATCAGGTGTACCCCCTGGGGCAATTCATTAATATGACTCTGGGAGCATCGGCCCATCCGAAATCCACTCTTCCTGTGACTGCAGCAGCTCCAGCTCCACAGGCCAAGGAGGGTGCCTCTGCCACACAGCAGGACCCCAAAAGCAGGCGGGACCCTCCAGTTCTTGGACATGACAAACAGGGCATAGCGGTCAGCAGGCTGCCTCCACCTCCACTGTGGATGTCCAGGGAGCACCAAGACGTAGCAGCAGGGTTAGGAAAGTTAAGAGGTTGTAGTTGTACAGCCTGGGCATCGGTGTTAATCACTTGCACATAATGTTCACTATTGTAAATGTTTCCCTGCCTACGGCTCCTTGTTTTGATGAGCAGTGTTCGTGTCATTGAGATCTGAAACCTTAGTCCCTGCACAAGATAAAGGCAGGTGTCTCAGTCCAGGGCCTCTTACCTGTGCTTTGTGCAGCCTTCAGACCAAAGTCTGGCCCCACGCTCCCTGGACACATTACTGATGCCTGCACCTCAATGCTTGTTATTGCTGCCAGAATGCTGTGGGCAGCTGTCACAGAGTTCCATCCTTCTCTTTGTGTGCTCTCAGCACCTTTAAGGTGGGGCTGGCCTACATCTCTTTAGCACCTGTGACCAGTGATGCTGTACTCCTGAAGAGGTCAGGTGCTGAAGGCGGACAAAGCTTTTAAAGGTTCACAGCTACGTCTTCATGATATGACCCCGATCACAGCATGCATGCAAGCTGCCCTCAGCCAGACAGGAGTCAGATATTTAGAGAGGCTATGTGATGACCTATGGAGTGTCCTCACTGCTTGTTGTCATTATCCTCTTGGAAACAAGCGACTATTAGGGCGTCTGCTGCGACTCCATGACAGGAGCCTTTTCACAGAGGGTATGGGCACTGCCATCAGACAGAAAGGAGTCAAACATTCACAGATGCAATGTGAGGATCTATGGGGTCTCCTCACTGTATGTCGTCATCATCTTCCATGAATCTAACAGCTATGAGGGCCTCCCGAGCATGTCTGCCTCATCTGGCCAGTGTGATGACCTCATCACCATCATTCTTGCCTTCGAGGACCTCCACACTCTCATCTCGTTGTCATCCGCCTCATTGGAGGAGACATTGAGATCCTCTATCTCCTCCTCAGCTAGCTCATCTCTCCATTGGAGTGCCAGGTTGTAAGGGGTGCAACTGTCGATGACAATACATGACACCTTCGGTGGAATGTATTGCAGGGCTTCACCAGACCGGTCCAGGCACTGGAACCTTATTTTCAACATCCCAATGGTCTGCTCCACCAAGGTGTGAGTTGCAGCATGAGGTTTGTTGTATCTTCTGCCTTCTGCAGTCTGAGGCTGCTGCACGGGTGTCATCAGCCATGTCCTCTGTGGGTAGCCCTTGTCCCCAAGGAGCCATCCCTGCAGCCTCTGTGAACCCTGGAAGACATCAGGGCCAGGGTTTTTTGGTTGTCAGGCGGGATCGGCAGAGGCGAGCAGGAGCGGCCGCGAAATGGACTGCCGCCCGCGATCTGGCCCCAACTGCGATTTCATGCTGGTTGGCCAATTAACAATTGGTCAGCATGAATCGCTGCCAGGGTGGTGGGGGGGAGGAGGGCGAGTGCAGATGTTCGCACATGCGCATAGGTGAGAGCAGTAAAAGTCCCCTGAGGCACAGAGCTGCCTCAGGGAGCTGAAGATTTTAAAAATAAAAAAATAAAGGCCCATAACTTCCTACTGCTGATGCAAAGTGATCACCTGCCGCAAAAACAACAAAAAAAAACGTACTTTTCTGCCCTGCAAATTTACACTGACCATTCCGATCCCGGATTATGCTTCGGGCCTGCATTGAAGTACTTCTCGCAGGCCCCAGCAAAGTGCAACTTGGGTGAAGCCACAGCCCTGAATTCCACAAATGGAGCAGGGGAAGGCCCCGTGAGAGCAGCTTTTGACAGGAGAATTTTAAAGAGACAAGGTGAAGACCCATGGATTCCCCATAATTATAAAGATATTTCCTAGCTTTTTTTGTGATTTCTTTTAAACAGTTAATGCTGTTGGTCCTGACTCATTCTAAGTGTAATAATTTAATTTCTTTTAATGGTTGAATATATTTTTAGTCAAGATTTATAAGTTAACTTAGTTTTTCTTATTTATTTTAAATCTGCAATGTTATTAAATGACTCGAAGGGTAGTGTGCTTAAAAGTATTCACATCTTTGTGTTTAGAAATGGCAGCTCATGACAATGTGGCAAAGAAGAGGAGTCAAAACTTCACAGATGAGAAATTGAATATTCTGTTAAATGAGATGGAAGAAATGCATCCTCGGGCATGGAAAGTCTAAGCCTCCAAGGAAACTTCAGACCATGGCTTAGAAACAGGTTGCAGCAGTTCTGAATGCCAACAGCATTGTGCCTAGGACAGTGGATCAGTGCTGTAAGAAACTGAATGATTTAATGTGTTCAGCCAGGGTATGTATATATGAATACATAAAGTATTTTCTGAAATTTATAATACTAGTTTATGGCTTTAAAAATTAAGAAAGGCCAGAAGTTTTTGTTCTGTCTACTAAGTATGAGGTGTCAAAAATGTAGTTGCCATGGAAACACTTTGAACCAGTTATATAAAATTTTGATAAGACAATACAGAGGTGTGAAGGATGCAGTTGTCTTGGAGAGGCAATGAATTAGTTCCATCCAACCTTGATAAGACAATGCAGTTTCTTTGCTAACTTTCAAAGGTGTTGTAAAATACAGTTACCTTGGAGATAGCTCTGATTTTGTCATAAGTGTTAGAATGGAAGAAAAGGCCCACAAAATACAAGCTTTCATCTGTCCCCAGAGGTCGTAAAATGAGCCACAGAGCAAGGCAGTCAGCTTTTCTTTTTAACAAAAAATTCAATTTCTTTCTTTAGACAAAGCTGGCCCATGATGCCCACGAGTGTTCACTGACTGGAGGGGGCTGCCATACATTAAGGACCTAGTCAAGTAGGAGGAGCAGGTATGGAGGCTGATGGGTCTCCAACCCTGTGATGAACAGTGGTGTATCAGATGTGGGAATGAGCTGAGGTAAAAAAAGCTGTTCACACAATCAAGATGACAGTAAATTTATAACAGAAAATAATTGCGCTTTTATTGCTCTCACAGATGCCACGTCACATCAGATGCCAATGTAAGTGAGTTTAGTGCAGCTGCAGAGGTACCTGAAAGGGGTCAGGATGTAACAGAGACGAGTGCATCGCAGCAATGCAGCACTGTAGCTGCAGCGGAGGAGGAGGAGGCCTTGCAGGAGGGTGAGATTTCAGACTTCAAAGGTGATGCTGTGGAAAGTCCTGCATCGACACTAAATTTAATGGCGGTTGAGGAGGGGGAGACCTGTGATGATATGGCTGCTGTGTTGGATGGAGATCACTCAGAACCTTCAGCAGGTGAGGAGCCTACGGCATTGGCAGCAGAAGCTCCCCCACCTCCACAACCACAGAGGAAACTTGTGGCCCGTGGAGGTGATGATGAGGATGCTGAGTTATCCTTTGACCGCCTGTATCAGGATCTGGCACAGAGGGGTGAAAGTTGTGAGGCCAATTCACAACTGCAGTTCCAGACCTTAACAGTTGTTTGCCAGCATCTGCAAAGATTAACTGACATTTTAAGGCACATTAATAGGCTTCATTATGACTCCATATTCTTTCATAAAAAGATTGTTGAATAGCTTAATACCAAGAAGGAAATCAATGATGCAAATGAAAGACCATGTGGCACAAAGCAAATGAATATAATTGAAGTATGTCAGTATCGTGTTGTTACTTGTGATTTTCATCGATGATTAATAAACGGTACTTTTTCAAATTTTAAAAGAAATACTCAGCATGTGCAGACTTCTCAGGAGCAGAATGAGCTCATGAGACAGCACAATGAGTCTCTTTGTCAGATTCTAACTAAAATGCTAACACCTGCAGCTGTACCCTCTGGCCAGGAGCTGCCCAGTTGAGATCAACCTCCTGCTGGGCATACATCTGGGACACAGGAGGTTAGATCACAGGAATGGGGACAGGGACAACGCGGAAGGCATTAAGGTCCCTCCCCTCTCCCTCCAACACTGCCTCCTCTACCTCATCCACCCCATTTTTTCATGATGGATATTTCCTTTGTTTTTTCATTGTTTTGTGCTCCTTATTTATTGCGCTTTTGACTGCTGACCTGACCATAAACTATTTTTTGTTACACTTGACTAGTTTTTTTGGTTTGTGTTCTTTATTTGCATATTTATACCTTCATTTAAAAATATTCCAGTTCAGATTTTTGTTTATTAGAGTTATGCTATTCAGTTTTATTTATCTTTGTTTAAAGAGTTCAGTGTTTTTGGTGCTGTAATTACATATTTGTAGTAGTTTGTAAAGTTTTATGAAAAACATTTATTCACAAAAATAATGAAACAGATACAAAACCTTAATTTTTGACAACACAGTAACCTTTAACTTAAGCAGCTATTACATTTTGAATAATGACTACTTCAACATTTTTACATTTTTACAAATGAAATGAAACTTTTTTTTAAACTTTACTACAACTGTTCTCTTGTCTTATTTTGGAATGGAGGGAGGGAGGGAAGGAGGAAGGGAGGGAGGGACACATTGCGAATTTTCAAAGTTCAATGTCCAAAAGCAGAAATGACCAGATGATCTTGAGCTGCCCTGGTTGCAGCTGGAGCCTGGACATCCTCATGAGTTCCAGGAGTCATGTCTACATCTGGCTCCACACTGCCCTCCTCCAGCTCCTCAATTTCTGGGGCCAAGTCATCTTCAGGGTGAAGATTCAGTCCTTGCTGGAGGGCAAAGTTGTGCAACATACTACAACAATCTTTGAGACTATCGCAGGTCCAATTGTCCTGTTCACCACCTGACGTGTTGCTACATGTGCACGGTTGTATCACCCTGTGCTTCATAGGTGGTCCTCCAAAATGTTGCCATAAGCCACATTCTCAGTGGGTATCCCTTATCATCCAGTAGCCAACTTGTAATTCCTGGTGATGATGTCATGGTCTAGTGCAACATTGAGTTTGCCAAGACAAATGAGTCATGGGCACTTCCCCGGTTGTTTGCATTCACATTGAGGATCATTATTTGGGCATCACACACTATCATCACATTCAATGAATGGAACCATCCTGTTGATGAATGAAACAGCCACATCCATTGGCACCTTCAATGGAATATGCATTCCATTGACTGCCTTAATGACTTTTGGGAAACCAGCAATCTTGTGGAATGCAAGGCACTGCTCCTTCATCCTGACTGAGGACTTCACAAAACTAATAAAATCTGAAGCCTGATGAAAAATTGCCTCAGTTAGCTGGTGAATGCGGGCCCTCGCAGCATTCTGCGATATGTTGCACACATCACTAATTCCATGTTGCAAAGAAATTCAGCGCTGTGGTGAGTTTCATCTCCACTGTTAAGGCAGTGCAGCATTTTGTTTTGGGCTTCAGGTCTTCCTTCAGCATTTCACACAGGTGTCCCATCGCTTCCTTGCTGAAGCATAGTCTCCTAACACACAGCTCCTCACATCATTTCAAATGATGTCCTTTGCCGTACACTCTCTGCGGTGGGTAATTGATCCGCTTTCTCAGCAAGTGGACATGTTGTCTGACTCCTCTCTCGTGGTCCCTGTGTCTATGTTGAGCCCTCAACAAAATTAGAGTGGCTCTAATAAGCAGAGCAGCAATTGTGATGTACCAGGTGTTGAACATGACTCCAGGTCAAGTTTGAAATCTGCACTGGATTCTGGAGTACCTGTCGGAGAGATAGTTCACATCAACTTACAGAGGGCTTGCATATGTCCTTTTAAGCATTATACTTTTCTAAAGCATATGGAATAGCCAATGCAAAACTCCTTTTCACATATTTCAACTATTTAAGAAGCTTCTCAGGATCAACATTGCATTAAGGGGACTCTTAAAACTGGAATACACCGCACTGCATTCAAATGTATTGTGAACACATATTTTACCAAATTACTTTAGCTGAAATTTATTTCAGACACTTCAGTGAGTCAGATCTACATTGTTAAATATGAAATGACTCTTTAAAGGAATCAACATGAGAATTGCATGAAAAGGCTGTGAAAAGAATAAAATTTCTATCTTTCTTACACTTTCTGCACATGACTTCTACTTCCAACATCTTTTAAACATATGATGATGTTCACACATTTGCCTGTCAGGTATCAAAATGCCTCCTCTTTAACACAAAACAGTCTCTCCTAATGGCCAGCTGTGGCCCTTGCGAACTCAAAAATGCAAAGGCACCATGGGGCCCTCAAGTTGATGCTTTGTTGATATTAAACAGCACACATCAGCTTCAATGGCTTTGGGGGCCATCTCTTGCCTGGATCAGTCCTGGGATGAAGACATTGAAAAAGCTGTGCAAAGGTGTGGTTTAAATATGGCGCCCAGAGCGATGATCCGCTGAGATCACAGCGGGGCGGGCGAATCAGAGGCCGCCTGCCCACATTAAGATGTGTTTACTATTATATTTAATGAGGCAGGGAGCAGACACCCCCAAATACGGCTGGTGGGAAAAACGCCCTTTTCCTGCCCACCACCGCACTTAGTGTGAGGAGGGAAAAATCCCACCTTTTGTTTTTGGAACCATATGGAATGTGTGACCTGATCAGTCATTAGAGAAATACATCAGAGTGAAGTTGACTGCTTACAGGTATGTATTTCACTACCTTCAAATTTCAAACAATTTATTGTTAGAGCTAAGTAGTCCATTGTATGGTTTTATATTGTATGTCTCAATATGTTTTAAACTAATCTAATGAAGTTGGATATTTAATCCAGACCTCTGAGTGCATTCCTTTGCATTTCCTGTAATTCTTGTGTATGAACCAGAATAATTAGACAAAATTTCTACATCAACCATTACAGGATGCCACTTTGTGCACATCCGTCCAATGGTCCAGTACTGAAGGGCACTGAAGTTAGATACATTATATCAAAGCCAACCACAATGCGAAAAAGAAGTGTTTGACCTTGTACTGGAGCTATCCTGTGAGCTAGCCTGTTCATTAATACTTGTCTTGTTAATGATTGGAATAGGTGTAATTATTGTGGGTTAGTGCTGGACAAGTACTCTGCAATTCTACACTGTAAGCGTTATGAAACACTGAGTGGATATATTTATCATATACAGGTTAACTGCCCGAGGCTGGACAACCTCTCAGATGTGCTGGCAAGTGCTGGAGTTTCTGTCTGCTCTTAGCATTAGAGTGCTGGAAATGCACCCAAAGTGGTACTTATCCTCACCTATTTCCATAATAATAAGCTACTCTGCCACTGGCGGACATGATCCTATGAATTTTCAGCCTCCTGTGTTTGCACATCTGCCAGCATTTCTGTCCTTGTTTTGAACATCAGTCAAACTCAGCAACACTCAATGACTGCACTGTTTGGGGAATCTTCTCTCATAACTGCACTAATTTGCTTTGATCGAAATCTATCTGTTTTCATTACTTTGTGAAGGAGCTAGGAGAAGGAACAATATTTTTCAGTTTTTAGTTTTGTTTTAAGCTTGTAAGTTTGTGCCCACCTCTTCTAACCCTATGATCACTGTTTAAAAATTCTTCATAAAACTGCAGGAGGCAAAATCTATAAAGATGATTAAGATTTAGTGACTCTAATAGGGAAATCCTTCCAGCAACAGGTGATGTGTTCCAGAATCTATGCCAATTGCTCATTACCATATTCAGGAATATAACCCATAAACAACAATGGAGTAAGCACCGTATGGGAGGGGAAGAAAACTTATTCATTCTTTGTTTAAAAGCAGTCACTTAAGGTAGCAGCAGATTGTGGAAACAAAGCAGGTTAGTGGAATATGTTCCTTCCTTCAGACAATGTCCATCTTATGTCATTTACCACTGATGTCCTCATGTTGATGTGATGTTCTTTGTCAGCTGTCTCCACTGTGCTACACAGCAGCTCTGAGACTGTCAGCTTGGGGACCCATGGTAATGGGGATGAGGACATTGTTCTAGGTGAGTCAGATCACATGAGGAACTGGAAAAGTGGAGAGGATGAGACTTGCCATTCCCCAGCAGAAATAGCTTCCCTTTATTGAGAAGGCCACAAACTCAGATATTCATACTTCCTATTGTGGCAAAAGTGCTGTACGGTAATGTCCACACCTGTGCGCAGGCTTGGAGATCTCTTTCTCAGAATATGCAGCAGATGGCTAGTTTCTACTAAACTCATGCAGAACACTGGGGAAGATTCCTCCTTGCTGCAAATAACAGTAGAGTATGTGGCAACTTCATAGGAGTCTGTCACAATTCTTCACCCTCACACTACTGTATGAAATAAGTTTGTGCCTCCCCCATAGTAGAATCACAGATTGCAACTTGAAGGCCTGGAGGATATTTCCCTGAGTTGAGCTTGAGGCAGTATTGAAGTGAAGGTGGAGATCCTGTCCTACCAGAATTCAACCTAGAAGAGGATATGGCTGATCCCAGAGTCACTGTTGTTGCTTTTCTCAGAATTCTTTGTAACGCAGTAACTTTTTTTTGAATGATGAAGTAATCAAAATTACGCATGATTGGATAATTTTATGAACTCACATTCACAGCAAGAAACTTTAACCACCAGAAGCATATATTGGGAAATCAGGCAAATGTCTTCATGATTTTACATCTAATAAAATTGATAGCAAAGTTTTTGAAATTAGCATAAATGTCCCAATTATAGAAGTATGAATCAGGCTGTCTTGTTTCATCTCAGCAACAGACTTGCATTGTCTGGACACTTTCAGAGAACATAAAACAAAAAGTGATAAATTTCACAATGCATGAATGAAGTTATAATCATAAACTATAATGTTCACTGAACAATGTTTTATATCAATGTAAATCGGAAAGCTGACATTTGTTAGGTAGTCTTTGAAATGTTCTGTTTCCAAGAACGTTTATTTCCATTTACTGAGTCACCTTCCTCCTGAAATTACATCCATTTGTTCTTTATCTTGTCTGTAATTTAAAGCCAAAGAAATCAAAGATACACAGCTTACTACTAAATCAAGGTGCACCTCACATGAAAAATTGTGGCAATTTTCACTGGAAAAAATGACACAATTTTCCAAGTGCCCTGTGATTTCTATTAATTTAACAGTAGTTTTGACAGTTTTGACAAATAAATTGTATACATTATTCTCCTCATGCAAGCACAAAATATATGTGCCAAATTTTGCTTGATAACACTCCTGAAAAGCACCTTGGGAAGTTTTGCATTAAAGAGACTATATAAACACAAGTTCTTGCTTTTTTGTTGCTGCAGGAAAATGCTTGCAAAGTTGCTCCTGATGACTTCTTTATCATTAAAGACACCAAGAAATATTTGCAGCATAATGGGGGCGGATACGTGACATAACACCAATTCTCCAAGCTAAGGACAAAGGAAAATCTAAGTAAGTTTTGACAACTTGTAATCCTTCATGAGTTGCTTAGAGTCTATGATTACAAATGCAAAGTTGATGACTGGTTTCTAAAATGATCTCTTATTTAATTCTGATTGTGGAATATTTTAGAAAATCTTTACTACAGCCACTCACAGCCAACAAATGGCACCTCAGTCCAGGGCACCTCTGTGGCACAATGTGGGCTGAATTTTCCCCCCATTGGGGGGGTTGTGTGGGCGGCAGGCAGGAGCGAGCGTGAACCTGATCAGCGCTCCTGATCAGGTCTGTGCCGCCATTTTATGTGGGTGGGTCAATTAAAGCCCTGTGCGGGCGGGGGTGATTTCCTGAGTCCAGGCCTACACTCTTTCGTGCACACGCGCAAAAGAGCGCAGAAATCTCCCTGAGGCACAGAGATACCTCAGGGAGATTTGTTTAACTTTTAAACACATGAATAAAGTAATTAAAAACTTTTAAAACATGTCCCCTAATGTTACAGTGTCACATGAGCTGGGGCATGTCAATGAATTTTTAAAATAATTTTCATTGAATTTTTAAACACTTCATGAAACCTCATCCCACCTGTGGATGAGGTTTCATGAAACATGCGAAGGCCGCCTGGACTCTTCACCTGCCCACCAACCTTAAGGTTGGACGGGCAGCTCTTTTAACAATTTTAATTAGTTCTTAACAGGATTTAATAGGCCTTTGACAGTTTGGCTGAACTGAAAATCTACATGACGGATGGTGACATCGGGACACACGCCTGACGTCACCGCATGCCATTTTATGCATCGGCAAGCGGGTCCCACCCCCTCCTCACCGACCAGAAAATTCTTCCCTATGTAGGCAGAGCTGATCCACCTTCTGGATGTCCCCAGAGTAGTGCTTGTGGAGGCAGTTTTACAAAATAAAGCTGTCACTAAGCTATGTCACATGTTGCAAATTGTTCTCCAGCATTTTTCTCTGTAGTACTAATGGCTATGAAGGTCATAGTCACTCTGCATTTCTATGCTATTGGATCATTCTAGTCTGCCACTAGGGACATCACTAAAATTTGCCAATTAACTGTATATACTTGCATTAATGAAAGCATGAAATCATTGTATGCAAACAGTCTCATTAACTTTTGCATGGGCAACCCACAACTGCATGACAGATGATGTCCAAGGTCCAAAGAGCCACTGCTTGCTCTTATGTGCTTAAACATTACCTTTTGCTTTAGGCACCACACATGTCATCAGGAAATGTTTGCACTTTCTACATGTACGGTTTGTTTAACACCAGCAACTTTATAACGTGCTGGTGAATAAATTGGAACGTGCTGGCATCGATCACAATGCATTCATTTCAGGTCAATCCATCATGCCAGAACTCTTCAATACTGAAAGGGAAATCTCAGGATGGCTCATGAGAAATCATTGTTATCCTCTACAATATGGCTCCCCACGCCTCCATAACAAGAGTCTGGGAATCCATCGATTGATTCTAGCGGCTTCTTTTATGGAGGTGTCTAGATCAAATGCCCCTGGAGCATACATTATACAAACCTTCCAGACCTGCGACCATTACCATCTAGAAGGACAAGGGCAATAGATGCATGGGAACACCACCATTTGCTAATTTCCCTCCAAGCCATACACCATCCTGGCTTGGAAATATATTGCCATTCCTTCACTGTCGCTGCGTCAAAATTCTGGAACTCGCTTCCGAACAGTACCTGCACCACATGGACTGCAATGGTTCAAGAAGGTGGCTCACCACCACCTTCTCAAGGGCAATTAGGGACAGGCAATAAATTCTAGCCTAGCCAGCGACGTCCCCATCCTGGGAAAGAATAGAAAAAGTGCATGTTGGCTTGTAGTATCATTAACTTCTCCAATGAATGTTCAACTCATCTTCACATACTGCTTAAGGCGTCCTCCAATCTCACTGCCATCTGCAGCACACTGTCCGATATGTCCCCACCAAAGTTTGATCCTCCAACAGAATTATTTTTTTTTCTAAGTGTGGGATTCAGGATTCTAGTTTCTTCAGTTAAAAGGTGAGATTCCTACCAACCTGAAATATGTCCCCCCCCACCCCTCAATCTGCCACCACTAAGTGTTTTTTGTGGCTGGCCGAGTACACTCTCCCCTGGCTCCTGCTATAGAGTGGATGCCCCTGAGCTGGTGCTTGAGAGCAATAAAGTGAATGTTGTTGTTTGCTGTGAAATTTCCGAAAAGAAGAGATCAAATGTTACACTAAGGAGAAGAACTAATGTGACAATTTTCATCTGTGCCTCAGGGACATTTAATTGTGAATAAAGTGGAAAAAGAAAGGAAGCAAATATCCTGGTGCATCCTCAGCTGATATATGGCTTCTAACTTTTCCATCTGTGACACTCTCTAGCCGGAATCTTCCAGGCTCACCAGCAGCGGGAAACTTAGTGGGCGGGTGTTATGTTTTACTACAGGGTCGCTTTGCTCGCAAACCGGTCGCACGCTTATCTGTTGGTAGGTAAGTCGATTATAACATACTGCAGATGCAGAGACCAGAATGAAATGAAGCACATGCTATTTATTTACACAAACAACAGAGCATTAACATGATGCATGCTTCTCCAGCCAGACCCTACTCTAGACTAACATTAACATGGTAGCCCGCGCTCCATAGCTATTGAGTCTTACAGTCATGTGGTCAATCTGCTCACAGTCTCTTAAAGGTATATTACAACTCAGATTACCACATCCCTCCCCCATTACTTGAAAGTACGTTTCACAATATATTAATTATTTTTAAAAATGAACTGCTTACACATTCAGTCTCTTAGGAGGCTTTTTCAAATGTGTCGACTGCTGTAGTTCTAAGACCTCGGATGGTTTATCTGAGGCCTCCCTCTCAGGAGTTATCTGTCCACTAGGCTCCCCAGTAGGAACCTGCAAGTTTGCCTCTTCAATACTCTCAGGCTCAACGGGTTCTACAGGCACCTCCAAAGCAAGAGAAGTTCCTTCTGCCTGTGGTGTAGACTCCAATAGGAATGTTTGGCACATCTTTTCTTGTGGACCTGTTTCCTGTTTCCTGAGGTGATCTACATGTCTCCTGATTATCCAACCATCAACCGATATATGGTAGGACAGGGGTCCTGACACTGCACTAACTTCACCTGATAGCCATTCGGGCCCTTCTCTAATGTCCTTTGTGAAAACAGCTTCTCCTACAGTGAAGTTTCTTTCACAATTCTGATAATCCTATTCATTCTTCTGGGCCTCCTGACTTCTCTCTACCCTCCCCCCTAAAGTTGGCCTTATGAGGCTTAACCATGTCCTGAGACGTCTCTTCATTAATAGCTTTGCGGGGCCAATACAAGTGGTCGTATGTGGTGTAATCCTGTAACTGAGCAGGAAACGTGATAACTTCATTGCTATAGAGTCCTCCTCTAGTTTTTTTCATTCCGGCCTTGAAGATCTGGATTACCCTCTCGGCCAGCCCATTGGATGCAGGGTGGTAAGGCGAGGTCTTGACATATGTCATGCCGTTGAGACTTGTAAATCTTTGGAATTATCTGCCAGTGAACATCATTCCATTATCAGGCACTATTACCTCTGGTAAACCATGTATCACAAAACTCTGATGCAATCTGTCTATGGCGACAACAGATGTAGGTGATCGCAACTCGTACGCATCCATCCATTTAGAGTGGGAGTCGATAAATAAGAGGAACATTGTGCGCAAAAAAGGCCCCATGTAGTCAACATGGAGGTGAATCCATGGCCTTCCTGGTCATTCCCAAGGATGCAGTGCAGCAGAAGGAGGAAACTTCTGAATCTGTTGGCACTGCATGCAGCTCTTGACCATGTTTTTAATTTCAGTGTCCATCCCTGGCCACCAACATTTTCATTCTGGAAATATAAGGATGAGCACTATGGAATTCTACCAATAATGGCTGTCTTCCTCTCGGTCCCCACAGTAAGATGCCATCCTGGCAGGTGAGCTCGTATCTCCTGTTAAAATAGAGCTTCATTTTGTCCGACTTTGGCTCCTTAGACCATCCCTGCAAGGCTTGTTCCTTGTTGCGAGACAAAACTGGATCGCGGTCTGTCCATTCTCTGATCTGTTTGGGATTCACTGGTGATGAATCCAGAAAGATTAATAACAAGACAAGTTCTTGAGGGATGGGGACGTTCACATTGCTGTCCTTTAGAGGTAATCAGCTCAGCATATTGGCATTGGCAATCTGGCTTCCCAGCCAGTGGATAAAAGTATATTCATAAGCAGCTAGAATCAGCACCCACCTTAGGATGGGTGCCGAGGTGATTGGGGGTATTGCCTTATTTTCCCCAAATAAGCCTTGTAGTGGCTTGTGGCTGGATACTATGGTGAAGTGGTGACCATGGATGCATTGATGGAATTTCTTAATGCCAATTACAATGGATAAGCCTTCTTTCTCTATTTGTGAGTATCTTCATTCTGCCACACTGAGTATTCTTGAGATGTAGCCAGTGGGCCGTTTGGAGCCATCTGCCATCCAGTGGGAGAGTACTGCCCCTACTCCGTGAGGGGATGCATCGCGTGTTAAGATCAATTGAAAAGAGTCAACAGGGTCGATGAATGTAATAACTGCTTTACTGTCGTAAAAGCCTGTTGTTGTGGAGCTTGCCAAGTCCACCAATGGCTTTTCTTGAGTAATCTTATAATGGACCCAGTACTGTTGACAAATTTGGGAGAAAACGACCATTATAGTTAACCATTCCCAAGAAGTTCTTGAGTTTTGTGGCATTTTTCGTGATGCCTCATGAATAGCTCTCACCTTGTCTACTGGATGAATGCCCCGCGAGTCGACCCTATGACCCAGCTAACTCACTTCTTTTGCCTGGAAGATACATTTTTCCCTTTTCAAGCGTACTCCTCCGGCTTGTGAGAAAAGCTTCCATATGTCTTCCATGTTAGCCAGGTGTTCTTCATCAGTTAGTCCTGTTACTAGGACATCATCGAGATAAACCACCACATGGAGTGGACCTTGGAGTAAATTTTCCATAGTCCGTTGGAAAATGGCACAAGCCGATGCAACTGAAGGGTAACCTGGTTTACTGGTATAAGCCCCTATGTGTGTTAAAAGTCACAAAATCCTGAGAGGCCTTTTCTAGCTCAACTTGCTGGTAAGTGTGGTCCATGTCTAGTTTTGTATATGCGGTTCCTTCTGCCAGATTGGAGTACAACTCACCAATTTTTGGTATAGGTTGCCTATCAATTCTGGCCACGTTATTAACAGTCAACTTGTAGTCCCCGCATATTCGCACACTCATGTCAAAGGAAAACAGCTAGGTGATTGGTGGGTATCTCTTCCGTGTCTCTTTTGTTTGGCCAAGTGGTTTAAGTCAGGAGATGTTATTTACAGCTGAAGAGTACAGTTAAGAAATTCACTTTTAAAATATTTAACATCGAAATTAATTAATTAAATAGAATAGAGATGGCTGGGCAGGTGATGTGTTGCAGCTGTAGCATGTGGGCACTGTTGGACACTGGTGCGATCCACGGTGACCACACTTGCAGCAAGTGTTGGCTGCTCAAGGAACTTCGGCTCAGAGTTGATGAGCTGTACTCCGAGCTGCGGATGCTGCAACACATCAGGAGGGGGAGAGTTACCAGTACACCGCGTTTCAGGAGACAGTCACACCCCTCAGATTAATTACATCAAATTTGGACCATGGTCAGGGATAGGAGAGTGTGACTGTGATTGGTGCAGGTGTGGGGATCCAGAATTTAGCTTTGGAGAAGCATCAGCTGATGCCCTTCTCCATCAGATACAAGGTTCTTGCTCCCGTTGTGGATGAGGGCACAGACTGCAGGGAGGATGAGCGAACTGACAACAGCACTGTGATACAGAGTGCCATTCAAGTGAGGGGAGAAAAGAGAAATGTAACTCTTTCGAGTACAAACACATTTCCATCTGTTCCTATTCAGATGAAGTTACATTGTTTTTTCATAGTTTGCCATGGTGAGATTTGAACTCTTGATACTGGGGTTACAAGCCCAGTACCATAACCACTTGTCTTACCTCGATGAACGGGCAGGCCCCACCGGCTCGGCGGCGGGCGGGCAGCCAATCCCCACCGCCGAAACGGGGCCCGCCACCATTTTGAGTGGGCGGGCCAGTTAAGGCCTGCCCAGCGGCCTGCCTGACAGGAAGCACTATGTGCTTCCTGTGAGGGGGGAGGGTTTCTCCATCTGTCAAAGTGCACTCTTTCGCGCATACGCGCAAAAGAGCGCACTGCTCCCAGAGACAAAGTGCTTTCTCAGGGAGATCAGTGACAGTGTCAAAAACATAAAAAATAGAAGAATGTAAAACTTATTAACATGTCCCCCTCATGTGACAGTGTCACACGAGATGGGACATGTTAATAAATATAACATAACGTTTCTTAAAGTTTTTAAAAACGAACATGAAACCTCATCCTGCCAGTGGATGAGGTTTCATGTTTTATCAGGAGCCCGCTGGGGCTCCTGGCCTGTCCACCAGCCTTAAGCTTGGACAGGCAGGGTCTTTAACAATCTTAACTACCCTGTCAATGGCCTTTATTGGCTGTTGACAGGTCGGCGGGCGAACAGCTGATTTCGCTGTCCGCCCGCCTTCCTGAAAATTTAAAGGAGCTGGGATGACGACGGGGGTTCCTCCCGACATCACCCGCGTCATTTTCTGGTCGATGAGCGGGCCCTGCCCGTAATTTGCCAAGGGGAAAATCCTGGCCGTAATAGGAATAGGGGATAGCATAGTTAGGGGAATGGACACTGTTCTCTGCAGCAAAGACAAAGAGTCCTGAGGGCTGTGTTGCCTACCTGGTGCCAAGGTTAAGGATATCTCTGCTGGGCTGGAGAGGAACTAGGAGTGGGAGAGGAAGGATCCAGTTGTTGTGGTACCAACGACTTAGGTAGGACTAGGAAAGAAGTTCTGCTGAGGGACTACGAGCAGCTCAGGGCTAAATTAAAAATCAGAACCACAAAGGCAATAATCTTCAGATTACTACCTGAGCCATATGCAAATTGGTGTAGGGTAAATAAGATTAGCGAGGTAAAGGTGTGGCTCAAAGATTGGTGTGGGAGAAATGGGGCACTGGCACCAGTATTGGGGAAGGAGAGAGCTGTTTCATTGGGCCAGTCTTCATTTGAACCATGCTGGGATCAGTGCCCTGGAGAATCATTTAACTAGGGTTGTAGATAGGACTTTAAACTAATTAGTGGAGGGGAAGGTTCAATTGAAAAGAAGTTTAAAAATCAAAAAGAAACGAAAGAGCAGAGGTGCAGGGTATTGAAGATGTGAACGATAATCAAAGTGTGACAGGAAGGGGCAGAAAATATAAGCAGAAGAGTGCAGCTGAAATTAGAACCAGAATGAGTAATAATGGTAAAATGTCAAAGCTTAAGGCTCTTCATCTGAATGCACGCAGCATTTGTAACAAGATAGTTGAGTTGACGACACAAATAGAAACAAATGAATATTACTTGATAGCTATTACAGATTCGTGACTGCAGGGTGACCAAGACTGGGAATTCAATATTCAAGGGTATTCAATGTTCGGGGAAAATAAACAAGAAGAGAAAGGAGGTGAAGTAGCTTTGCTAATAAAAGGAGGTATCAGTGTGGTGGTGAGTATTGATACAGGTGCCATAGATCATGATGTGGAATCAGTTTGGGTGGAAATAAGGAATAGCAAGGGGGAGAAGTCACGGGTGGCTGTCGCCTATAGGCCCCGAAAGAGTTGCCTCACTGTAGAACAAAGTATAAATCAGGAAATAATGGAGGTGTGTAAGAAGCTACAATTGTCATGGGTGATTTTAAGCTGCATATTGACTGGACAAATCAGATTGCCAGGGGTAACATGGAAGACGAATTTGTAGACTGCCTCAGAGATTGTTTCTTAGAGCAATACATTGCAGAACCTACTTTGCTACAGGTTATTTTAGATCTAGTAATGTGTGATGAGGTAGGATTAATAAGAGATCTCATAGTTAAGGATCCTCTAGGGAGTAGCAATCACAACATGGTAGAATTTCAAATTCAGTTTGAGGGTGAGCAAATTGGGTCTCAAACCAGTGTTCCCAACTTAAATAAGGACAATTGCAGAGGTATGAAGAAAGAGTTGTCTAAAGTGGGCTGGGAAAATAGACTAAGCGGAAGGTCAGTAGAAAAGCAGTGGCAGTCTTTATGCAGATATTTCATAACACTTAGCAAAAGTTTATTCCAGTCAAAAAGAAGGATTCGATGAGAAGGATTGAACCGCTCATGGTTAACAAAGACGGTCAAGGAGGGTATCCAATCAAAAACTAAGGCATATGAAACAGCGAAAACTAGTGATAGGCCAGAGGGTTGGGAATTTTTTAGGAACCAGCAGCGGATGACTAAAAAGCTAATAAAAAGGGAGAAAATTGATTATGAAAGTAAATTGGCAAGACTATAAAAACAAGCAGCAAGAACTTCTAAAAGTATTTAAAAAGAAAGAGAGTAGCTAAAGTGATTATGGGACCTTTGGAAGATGCAACTGGAGAATTGATAACTTAAACCAATATTTTGCATCAGGCTTCATGGTGGAGGGTGGAGGACACTATAAACATTCCAAAGAGTTTAGATAAGCAAGGAGCTAATGGGAGGGAAGATCTAGTAACAGCTTTTATCATGAGGAACTAAGTATTTGACAAACTAATGAGACTGAAGTCAGACAAGTCACCAGGACCTGATGGCCTGCATCCAAGGATTTTAAAGGAAGTGGCTGCAGAGTTAGTGGAGGCATTTGTTGAAATATTCCAGAACTCACTGGATTCCGGGAGGGTCCCAGCAGATTGGAAAACCACTAATGTGATGCCCCTGTTCAAGAAGAGAGGAAAATAAAAAACAGGAAACTATAAGCCAGTCAGCCTAACATCTGTCATTGGGAAAATGCTAGAGCCCATTATTAAGGGAGAAATAGTAAGACATTTAGAAAAGCTTAATGCAGCCAAACAGGGTCAACATGGTTTTGTGAAAGGGAAATCATGTTTGACAAATTTGCTAGAGTTCTTTGAGGATATAATAAGCAGAGTTGATAAAAAGGGACCAGTAGAGGTAGTGCATTTGGATTTCCAGAAGGCATTGGAAAAGGTGCCACATAAAAGGTTATTGCACAAGATAGGGGCTCACGGTATTGGGGGCAATGTATTAGTATGAATTGAGGATTGGTTAACACACAGAAGACAGAGAGTCGGGATTAATGGGTCTTTTTCAGGTTGGAAATGCATAACTAGTGGAGTGCCACAAGGATCAGTCCCAGGACCTGAATTATTTACTATCTATATCAATGACCTGGAGGTAGGAGCAGAGTGTAATGTATCCAAATTTGCTGACATTACAAAAATAGTTGGGAGAGCACATTGTGATGAAAACATAAGGAATCTGCAAGGGGGTATAGACAGTTTGAGTGAGTGGGCAAAAATTTGGCAGATGGAGTTTAATGTAGGAAAGTGTGAGGTTATGCACCTTGGTAGGAAAAATCAAAAGGCAAACTATTATTTAAATGGAGAGAAACTCCAAAAAAGTGCAGTACAGAGGGATCTAGGTGTTCTTCTGCATAAAACACAAAAACTTAGCATGCCGGTGCAGCAAGTAATTAAGAAGGCAAATAGAGTTTTGGCCTGTATTGCAAGGGGGGTTGGAGTTTAAAAATAGGGAAGTTTTGTTACAACTGTACAGGGTGTTCGTGAGGCTGCACCTGGAGGACTGTGTACAGCTTTGGTCCCCGTATTTAAGAAAGGATATATACTGGCATTGGAAGCAGTTCAAAAGAGATTCACTAGGCTGATTCCTGGGATGAAGGAGTTGATTATTAAGAATGATTAAATAGATTAGGCCTTTATTCATTAGAGTTTAGAAGAATGAGGGGTGATCTTATTGAAATGTACAAGATTCTGAGGGGGCTTGACAGGGTAGATGTTGGGAAGGTGTTTCCACTAGTGGGGGAATGTTGAACTAGGGGATATAGTTTCAGAATAAGGGGACACTCATTTAAAACTGAAATGTGATGGAATTTCTTCTTTCAGAGGTTATGTAATGCCTGGAATTCTCTACCCCAGAGAATTGTGGAGTTTGGATCGCTGAAAGTATTTAAAGAGGAGATAGATTTTTGAAATATGGGGAGTTGAGGGCCTGGGGGAGATCAGCCATGATCTTATTGAATGGCGAGGCAGGCTTGAGGGGCCGAACGGCCTACTCCTGTTCCTCTTTCTTATGTACTTATGTACTGGCATCTGAGTTTTCCAGCTTTAATGAGTGGCCTCCTCCATTAAGATACTTAAATATGTGTTCCCCTATGACTGTCATGGATGCCCCTGTATCAACCTCCATTTGAGAGGGTTTTCTGTTGAATTCTACTGTCACATAGACTGACTCTATTATACCCATTTTTAAATTGTGTAGCGAGTAAATATCTGACCCTGTTTTTTCTGACTCCTCCATTATATAAATTTCATGACTTCTGCCTTTTTGTTTGAACTTTACCTCAATCTTTCTTTACAATATTGCATAATGTGTCTATCGTGATGGCAGTAGAAGCACTGAGTACTTTTAAATTGTCGTTCGTTTGTAGGATGCCTGGTTCCAATTCTGCTATTATGAATGTGGTTTATATCCCTTAAGCTATTGCTTTTTGCTGGTCAGTTACTGGTGGCTGTTTTCCGCCTTTCTGCGGAGCCCTGTGCTTCCGTTCCATTTCTAGCCGGTGCCTCCCTCCCGACGTGAAGAATGGCACCATTTTGTGCTTGCCTTGTTTTGTCCTTGATTTCTTCTGAGTCCTTGACTGCGCTTTTCATTGTGAACGCCAACTCCAGCGCCTCGTTGAAGTCCAAATTTGTTTCTGACATACTTTTTCGAATCCCACACACTAATCGGTCTCTTAACATGATGTTAATCATGGCCCTAACTCACAGTGCTCTGTCAGTTGTTTTAAGGCTGCTACATAGCAAGCGACTGTCTCTCCAGGGGTGCAACACCTCGAATTGAATTTAAAATGCTGCGTTGTTACTGAGGGCTTTGGTTGGAAGTGGCCTTTCTCCTAGATTCATCAACTCATCAAAGCTCTTAGAATCTGGGGTGTTGGGTGTTGGGTGCCTACGAATTAGGCTGCATGTTTCACTGTCACATGTCGATAAGAGGATCTTCTCCCCTGATATGTCGTTGGCCAAAAAGAAAAACACGAAGCATTCAGTATAATGTGACCAGTTGTCGGTGGTCTGATCAAAAGGTTTGATGTGGCCAAATTGGCACACTGGAGGTCGATGACTTCAAAAACGATGTTGTGTGTTTACAATTGTGATGTACTTACAATCAGCCTGTAGGGCATGGCTAATTCAATGCAGTTGGGTTTTCATGGCTTTCTTTGGTGTTATCGACCAGTCATGTTTTGCACCGTTGCCAGTTGTTATGTTTATGTTATATTATTACCACAGTGGGAGAACTTAATTTGGTGGAAGGCCAAAAATCAGTTTTCTGATGACAGGACGAACTTTTGCGATTAAGTTCTTGGTACTTTAAAGGTGGGTTGAGCTTCCTGACAAAAAGTGTCATGGTGCCCTTCCTCATGCATTTTCATGTCATGTTTGAAGAGCTTCGGCTCAGAGCCATTGAGCCAGATGCCGAGCTGCAGACACTGTGATGCATCAGGGAGGGGAGAAGTTACCTGGACACTTTGTACCAGGAGGCAGTCGCACACATACCCCTTTGGATAAGGTCTTTTGATTTAGTCAGTTATCAGGGACAGGAAGGTGTGGCTGCGAGTGAGGCAGGTGTGGGGATCCAGAAGGTAAAAATGGTGCAGCCTCAACCTTTGCAATTGTCCAACAGTTTGATGTTTTTACAGCCTGTATGGGTGAAAGTGGTGACTGCAGAGTGGATGAGCAAACTGATCATGGCACCATGGTGCAGGACATGGTACATCAAGTGGGCAGATTTAATAGGGATGTAGTAGTGCTGGGGTCAGGGAGTTAGACAGCTCCCTGTAGCCGAGAGCATGAGTCCAGACTTCTTTGTTGTCTGCTGGTGCCAGGGTTTGGGAAATCTGCTCTGGGCTGGACAGGAACTTACAATGGGAGGGGGAGATCCAGCGGTCATGGTCCATGTAGGTACCAATGACATTGGATGAACAAGGAAAGAGGCTCTGCTGAGGGATTAGGAGCAGCTAGGTGCTAAATTAAAAAGCAGAACCACAAAGGTAATAATCTCTGGATTACTACCAGAGCCACGAGCAAATTAGCATAGAGTAAATCAGATTAGAGAGTTAAATGCGTGGTTCAAAGATTGATGTGGGAGAAATGGGTTTTGATTCATGGGCCACTGGCACTAGCACTGGGGAAAGTGGGAGCTGTATTATTGGGATGGTCTTCCCCTGAGCGAATGTTCTGGTGAGTCCTATAACTTGAGCAGTAGAGAGGCAAGGGATCAAATTTGGGAAGATGTGAGAAATTAAATAGGGAAGAGAAGGCAAAAGAGCAAGGTCGAAATAAGCGAAATGATGATCAGAGCATAGCAGGTAGAGGCAGAGTGTACAAATCTAAGAGTGCACCAACGGATAAGGCTAGATGTTACAAAAATAATAAAAAGACAGAAATAAAGGCTCTGTATCTGAATGCACATAGCATTCATAACAAAACAGATGAATTAACAGCACAAATAGAAATAAATATGTATGATCTGATAGCAATTACAGAGACAAAAATAAAAGTAAAAATACCTGGAAAATCTCAGCAGGTCTGCCAGCATCTGCGGATTGGAGCACAGTTAAGGTTTCAAGTCTGTATGACTCTTTAACAGAACTAAGTAAAAATAGAAAAGAGGTGAAATATAAACTGGTTTCTTTTCTATTTTTACTTAGTTCTGTTGAAGAGTCATATGGACTCGAAACATTAACTGTGTTCCTCTCCGCAAATGCTGCCAGACTTGTTGAGTTTTTCCAGGTATTTTTATTTTTATTTTTGTTTTGGATTTCCAGCATCCGCAGCTTTTTGCTATTAGCCATTACAGAGACATGGCTGCAGGATGACAAAAACTGACACCTGAATACTCGAGGGCACATGACATGTAGGAAGGAGAGGGAGCCATGAAAAGGCTAGCTCCGTTAATTAAGAATGACATTGGTGCAATATAGAGAGATGACCTTAGCTCTGGAGATCAAGATGTAGGGTGGAATTGTTCCAGATTTACACTTAATGCAGTAGCAGGTGGGAAAAAGAATGTGTTACTTGCTGGCCGCAATAGCGGCTTTTCAAACTGTATCGTCCCAATTCCACCTCATTAATCATATAATCCCGGGAAATGTGCTGTTTTGCTGGCAAGTGGCCTCCGATTTGCCCGCCATGCCATCACCTTGCCGTTTTCTCATGCTGGGCGCCATATTTAAAGTGCAGGCATGCACACAACTCTCAATGCTTCCTGCCCAGGATTGCTGCACAGAAGACATAGCCTCAAAAAACAAGAAGACTGCAGCCCCCAGGTTCACTGATGCATCCCGAGTGCCTTTTGGATGCAGTGGAGGCTCGCCATGATGTTCTCTACCCCTGCTCTTGTCGCAGGATGAGCAGCGACATCATCAGCGACAATCCGGCTTGGGAGGCAGTGGTAGTGGTGGTCAGTGCCAACGCCCTGCAAAAGAAGACTGCCACCCAGTGCTGAAACAGGATGAATGATCTCCTCCGTTCTGCCAGGGTAAGTCACTCTCCTCATCACTCTCAGCTCACAAGCTCACAAACCCATCACACATCCACAGCGACCTCACTCACTGCCATTTAAAGGGACATCACTATTCACCCTCTCACACATAGCTTCATTGTCCTCATCTCATTTATGGCACCACTCACCATCCACAAATGCCAGCATACTTATCATCCAACCTGGCAGGCATCCTGCTTACATTCTCTCCATCTCTATTCATGCAGGACAAGCTTAGTTAAGTTTGAAGGCCCCTTAACGCATCCCAGACAGTGCTGGCCACCACTTGACCACTTGGATGGCCAGAGTTTAGTGCACTACATGGCTGCCCAAAACCCCACCCACCTCTGTCCCACTCCACCTAACCGATTGGCAGCTGCTTTGGCCATTGGACTACATGCTGTGCTCTCAGCTCAGGCGCAGGCATTCTCCTAACCTGCATTGCAAGTCTGCACTGTTAGCTTGAACCATTGGGGAGACTGGTCCAAATTTTAATGATGACATTGCAAGGGACTGTGAGCACCTCCACCAGTGACTACTCCATGACCAGCTTTAGCAAGGAGATTGTACAACATGTGCAGTTGACCTATTGTTCTGCAGTCCGCTAAAACGCTCATTAGTTTGCAGTCTGTGCCCAAGGGGTGAAAAGCTCTGGAGCATTTTTTGGCACTTTCATGCCTCTGCATTTCTTGAGTGGGCAGATAAGCTAGAGGCCCCACTTCAAGCAAGTCAAATGTCTGCGCCTTAACTGTCTCAGCTGCAGAGGGATGGTCACTTTATACAAGATTTCCCTAATGTGTGGCCAATTCCCTCCCCCACATTCCCCTGAACATGCTTGTACACTTTTATCAACCACAGTGCAGCCCTTGCCTGACCCCACCCCCCAAGTCTAGCCTCAACCGCAGTGCAGCTCTTGCCCCAGCACCGCACTCTCAACCAGCCAGGGAAATGCGAGTTGCCTGTGCCCTTGCCTGAATGCACAGTGCCTTAACCTTGAGGTCCTACAGGCAACCCTCACCAGTGCTATGCAGCCTTACTATGCACTTAACTCTGAGTTCCCCTACAAACTCAGCTCACCAGGTGCACGCCTTTTAAACGCTGTTGTGGAACACGTCAGATTGGATGATCCAGCGTGGGGGGGATGATTCCAACGAGCTGGGCTTATAATGATATGCAATGTATTACCATCAAGTTCCGACGTGCGGTAGCAGGAACCGTGGCCTACCATTGACAGATGGAGCGGACGACTGCAATCTGGTTTCACGACGTTGTGAAATCGATTTTTCACCTTCCTGTCATATTGTCCACCCACACTCGCTTTGCCGGCCAATGCCAGCATTCCACCTGCAGAATCAGCTTGGATAGAGGTGAGAAATAGTAATGGTAAGAAGTCACTTGTAGGAGTAGTTTATAGGCCCCCTATCAGTAACCACACTGTAGGATGGACCAGCCAAAAGCAGATTAGCCTAGGGCCAGGAGGAGCAACAGCCTGAGCAGCAAGAGGCAGCAGGGCCTCAGGAAGGTCAGAATGCTGGTGACCAGTAGCCAGTGCGATGGCAAGCATTGGCTTGAACTTGGGTATATCGCAGGCGGTGCAGCTATCTCCAGATGAGGGAAATGCAATGCCAGAGGCACCTTAGGATGTCCTGGAATATGGTTGTTCACATCTGCCAGCTTCTCCATGGAGGCATGTGTCCGCATTGTCTTAGAGGGAATCCCATGCCAGTGGCATGAAACTTCTTTACCAGTAGCTCCTTCCAGGGTTTCACTGGGGACCTGTGTGGCATACTGCAGCCAGCAGCAAGTGCATCTGGAAGGTGACAGATGTCCTCTTCAGGAGAGCACATCAATTTGTCAAATTCTGCTTGGATCCTGGGAGCCGTCAACCAGAGCATTGGGCTTTGCAGTAGTCATAGGATTCCTGCAAGTTCAATGGGCTTCAACTGACTGCACGCATGTGGTGTTGAGAGTTCCCTGGCATCAGCCAGTCACATTCATCAATCGGAAAGGTTTCTGCTTTTAGAACATGCAGCTGATATATGATCACAACTGATAAATCCCGCATGTTTGGGTTCAGTTCCCAGGGAACTCTCACGATGCCTACATTCTGAACCAATCCCAGGTTCTACAAATGTTTGAAGCACCTCAGAAATTGCAGGGCTGGCTTCTTGGGACAAGGAATACCCCAGAAGACCTGGCTGATGACGCCAGTTCGCGTCTGCAGAGTGGCACTGAGGAAAGGTATAATCCCGCACTTGCCTCCACAAGGGCCACCATTGAGCAGACGATAATCCTCCTAAAAATGAGTTTTAGATGTTTGGACTGCTCAGGCAGGGCACTCCAATATTTCCCACATCGTTGTCTGCTGTGCTTTGCACAACCTCGTGCTACAAAGGATGGATGTGTTGGCTGACAGAGACATGGACAATCGAGATGTCACTATGATGATAAAGACGGGAAAGGGATGGTGATGATCAGGACCAGGATGTCATGGAGGTGCAAGCAGAGGCCCTTGCAAGGTTACAGCATGGCAGACAGGCCCATGACAATCTAATAGCTAATTCAAGCAGAGTAAGCTGCTGATACATATCCTGTATTATTTGGTTTCTGATCCTCTGCTGGCTGGCAGGCTGCCTCCTTTTTTGTAGAAATGAAATGTTTCCCATGCCCTCACAAAGCCCTTATGCATGGCACCTTGAAAGCAACATGAAATCTTACCTGAGCAGGGATGGATTCATGTCACCCTCACAGCTGCTCCCAATGGGGAGCAGACCTTACAGAGAGCTCTTTCAGGTGGAACCAGAAATAGGAATGCACAGGGATGAACAGCATGAGTAGACCAGTTGGCTCCTTGAGATTGCTTTTCCGTGCACCTTGATCAGGGAAGTTCTTGCAACTGATCCCCAATCACCACTCACCCAGAGTAACCCCATGTCCCTTGACATCTTTATCATCATGATAGTGCCGCAACTGCATTATGGAGTTTGGAGGTACAACCACTCATGAACCTCCATCCACAGAGATTCCAACAAATCTCAGTCCTAGGTGCCCTTCGTATCACTGTGAGACTGTGATCTGTCATTCTGGACACTCCATCTTTCCTGCATGGACCCTACAGAGCCCTATAACAGCTCTTGGTGCTTCACAGTCCACTGTATGGCCCAGCACACAAGCCTATCCTACTCACTCTCACCTTATGGGATAACACCCTTGTCTTTTAATGATATCCGGTGCACTTTGGTTACAATATGTTTATCCAAGGTCTAATCCCACACGTGATAAGGAGACAAGCAGGCCAAACAATTTTCCATTGAGGTCTCACAAAGGCTGTAGTCAACTGCACACACATACCTCTTTAATCATACACTCAATCCCTCTTGCAGTCAAGGCTAACTTGCCTGTTGCCTTCTTAGTTGCAGCATTCACCTGCAAGTTAGCTCAATGTTACAACTGAACAATGATAGCTGGAACAATTGGACAAGAACACCCCATCATTCTCCTAACATTTAGGGAAGCCTCTGGTTTTCTATTCTTCAGGCCACAGTGGAGAGCTTCACTCTTTTTACCTTCAAATTGCATCTACCGTGTTCCTTGCCACTCACATGGCCTGATTAGCTCCCCTTGAATACTCTTTGCATCCACTCACGTCTCACATTAATGCATCAGCAGCAGGAGCTGCAATGGCTTCACTGCATGCACTGCAAAGACATCATTCCTAATAGCATTGTGGCTGTACCTATACCTCATGGACTGCAGCGGTTCAAGAAGGCAGCTCATCACCACCTTCTCAAGGGCAGTTGGGGATGGGCAATAAATGCTGGCCTAGTCAGTGAAGCCCACATCCATTGAATGAATAAAAAAAATTCTCAGAACTCCACCCTTTCCATGGAGGCTGCCAAGTGCTTGCATGCTGGAGCTATAACAACAGTCAAAACGTGGATGGACTCCTCCAGCCTTTGGTCCATTGAGCATAGCTTCTGGCATCACTGCCTGATGTTCCCCTGCCTGTCCCTGCATCTCCATCAGGTCTCTTATGGCTGAGTCCAGAGACTCATCATCTGCACAAGGCTGAGTCTCCAGCAGTCCTCTGAGTGGCAGAGACCTCGGCTGGCACTTCCTCCACCTGCTGTGGACCTGCTTTGGTGCTGTGCTCTCCAGATTGTGAGCCCAAAGCTACTCCAGAACATGAAGCCGCCGAGGTGAGTTTCTCTGTGCTGGTGTAGGGTACAGGTGAACACGTGATAGCGCATCTTTTGAGGACTGAGAGGCATCATCCTCAGAGGTGGCATTGGAGCTGGAGCGGTGGCTGGTCTGCCTTCTTTGCCTCCCCCTTTTTCTTGCTGGTATCTGGAATGGAGAAGAGAAAGATTTAGTGAATGTCTAAGCAGGTTCCCTTATTCAATTGATGTCTCACTCTGTCGGTGAATCTGACAACTGCAGACTGGAGGCATCCTCACTGGCTTGCTGGGGGTGTTCTGTCTTGCCTTCAGTGCAAGTATGGACCTGCTGCTCCCTGGCTATAT
Source organism: Carcharodon carcharias (assembly GCF_017639515.1). Classification (NCBI taxonomy): domain Eukaryota; kingdom Metazoa; phylum Chordata; class Chondrichthyes; order Lamniformes; family Lamnidae; genus Carcharodon; species Carcharodon carcharias. Next base: position 104,034,886 of record NC_054472.1, read on the forward strand.
CTGTGGTCTCCTCTTCCAAGGTGGTCAGGACTTGAATACCCAAGTGCCACTGCCAGTCTTAGCCTGGCCACTCCCTCTTGTTGTGCACATTCCTGTCCTGCTGACAGACAGAAGGATTGTGCCATCCCAATGGGTACATGAGCAGTTTAGGTCCATGCATGCCCGTCCCAACTCCTGAATCCTTCCCAATAAGTGATTGACAAGCAGGATGTCCTGCGACTGAGAGAACATGGTGAGCATGAAGCGGCTGCCACACATTAAGTGCAAATGTCTGATCTGCTGCTGAGTCTTGCAGCCCAAACTCTTGTCTGACACCCCTGTGCACTTGCATACTTGCGCTGCCTGATGCCCTTAGACATGTCACTTTGAAGTGAGAAGGCTGCGCCATTTACCCTGGCAGAGCACAGCAAATCATTCATCCTTTTTCTGTACAACTGAACAATGATAGCTGGAACAATTGGACAAGCTCTCTTGTGAGTTCCATGGGCACCAACCTCTGCTGCAACCTCCACCCAGGTCGCCGTGGTCAGGTAGGAAGGCCTCCTGCTGTCATCTCTGGGAACACGACCACCCACCTTTCCTGCATAGCCTGAAGGAGAATCTGTAGGGAGGTTGCGCTAAGCTGTGGTGCCACATGTTGCCTGCTCTGGGACATCACGAGGGATTCACTATCCCGAGCTCCTGGCTTGCAGGAGCTTGCCTTTTGAATATGGTGCCAGGACCTTTGATCCCATGAGGTAAGGCCAGTGATGGTGACTTCCGCCCCACCGCAAGATTTGCCGAGCTCTTCACGCATGCATATATAATGAGCTGAACAGCATGAGATCGCGTGTGTCTCACCATCTCACCCCCCAGTGAAGTCATTCTCATTTTTGTTTCCACCACCAAACTTTTACTCCAGAAATGGAAGATACCTCCCTCAATGATATCCCCCCAGCATTTGTAAGGCTTTCTCTTCTTGGGTGTTACAGACCTGAGTTTTGGAGCATTCTCCGCACAGAGGGTCACCTCCATGAAAAATTATTCAAAAAACAATAATTTTACTTTCTGTGCTACTCAGCAAAACTCAGATATTATCATCTAACTCAAAATGTGATGGCAAATGCAAAGCATTTATAGAGTCATTGCCTATAACAAAATGAGTGAAGGAGCATAGTTGAAGGCTGAAATGTCATAGCCACTGAAAGGGCATTAATAAGGGTAATCCAAGCATAGTGTCAGTGAAACGTTATTCTAAGAGGTGCAAATTTAAACTTGAAGCAACGACTGACTACTATTAGCTTCCCTGACCTGGTAATGTTATTAGATATTTACTAGCACTGAGGGCAGAATTTGAACTGTCCATGGCAGGCAGATTCAGTTGCAAATGGATGTTCAGTTCCCGAAAATTAGTGATGGGTTGGAAATTCAACATGATCCAACACTTATCCAAGTTTAACTGGAGACCAATCTCAGGCAAACAGGAAACCCCTGTGGAGCTGTCTGTTGGGTCAGTCGCTTACATATGAAAACAAATAACTAAGTGCGATTTTAACTCAGGGTTGTGGCTTTAATGGCAAATAAATGGCTTCCTGACCTGTGTGCAACTCACCAAGATCAACAAGGCAAGCAGACAGTGGGAATCTTTGATCAATAATTGACAGACTGGACAGCCATTAAACCATGAAGCTGTATAGCTGCTAGCTTGCCTAGTTGAAAGATTTGTGCTCGTAGCACTTATTCTCAGTGTTTTTCACTACTTCACAGGTGATTTCCAACTTCTTGGAAGACATTTCATCTGTCTTGGACATTATTCGCCTTGATCTGGCCTTCCCTGCTGCCAGCCTCCACTGAAGTATAGGAGCAGCTTATTTAGCTTTACCTTCACCCTCTGATGAGGAATAAAAGAATAAGCAACACTATTGGCACCAGGAGTAATTGGAGGAACACCAGAAGCGCCAGCTGCCTTCTCTTCAGTCATGTGTTGCCCCATAGGGCATAGGGGATTGACAAAGTATACCCAAATCTAACTCTATAAAAGCGGATGTGCTTGGAGTGGGTTAAAATCTCATCCAGAGATCCAGATCGAAGGAAACAATACCTCTAACACAGAGTCTACATGCAGAGGATTAACTTTCTAGACATGCCTGAGCCTCAGGAGGAATAGGTTTCCTGACATCTGCAGCCTCCTGGAATAAGATCTCCTTCCCATTGTGCCAGCTGGTCACACATCGGCAGTGGCCATCAGAGTGACAGCCAATGGTTCCTTTCATTGGACTTGAGTGTATTTCTTCTGGGCCCTGTGACTCTTGGTTCCAATGAGTGTCTTCATCCTCTGCCTAACCTTCAGCAGCAGCTCTTTCATGCAACATCATTAACTTTCTATTTATGGCCCCAAATCTTCAATCAAAGTGTAATTTAAAGAAAACGTTTACATCTAATTCATCCATATTTTTAGGAAGACTTGAATCATGTCTTTTTCTGTGAAAATATATTTTGCCCTTTGAATCTCTAATTCAAAAGCAACTCAAAAATTCCATATAATACTTTAAATGGAACCTGACTAGTAATTTATCAGCATTAAAATATACAATAAATTTCTCAATCCCAGCATCTAACTGTGTCTTTCAGATTCATCAGACATAAGGCTAGTTGATATTATTCAGCCCTACCAGCAATAGCTTTACTTGATTATTTTGGTGAACAGAGAATAATGCCACTCAAATGTATTTTCTTTTTAAACAATGCTAATGGCCACAATGCTGATCAGCGTAGTTTTTAATTCAGTTCTGTAATAATGAAGCTCCTTTCACACTGGGCTAAATAATAGTCTAGCTTGGCTTTTGCCAAATGTAATAGATATAGTTAAAAGTTGCATTGCATCATACAAATTAATATAGGGAGATATTTTATAATTTCAGAAATATTTAATTGAGCCTGTACTTAAATCAATTTCTTCAAACCTGTAATGTGTTGAATTCAGTGTGGCTGTTGGACAGGAGCAAGGTTTTCTGAAGAACTAGCCAGTCAGTCAAATTTGCACAAATATGTTACTTTTTTTTAGAAGTTCTGAATATCTTTATTCAAACAGAGCAGCTGAAAGGTCAGATTGCTTGAATGAACTTGAGCCATTCAAGTACATAAAGGGAGGTCATTAATGGAGGTAATGGGGGGTCTTGCCCCTAGTTGGAAAGTTGGCAAGCACCCCACATTGCCTCTTTACAGGAAAGCCTGATGAATTAAATGAAATCAGGCACTTAACTGGGCAGTGATGGACCTTCCCCAGGATCAAGGACCCTGAGGGCGGAAGTCCTGCTCGCCAAGAGCTGCTGGGTGTAGAGTAAAGGGTTAACCTCAGAAGCACCTGATACTGATGGACCTACTGATGTAGCTATGATACAATGTCACATAATTAAGTAAGAAAGGCCTGGGGGGAAGCAGAAGTACAACTTCATGTAGAGTACTGAGGTGTATAAAGATCTGTAAATAAACAAGAATAGTTTTTATGAATAACAGCTTATGATAGCATTCCTATGGAATGGGTAAACCATAGAGAAACGCATCTAGACCCCAAACTCAAGACGAAACACTGGGCGTCTCTTCATTAATCGGCATTGCCACTAGGGAGGCACTGGCTGCTGCTGGTACTACACCAACGCAAGGATTAGGATCACCATGGACACAGGCACAGGTGGGGGAGGTGGGGAGGGTGGGGGTGGGGGTTGCGGAGATACAGGGAGATGGATTGGCAGCAAGGTGGGGCAGTTCTCAGTGGGCCTTCCCCTTCCTGATGCCAGGTCCCTCAATCCACTGAGTGCATTTGAATGAGGGAACCCCTGAAATCCCGTAATCAAACTACAGCAGGTTTAATTTTCAGACTTCCGGCATGGCGAGTCCCCCGCCCGCATCAGCAGTGGCAGGATGAGACCCGTAAGTCAGCATCAATTGTCCACTTAAAGGCCTCAATTGGTTGTGGAGTGGGAAGGCTGCCCACAAAACTTCCTGCTATGGACTTAATTAGGGCAGAGGTGGGAAGATGGTGGGGGCCCAACCCGCCACACTCCGGCCTGATTGACCGCTCCCCTGCCAGGCTTGCTGTGGGAGAGGGCATTGAATAGCACCCAAGGGTAGAAATTTCAACTTTGGCAACGGATATGAAAATTGGGTATGGCGTATAAAATGTAATCAATAAAATGCCAATAGTTATACACCCTGATGGAGACAGAAGATGTGCCCAAGAATCCCTTGATTGACCAGTATGCTTACACAATAGATGACCAAATTCTACAAGCTTTGGAAGTGTCAGTGTAAATCCCCACTCTGTACCGTGTTAGCTGATACCAGCAAGATCAGTGGCAGCTTGGGTGTGGGGGGGTGGTGGGGGGGTGCGGGGGGGAGAAAATCAACCAGTGTCCCTGCTCCTGTTTGCTAACCAACGATTCCTGTTCCTATCTTTGGAGAGAATCAGAGGAAATTGATGGTGAAAAGTTGATGAGAAAGAAAAAAAAGCACATGAGAAAATATTTCAGTCATCAATTCTTCTCAGTTTAATTGTTAAAGAGTAGAAAGAATGTTACAATACAATTGCTTAAAGTACATTCAAATTCCTCCCTCTCTTTTATTTTAATGAAGGTTGTGACAAAAATGAAGGTTACAAAATTCCAATGATTTGGCAGGAGAGGAACCGAGTGCGGTGAATGGAACTTTTATCATTAAACTAGAACCAAATCTGAAAATATTATCTAATGTTAAAAAAATGGTGCCTCCTGATTAAGTAGCCATTACATATGTAAAATACTTTCTTTAGTGAGTGCAAAGAGCAGAGTACAGCTTCAAAAATGTCAACTTTGGATAGTTATGTGGTGAGAACTGTGCTGCTATGTATTCATTTTAATTGTTAACATCACTGTAAATAAACCTATTAACCTAATTTGAAGTCTGAAATAAATTCAAGGACATAATGTTGATTTTCTGCCATATACTGTTTAGAATGAAGCAAAGTTCCAGAGGGTGTTGGCATTCTATCGTGGAATTAATTCCTAATAGTTTGAAGGAGAAGATTTTCCCATAATATTGCAGCCAAAATTATTTGGAAGAAGACATCTACCCTGCCCTCCTCCCTCCAACTCCTCCAATACATTAATTGTCTTGTAACTGTAGCAGAAAGTTATTTAAGAGATAAACTGAGAGGCTGGGGTAAGGGCGATAGCAATAGTTTGGGGATAGCAGGTTGAATGTTCACCAGGAGTTTGTAGAACGGATTGGGAGATGGAGGCTGGGGGAACATTGAGGGTGCGGTGTGGGTGTTGGAGGCAGAGGAAGCAGTGGTACGGGTGCACGGAGTCAGCAGCTGGTAAAGGCCAGGAGCAAATGGGAATGCATATCCAGCCAGAATTGGACTTGGGATGATGGAGGAGAAAAGAAGTAGAAGAGGATTGGGAAAAGGATTGGTGGAAGTGGAAAGAGGATGGAGATGAAGGGGGAAAGGGAGAGAGCTAAGAAGTGGAGAGTGAGGAGAGAGAGATGAAGAGTAACGGGAGGAAGAAGCATGATGGATGGGAAAGGGATGGGGAAGGTAAATGGCAGGGGAGAACAGTGGATCAGTAGTCCATGGAAGATTTGAATGCTTTCATGGGGAGCGGGGAGGGGGGTGGGGGTGGGGGGTGGTGGCGCAGTGGAAGGGATTGCCCCAAGGCTCATTTTGATGCTTATTTGTGGAGGCAAGATATTAGAGAAAATTTCCCTGGTCAGTTTGAGCTGCAATAATCTGTGGCTGTCTTAAACTGTTTATGTCTGACATTTGGCCTCAGGGGTTTAATTTCAAAATGTTAATTATTTTTGCACAAATAAGGTTATATTTGAATTTGAACTACTTCATATTTACAGGAGCCTGAAAAGCCACTCTTTATACATCAATCTGCATCTATTTTGAATGCACATGGTTACCTACATTAACCCAGTAAGCTATGAAAGTCACTTTCTGTGAAATATATGGCGCCACTGAAGGTCAGATGTGCCTTGTTGATTGTTTATGAATGTGTAAATATTGTAAATTGTAAATGACAACTAAAAATATGAAGTGTCATGCACAAACTTGTTTTTTTTTATCTAGAGAAACAGACCTTTCAATACTAAAACAACTTCACAATGTATCATGAGATGGGGGAGGGAGGTACAAATACATATAGTGAGATTTCTTTCGGCAACAGGTTTATGGCACTTCTGTTCTGGAACAATGTTCTATCCTCAAAAACATCTAATCTGCTTTCTCCAAATCAGCATCAGCAAAATATCATCAACAGTGCATCAAGTGACACTTACGCACCAGTAACTTGCTCACCAACTCTCAGTTTAGCTTCTGCGAGAAGCATTTGTCACTTCATCTCACCATACCCTGAATGTAATAATTGTGGGAGACTTGAACCTTCATATCAGGCTGGACGAACCAGTCAAATTAGAAAACGTGGTCTGGAAGACGAGTTGTAGAATGCTTTAGTGTCAGTTTCCTGGAACAATATTTTATGGAACCAACCAGGGATGAATTTATTTTAGATCTAATATTTTGTAATGAGGCAGAGTTAATTATTAATCTTATCATAAAAGATCCACTGATAAATATACACTCAAAGTATATTCCCTCATAAAGGAAAGGTGGAACAAACAAATTCAGAGCTCCTTGGATGACAGAACAGAGATTAAAATTTAAAAAAATGCTTATGACTGATGTCAGGTATGTGGATAATACAACGAAGGACCAGGGTGACTTTAGAAGTTTCAGAGGGGAAGTGAAAAAGCAAATAAGAGAAGCAAAGAAAGAGTACAATAAGAGACGGTCAGCTAACATAAAATGGAATCCCAAAGTCTTCTACAGGCGTATAAATAATAACCAGAGCTCTTTTGACAGTGCCTTCCAGGCCGTCTGTGCCACTCACCATCCTGACTTGGAGGTGTGTCACCGTTCCTTCGCTGTCGCTTGGTCAGGGTCCTGGATCTCCCTTCCTGGCGGCGCTGTGGGTGTGCCTGCACCACGTGGACTGCAGCAGTTTGGGAGGGCAACTCTCCACCACCTTCTCGGGGGCGATTGGGGATGGGCAGTGGATGCTGGCCTGGCCAGCAAAGCCCACATCCCAAGAACATATCACCCTCCATTTGGAGGAAGGTATTTGTCAATCTAGATGATTTTTTAATTCACTCATGGGATGTGGGCTTCGCTGGCTGGGCTGGCAATTGTTGCCCATCCCTGGTTGCCCCTGGGAGGGTGGTGGCGAGCTGCCTTCTGGAGCCGCTGCGGTCCGTGTGGCGTGGGTGCACTCGCGGTGCTTTTGGGAGGTGAGTTCCAGGGTTTTGACCCGGGGACGGTGGAGGAACAGCTGATGTGTTTCCAGGTCGGGGTGGTGGGTGTCTTGGGGGGTGGGGGGCTGGGGGGGGCGGTGCGTTGGGGGGGGGTTCCGTGTGGTGGTGTTGCCATCTGTCTGCTGCCCTTGTCTTTCTGGACTATGGTGGTCGTGGATTTGGAGGGTGCTGCCGAAGAAGACTTAGTGAATTCCTGCAGTGCATCTTGTAGATGGTACACACTGCTGCTACTGTGTTGGTGATGGAGGGAGTGAATGTTTGTGGATGTGATGCCAATCAAGTGGGCTGCTTTGTCCTGGATGGTGTCCAGCTTCCTGAGTGTTGTTGGAGCTGCACACATCCAGATTGAGAGGGTATGTCCAAGTTTGGCAACTGAAGCCAACCTGATATCCTAATCGAACTCCAATCAAAATTCAGAATGCTGAAGAAAAATAAACAGTTTTGTGGAAAAGGGCTCTTAACAAACAAGGGGCAAGAATTTAAAGCCCTTCCCTGTGGTGAATCTGATGGCAGGGGATGTTTAATTGGGCAGAGAGTGGGGTGTTGGGACCCTGCTGTATCCCTGCCTCCGCCCCGGTCAAGGCTGTGGTGGGAAGGCCCGTGGATGGCCTTTCCACCCCACCACCAATTGAGGCCCCAAAGTGGGCACTTGATGCTCACTGAAGGGCTTCATCCTGCTGCTGCTGGAAATTGAACCCAACAGTCGGCAGGGCATTCACCCTGCAGGGAGCATGACAAGCAAACCCATGCAGGGGTTGCATGGCTGCCAGGGAAAGGCGGGGGGGCAGGGGGGCAGGGGGGAGGAGAGACGATACCATGTTTAAAGGCACTCGGGATTGAGGAATCCAGCATCAGGAAAATGGGCTGGGGGAGTGGTGTGGGTGGTCCAACAGCCACTCCCATGCCCTTGCTGCCCCCTCCCCTGCAGCCCCCATCCCGCCATCGCTCACCTGTGGAGCTGCCTGGGTCCATGATGATCCTGGGCCTCAGGTGGGTGTTGTACCACCAGCAGCCACTGCCTCCCTGTTGGCGCTTCCATGCAGTAGAGTTCCTGGCCTTTGATTGGCCGGCAACTCTCGGCAGGCAGGACTCCTGGACCCCGGGGAAAGCCTGCCGCTGGCCGCTCACATGTTTGAGGGACACATGATGGGGAGGCGATGGCATTTTGGTTGTCGCTGGGCTAGTAATCCAGAGACACAGGGTAACGCTCTGGGGACCTGGGTTTGAATCCCACCATAGCAGGTGGTGGAATTTGAATTCAGTAAAAATCTGGAATTAAAAGTCTGATGATGACCATGAAACCATTGTCGATTGTTGTAAAAACCCATCTGGTTCACTAATGTCTTTTAGGGAAGGAAATCTGCTGTCCCTTACCTGGTCTGGCCTACATATGACTCTGGACCCACAGCAATGTGGTTGACTCTTAATTGCTCTTGTTCAGAAGGCATTTATGGATGGCCTAGCCAATGACTATATTATATGGCTTTATATTTGCTGGAGTTCAGAAGAATGAGGGGGGGTCTCATAGAAACCTATAAAATTCTAAGGACTAGACAGGGTAGATGCAGGAAGGATGCTCCTAATGGTGGGGCAGTCCAGAAGCAGGGATCACAGTCTGAGGATATAGGGTAGACCATTTAGGACTGAGATGAGGAGAAATTTCTTCACCCAGAGAGTGGTGAGCCTGTGGAATTCGCTACCACAGAAAGTAGTTGGGGCCAAAATATTGTATGTTTTCAAGGAGTTGGATGTTGCTCTCAGGACAAAAGAGATCAAAGGATATGGGGAGAAAGCGGGAGAAGACTATTGAGTGGATAATCAGCCATGATGACAATGGATGGCAGAGCAGGCTCGAAGGGCCGAATGTCCTACTCTTGCTCCTATTTTCTATGTTTCTAAAAGGAGTGATGCCAATCAGAGACTGAAAAAGGGGTTTATGCATGGAGGCAGGGGGAATAACTGAGGTACGAAATGAATACTTTGCATCTGTCTTTACCAAGGAAGAAATGAAAGAGGAGGTCATAAATATACCAGGATGATTTAAAATTGGTTAGGTAGGCTTTCTATACTTAATAAAACACTGAGATGGAATTTTCCGTGCCCGCTGACGCTGGGCATGCTCGGTGGTGCGAGCGGATAATATGGCAAGAAGGCCAGAAATTGGTCTCACAACGTTGTGAAACCAGTTTACAATCATCCACTCAGCCCGTCAATGATAGGCCCCGTTTCCTGCCATCGGACGTTGGGAACCTCATTGTAATTCATCTGGATATCATTATAAGCCCAGCCCACCAGAATCATCCCCGCCACCAACCCCCCCACAACCCCGCGCCCAACCCCACCCCCAGCCTGTTTGATTGCCCGCCCACGTCGGCATGATTGCTCACTGGTGCAGAACAAGCCTTGACCGGTGTGACGTGCAGAAGTCGGGACTTACCGTCAGGGCCTTGCTCACATTGTGGACATCCAAGGAGCAGAAAATGCTGGAGCCCGACAGCAATGGGGCCCTGGAGGAATGTCCATGGCATGCTGGGTGGATTCTCATGAACATGACTCTGCTATGAAGCAGCTCACAGAAGGTGGAAAGTCACCTTTGAGGGTCTGCTCACAACAGCTGATGGTCAAGAGGGTGGGGAGGAAGGTCCAGCTGTGTGTGGGAGAGGAAGATATACTGGACGGGGGGGTGGGGGGGGGGGGTGGTGGTGCGTGAGGGGTTGGGCAGAAGAGGACAGTCTAGGATCAACTAGGAGATGAAGAGGTGTCTGGGGTGGGGTTGGAGGGTGGTGAGGCTAGAAAAGGGGGAAATGAAGGTGTCAGGCAAGGGAGGTTGGGAGGAGGAGGGAGTACAGGGGAGGAGGGGGCAACAGGGAGAAGATGGCAACTAGGGAGGTAGGTGTAAGGGGGTGGAAGGTGTAAGGGAAGGAGTTTGGAGGGGGGATGGAGTTCAGAGTCGGGGAGGAGTGCAGATAGAGGAGGGAAACTGGGGAAGGAGAAGGTACGGAGCGGGGTGGGAGTAAGGATGGAGGAAGAAGTAAGGCTGGAGGAAAGCGTCAGGAGCGGGGGAAAGACTAAGAGCGCCAGAAGAAGTAAAAGTGTCTGAAGGATTCAGGAAGGGGGAAAGGCTAAGTTGGGGGGGGAGTCTCGGGGGTGGGGGAAGACTAAGATGGGGGGCTTTCTGGAGGGTGGGGGGAAGAGGTTCCAAGAGGGAAGGGGCTCCAAGAGGGAAGGGGTTCCAAGGGAGGAAGGGGTCCGGAGTGGGGTGGTTTGTCCAGGTGAATGTGCAAGGGAGGGCTCTGATGAGTCCATGATTGCTTCGTAGGGAGCAAACTGAAGGTGGGCATGATATGTGGGAATGGTTAGAGTGACCGAGGGCAGAGTGAGGCGGTAGGATGGGAGGGTGAGGGTTCGATTGTAGCGATATAAGGGGCAGTGAGGGTGGTTGGTGGGGGCTTGGAGGCAGACGCAGATCCTGGAAGTGAGAAGGAGGAGTTCAGGGAGGTGAATGTGGATGGGGGTGGGATTTTTGGGAAGGAAGGGGATGTGCATGTTCACCTGGACATCCCCAGGAAAAGGTTTGCGGTCACGAAGGGAAGGCGGGTGGTGATGCCGGGGGTGGTCAACAGTGATGGGGGAAAGGAAATGGCTGACTGAGAGAGGGGAAAGGATGGAGGAATGAAAGTCAAACCAAATCCAGATGTAGCTGTCGAAAGTGAAACGAGAGTCATGGTGGATGAGATTAGGTGCTGCATGGGAGTGTGATCAGTGGGTGGGCGGAGATGCAGGTCAGCTCAGATGTGAACTGAATGTGAACCCCAGCAGGCAGCATTGAAAATGCTCAGGGCATTGAGGTGAGCGTGATACGGGAATGATCTGGACGCGTGGGAGAGAGCTTGCATGAGGTTCTGAATGGCCCTGCCACACACACACTTCTCCCTCCAGAATCACTCCTTGGCTAGAGGATGAGGTGGAGGGGCTGACAGGCAAAGGGGACTCAGAGGGAGAGGACAGTCTCTGGGATCCCTGAGTGGATGGCCCGAGGTGTCCAGCTGCCTCTCCTCCTCCTATCGGGTGCCTGGGGGCCCCGGCCTGACCCACTGAGGGGAAAGAGCACCTGGAGGGACATAGAGATGCCCTGTTTCCCTCTCCCATTCCCACTGCAGGAATTCACCCATGGCTCCCACGATGGAGTGCAAGTTAGCACACATCTCCATGGTGTAATCCAGAGACCCAGGGTAATGCTTTGGTGACCTGGGTTTGAATCCCGGCATGGCAGATAGCAGAATTTGAATTCAATAAAAATCTGGAATTAAAAAAGCATGAAACCATTGTTGATTGTCCCTCTAGGGAAGGAAATCTGTCGTCCTTGCCTGGCCTACACGTGACTCCAGCAATGGAGTTGTCTCTCAAATGCCCTCCGAAATGGTCGAGCTAGCCACTCAGTTTTATCACACCTCTACAAAGTCACAAAAAAGGAATGAAACTCGACCAACACCCGGCATCGACTGAGGCACCAGAAACTACAACAGCAATCTCAGCCCTGTCGACACTGCAAAGAGCTCCTTACTAACATCTGGGGCCTAGTGCCAAAATTGGGAGAGCTACTTCACAGACTAGTCAAGCAACAACCCGACATAGTCATCCACATGGAATCTTACCTTACAGATAATATCCCAGACACCACCATCGCCATCCCTGGGTATGTCCTGTCCCACTGGCAGGACAGGCCCAGCAAAGTGGGGAGTTGCCCTGTGAGTCCTCAACATTGACTCCAGACCTCATGGAGTCTCATGGTATCAGACAAAATATGCTGATTACCACGTACCGCCCTCCCTCAGCTGACAAATCAGTGCTCCTCCATGCTGAAGACCACTTGGAGGAAGCACTGAGGGTGGCAAGGGTGCAGAATGTATTCTGGGTCAGGGGCTTCAATGGCCATCACCAAGACTCGGTAGCACCACTACTGACTGAGCTGGCCGAGTCCTAAAGGACATAGCTCCTAGACTGGATCTGCAGCAGGTGGTGAGGGAACCAACAAGAGGGGAAAACATGATTGACCTCATCCTCATCAACCTGCCTGCTGCAGATGCATCTGTCCATGACAGTATTGGTAGGAGTGACCACTGTGTAGTCATTGTAGAGATGAAGTCCCACCTTCACAATGAAGATACCCTCTCAATGCATTGTGTGGCACTACCACTGTGCCTAATGGGATAGATTTTGAGCAGATCTGGCAAATCAAGACTGAGCATCCATGAAGCACTGTGGGCCATCAGCAGCAGCAGAAATGTATACAATCACAACATGTAACCTCATGGCCCGGCATATCCCCCACTCTACCATTACAATCAAGCAAGGGGGTCAAACCTGGTTCAATGAAGAGTGCAGGAGGGCATGCCAGGAGCAGCACCAGACATACCTGAAAATGAGATGTCAACCTGGTGTAGCTATAACACAGGACTACTTGCGTGGCAAAAAGTGTAAGCAGCAAGTGATAGACAGAGCTAAGCGATCCTACAACCGATGGATCAGGTCTAAGCTCTGCAGCCCTGTCACATCCAGTCATGAATGGTGGTGGACAATTAAGCAACTCACTGGAGGAGGGGGCTCCACAAATATTCCCATCCTCAATGATGGAGGAGCCCAGCACATCAGTGCAAAAGATAAGGCTGAAGCATTTGCAACAATCTTCAGCCAGAAGTGCCAAGTGGATGATCCATCTCGGCCTCCATGAGAGGTCCCCAGCATCACCGATGTCAGTCTTCAGTCAATTTGATTTATACCACACGATACCAAAAATGCTGAAAACGCTGAATACTGCAAAGGCTATGGGCTCTGACAATATTCCGGCAATAGTACTGAAGGCTTGTGCTCCAGAACTTGCCACACCCCTAGCCAAGCTGTTCCAGTACAGCTACAACACTGGCATCTACCTGGCTATATGGAAAATTGCCCAGGTATGTCCTGTACACAAAAAGCAGGACAAATCCAACCTGGCCAATTACCGCCTCATCAGTCTACTCTCAAGTAAAGTAATGGAAGGGGTCATCAACAGTGCTATCAAGCAGCACTTGCTTAGCAATATCCCAGTTTGGGTTCCACTAGGGCCACTCAGCTCCTGACCCCAATAGAGCCTTGGTTCAAACATGGACAAAAGAGCTGAACTCCCGAGCGACTGCCCTTGACATCAAGGCCACATTTGACCAAGTGTGGCATCAAGGAGCCCTAGCAACACTGGAGTCAATGGAATCAGAGGGAAAAGTCTCAGGTGGTTGGAGTCACACCTAGCACAAAGGAAGGTAGTTGTGGTTGTTAGCGGTTAGTCCTCTCAGCTCCAGGATATCACTGCAGGAGTTCCTCAGGGTAGTGTACTCAGCCCAACCATCTTCAGCTGCTTCATCAATGACCTTCCTCCCGTCATAAGCTCAGAAGTGGGGGTATTTGCTGATGATTGCACAATATTCAGCACCATTTGTGACTCTTCAGATACTGAAGCAGCCCATGTCCAGGTGCAGCAAGACCTGGACAATATCCAGTCTTGGACTGGCAAGTGGCAAGTAACATTTGCGCCACACAAGTGTCAGGCAATGACCATCTCCAACAAAAGAGAATCCAACCATGGTCCCTTGATATTCAATCGCATTCCCATCACTGAATCCCAACTATCAACATCCTGTGGGGGTTACCATTGACCAGAAACTGAACTGGACTGGTCATATAAATAATGTGGCTACAAAAGCAGGTCAGGGGCTAGGAATCATATGACGAGTAATCCACCTCCTGACTCCCCAAAGCCTGTCCACATCTTCAAGGCACAAGTCAGGAATGTGATGGAATACTCCCTACTTGCCTGGATGAGTGCGGCTCCCACAACACTCAAGATGCTTGACACTGTCCAGGACACAGCAGCCCGCTTGATTGGCATCACATCCACAAACATTCACTCCCTCCACCACCGATGCACAGCAGCAGCAGTGTGTACCATCTACAAGATGCACTGCAGGAATTCACCAAGGCTCCCTCGACAGCACCTTCCAAACCCACGACCATTACCACCTAGAAGGACAAGGGCAGCAGATAGATGGGAACACCACCACCTGGAAATTCCCCTCCAAGTTACTCACCATCCTGATTTGGAAATATATCACTGTTCCTTCACTGTTGCTGGGTCAAAATCCTGAAACTCCCTCCCTGTCAGCACTATGGGTGTACCTACACCACATGGACTGCAGTGGTTCAAGAAGACAGCTCACCATCACCTTCTCAAGGGCAATTAGGAATGGGTAATAAATGCTGGCCCAGCCAACGAAGCCCACATCCCATGAATGAGTAAAAAAAATCCTCCCCATGCACATGTGGGCCCCACTTCATCAGAAAGCAGGCCAACACACCCCTCTGACTAGGGAGCCACCCTGTTCAGCGCTTCCAAAAGCTCTGTCTAGTGTTCCCATGCCTTCTGTTGACTCTCCAGGATGAGTTGGAAGGCCAAATCCAGAGGTTCAGCATCTGACTCGGGCCTCACAGATGCCACTTCCCCAGCAGTCATCTGACTGCCGGGGAACTTGGCTGAACCTGCCTCCTCCCACTGCATGTCCGTGCATTTAACACCAGATTGTGAACCCGAGCCTGCTCTACATCTAGGTCTCACTGAGATGTGTGTCTCTGCGCTTGTGGAGGGTGTGGGTAAGCACTGTGATGGGTCTTCCAGACTGCTTATTTCCAGCTCTTCAATGGAGGAGGTGTCTTCTTGGCTGGAGATGAAGACCTTAATGGAGCTGAGGGACTGGCTGGCTGAGGGTGTCGGTCACTTGGCAAAGCCTCCCTGTGAACCAAAGTAGAGATAGTTAGTGCATGGCATCAGAGTCAAAAGCAGCAGAGAGAGCACTCATATTTGAATTGAGGGAGGGATAATGTGGTGCAGGATCCTCATGAGGGTGTTCGCTGCCATCAGCAAAGGCATGGCCCATGTCCTCACCAGTCGGCGTGTTGGCACACTCCTCAAAGTGAGTAAGGGGCCTAATGTGGGCCACTCCACCCTCAGTTGGGACTTCTTTCTGCTGATGTGAGCAGGCTTCTCCTGCATTGGAAACAGATGCCCTCCATCAAAACAAAATGTTCCCTGGGAAAGCATAATTAATGAGGTGGGTTTGGGACAATACAACATGAGAAGCTGTCAATTGAGGCCAGTGGGTAAAACGTTGTTTACCCCGCTTGCTACCGCACTTAGTGCAAATCTGGGACGTTTCTGGCCCAGGGCTAGATGAGATGCATCTATGGATAATGAGGGAAGTGGGAGTGGAAATTGAGCAGTAACTGACAATAATTTTCCAGTCTTCCTTCAAATCAGGGGTACTTCCAGAATACTGGACAATTGCAAATGTTACGCCCTTGTTCAAAAAGGGGCGTAAAGATCAGCCCAGTAAGTGCAGGCCAAACAGCTTAACTTCGGCAGTGGAGAAACTTCCAGAAACAATAACTCAGGGCAAAATTAATAGTCACATGGACAAATGCAAGTGAATAAAGAAGCCAGCACAGTCTTCTTAAGGGAAAATCATGTTTAGCTAATTTGCTCGAGTTTTTTGAAGAGGTAACAGGGAAGTTTGATGAAGGTGATGCTGTTAATGTTGTATACACGGATTTCCAAAAGGTACTTGATACAATGCTGCACAACACGCTTGTGAGTAAAGCTACGGCTTATGGAATAAAAGGGAAAGTAACAACATGGAAACAGAATTGGCTGAGTGACCGGAAACAGTGGAGTGGTTATTGGTTGTTTTTCGGCTTGGAGGAAGGTGCAAGTGGAGTCCCCAGGGGTCAAATTTTTGACTCTTGTTCTTATTAATGTCTTAGGCCTTGGCAGACAGGGCATAATTTCAAAATTTGTGGATGATATGAAACTTGGAAGCATTGTGATCTGTGAGCAGGATAGTGTACAACTTCCAAAGGACATAAACAAGTTGGTGGGATGGGCGGACAAGTGACAGATGAAGTTCAATGTGGAGAAATGTGAAGTGATTCATTTTGTTAAGAAGAACATGCGGAGACGATATAAAATAAATGATGCAATTCTGAAGGGGATGCAGGAGCAGAGGGACCTTAGTGTGTATGTGCACAAGTCATTGAAGGCAGGACAGGCTAAGAGCACAGTTAATAAAGCATACAGTGGGCTTTATTAATAGGGGCATAGAGTACAAGAGCAAGGAGGTTATGTTGAACTTGTATAAGACACTAGTTCAACATCAGCTGGAGTATTGCACTTTAGGAAAGATGTGAAGGCATTGGAGAGTATTCAGAAAAGATTCACAAGAATGGTTCCAGGGATGAGGAACTTCACTTGCGTTACTAGTTGGGATTGTTTTCCTTGGAGAAGAGAAGGCTGAGAGAAGAATTGAGAGAGGCATTCAAAATCGTGAGAAGTCTGGACAGAGAATAATAGTAAGCTTGAAAATTGGGAGTGTTTTAGAAGCCAACAAAGGGGCACCAAAAATTGATAAAACAGGAACAATAGAATATGAAAGTAAACTAACCAGGAATATAAAAACAGATTGCAAGAGCTTGCACAAGTATAACAAAAAGAGGAGAGTATATATGTTGAAGAGTAGACAGTAAATATTTCTCACTAAAGACAAAGGCAGGATAAATTACCACGGGGAATGAGGAAATGACAGAGTCATTGAACAAATATTTTTTGTCTAACTTCACAACAGAAGGCACAGGTAACATATTAGAAATAGAGGGTCACCTCAGGGCTAGTAAGAGTGAGGAAATTAAGGTTATTACTATCAGCAGAGAAAAGGCATTGGAGAAAGTCAAGGGACTAAGGTCCGACAAATCTTCAGGACCTGATGCTCTACATCTTAGGTTTATAAAAGAGTTAGCTTCAGAGATAGTGGGTGTGCTGGCTATGATTTTCCAAAAATTGCCTAGATTCTGGAATTGGAAGTGAACAAATGTAACACAGCTATTCAAGAAAGGAGGGAGAGAGAAAATTGTGAACAACAGGCCAGTTAGCCATTCTTTGCAAACAAAAGGAATATGTTCAAGCCTTGCACCATTTTCTTTTAGTTACCCTGAAGCATGGGGAGCCTATCATCTTAGTCAGGATTGATTTGCCAACCAGTCAGCACCCCTTTTCTCCTGTAGTACAAATTGTTGTTATCCTTTGAAATTTGGCATTCTTGTTTTTGTTCTTATAAGTTCAAGATGAAAAGCTTCAGTAACAAACCTCCCTTTTCAGTAAAATACAAAAGCTATTCCTGTGTCTGCAGAGGATGTCGCCAAGGAAGACGGGTGGAAAACATAATGGAATAAAGGTGGGTCAGATGAGCAAGGAAAATGTGCCACAATCATGGTTACATGGGATGTTGCTAACCCTGATATTCTCTCCACAAATGCTGCCAGATCTGTTGAATATTTCCAGTATTTTCAGCTTTTATTTCAAATTTCCAGCTTCTGAAGTATTTTGCTTCCATCTTACTGTCTTTTGAATGCATGCTTTGTCTGATGGTCCCTTAGCCGTCAAAATCAAAACCTGTTCTGGAACTTTTGCTAGTTTCAGTTAACAGCTTTGAATCAACTGCAGTCCTTAGGCATGCTCCATTTCAATAGCATTGATTGGCTTTGCGATGTTTGTTCCTTTGTTCAGACTCTGAATCAGACAATCAGTCTGCATGCAGACCATTGTCTATTGTGACCTTGTGTTGATCTTGATCATTCTGTAACAGCATTAACTTCTTCAATGTTGAAAAAAATAAAAAGAATTGTATTCATTAGCTCCTTTCCTGAGCACATGATGTTCCAAAGCACTTTACAGCCAATTAATACTTTTGAACTGTAGACACTTCTGTAACTTAGGAAACATGGCAGCCAATTTGCACACAGCAAGCTCCCCAAAACAGCAATGTGATAAGATAAGGCGTGATCAGGTAATTTGTTTTAGTGATACTGATTGAGGGATAAATTTTGGATAGGACACCATGGATAGCTCCCCTGCCCTTCTTCAAAATAGCACCATGGGATATTTTACATTTATCTGAAAGAGGAGAGCAGCTAGGGCATCAATCTAACATCTCATTTGAAAGACAGCACCTCTAAAAGTGCAGCATTCCCTCAATACTACTCTGGAGTGTTAACCATAGTGGGGCTTGTCACTCAAAAGTAACATCTCAGCTGAGATCTAGCACTTGAAGATTGTAGCAGCTTATAAAGTGGATAAGGACTATCTTAAAAATGAAAGAGATTTAATGTTGAACAATTCTAATTAAAATTTTGCTAATGATGCTGTTATGTTTTATGTGCTGTCAGCAGGGTCCTGTTTCATTTTATATGTCATATCTGTTGTACTAACAATTAACTTTAGTGCCTCTGTGGCAAAAACATTTAGGCTTGGAGGTTTGCTTATGCTGCATCTATTTTCCAGGCACAAAAAGGCAACCTAAGCATCCAAGAGGGTGGGTGATGCATACACATGTGTTCCACTCTCAGCATACTGCTCATTTCAACCCTAAAAATGGGTGAGCACAACTTTCCAACTCTAAAAGTGAGGCAACTGGGAAAAATCTAATGTTACATAATCTTTCTCCTTTGTGTAATAAAAGAACGTAACAGCAGCTATCAGCTAAAGTACCTCTCCAGCTTTGAGAATCATCAAAAAACTCACAAGTGGCGCGATTTTGAATGCATTATGGTTAACCAAGAGGTTTATCATAATTTAGTGGTTGCGTGTTAACTATATATTAAAATGGATCTTAGAAAAGTAAAGTCCTGCATGTTTAAAGGAATGTATTAACATGCTGCTCATGTCCTTTTCATCTAATAGAAGATGACAGGCCATTTTTTTTATTCATTCATTCACGGGATGTGGGCTTTGCTGGCTGGGTCAACATTTATTGCCCATGCCTAGTTGCCCTTGAGAAGGTGATGGTGAGCTGCTTTTTTGAACTGCAGCAGTCCATGTGGTGTAGGTACAACTACAGCGCTGTTAGGAAGGGAGTTCCAGGTTTTGACCCAGCGACAGTGAAGAAATGGCGATATATTTCCAAAGGGAGGATTTTCCCCTCATTGGGCGGGAGCAGTGGACAGGCCCAGAAGTGGCCATACAATGTTCCACTGCCCGTGATTAGGCCCCGACCATGATTTTATGCTTGCTGGCCAACAAGTGTGACACGTGCGCTGGGAACCTCAGAACTGCCTGGGTGATGGGGGAGAGGGCCGTGAGTGCTGAAGTGTGCGCATGCGTGGGCGGACACTGACAGAAAGCTCCCTGAAGGCACAGAACGTTTCCTCAGGGAGCAGAAGAATTTAAAATGAAAAATAAATATTTAACGAAAGGTATAACCATGTCCCCATATGTAGCTCAATCACATGAAGAGGGACATGTTAAAACATTTTAAAATTATTTTTATTTACTGTTGGAAAGCTCATCCTACCCTTGGATGAAGCTTTGTACAAGATACAAAGCCCACCTGGCCTATTCACCCACCTGCCAACCCGTAAGGTTGGACAGGCAGCAAAAAAAACCCTTTCAATTACTTCCTTCAGGACCTTGATAGGGCTCTTAATTGCCTGTGGGCACACTGCTGACTCTCATGTGCACCAGGGTTACCGAAATATCGCACGAGTGCGTGATGATGTCAGAACACTCCCCAACATCATTACTCCCGCGGGACGAAAATTTCTGCCCCAAGTCAGGATGGTGAATGACTTGGAGGGGAGCTTCCAGGTGGTGGTGTTCTCACCCTTCTAGGTGGTAGTGGTCATGGGCTTGGAAGGTGTTGTCTAAGGAGCCTGGGTGAATTCCTGCAGTGCATCATGTAGATGGTACACACTACTGTTACAGTGCATCGGTGATGCAAGGAGTGAAAGTTTGTGGATGTGGTGCCAACCTTGGTGGCTGCTTTGTTCTGGATGGTGTCAGGCTTCTTGAGTGTTGTGGGAACCGTATTCATCCGGGCAAGTGGGGAGTATTCCATCACACTCCCGACATGCTTTTGGGAGTCAGGAGGTGAGTTACTTGTCACATGATTCCTAGCCGCTGACCTATTCTTGTAGCCACAGTATTTATATGGCTAGTCCAGTTCAGTTTCTGGCCAATGGATGTTGATAGTGGGGGATTCAGTGATGACGATGCCATTAAATGTCAAGTGCTAATGGTTAGATTCTCTCTTGTTGGAGATGGTCATTGCCTGATACTTGTGTGGTGCAAATGTTACTTGCCACTTGTCAGCCCAAAGCTGGATATTGTTCAGGTCTTGCTGCATTTGGACCTGGACTGCTTTAGTATCTGAGGAGTCACGAATGGTGCTGAACATTGTGCAATCATCACCCACCTCTGATCATATGATGGATGGAAGGTCATTGGTGAAGCAGCTGAAGATAGTTGGGCCGAGGACACTACTCTGAGGAACACCTGCAGTGATGCCCTGGAGCTGGGATGATTGATCTCCAACAACCCCAACCATCTTTCTTTGTGCTAGATATGACTCCAACCAGTGGAAAGTTTTCCTCCTTATTCCCATTGACTCTAGTTTTGCTAGGGCTCCTTGATACCACACTTGGTCAAATGTGGCCATGTGTCGAGGGCAGTCATTATCACCTCACCTCGGGAGTTCAGCTCTTTTGTCCATGTTTGAACCAAGGCTGTAATAAGGTCAGGAGCTGAGTGGCCCTTGCAAAATTCAAACTGAGTATCAGTGAGCAGGTTATTACTAACAAGTGCCACTTGATAGCACTGTTGACGGCCCCTTCCATTACCTTACTGATGATCGAGAGTAGACATGAGGCGGCAATTGGCCAGGATGGATTTGTCCTGTTTTTTTGCTTTTTGTGACATATCTGGGCAATTTTCCACATAGCTGGATAGATGTCAGTGTTGTAGCTGTACTGGAGCAGCTTGGCTAGGGACGTGGCAAGTTCTGGAGCACAGGTCTTCAGTACTATTGCTGGAATATTGTCAGACCCCATAACATTTGCAGTATCCAGTGTCTTCAGTCGTTTCTTGATATCCCATGTAGCTAATTGAATTGGCTGAAGGCTGGCATCTGTGATGCTGGGGACCTCTGGAGGAGAGCAAGGTGGATCATCCACTTGGCGCTTCTGGCTGAAGGTTGTAGCAAATACTTCAACCTTATCTTTTGCACTGATGTGCTGGGCTCCCACATCATTGAGGATGGGGATATTTGTGGAGCGTCCTCCCCCAGTGAGTTGTTTAATTGTCCACCACCATTCACAACTGGGCGCAGCAGGACAGCAGAGCTTAGATCTGATCCATTGGTTGTGGGATCGCTTAGCTCTGTTTATCACTTGCTGCTAATGCTGTTTGGCATGCAAGTAGTCCTGTGCTATAGCTTCACCAGGTTGACAACTCATTTTTAGGTATGTCTGCTGCTGCTCCTGGCTTACCCTCCTGCATTCTTCATTGAACCAGGGTTGATCCCCTGGCTTGATGGTAATGGTAGAGTGGGAGATATCATAGTTATGAGGTTACAAGTTGTGCTTGAGTACAATTCTGCTGCTGATGGTGGCCCACAGCACCTCATGGATGTCCAGTCTTGCGTTGCTAGACCTGTGTGAAATCTATTCGATTTAGCATGTAATGTAGTAATCAAATCAATAATTTGAATTCCTCCACATTTTTGGGAGATTAATCACTGCTGAATACATAGCTTTATGAGCTCAGTTCAGATTTGGCTGAATTTTATCCTTCGCTGTTTTTCTGAATGTAATGTGTTGCTGTTTTATTTACAGTATGTTTCAAATATTACATAAGAACATAAATTGGAGCAGGAGTAGGCCGCATAGCCTTTCAAGCTTTTTTCTGCCATTCAATAAGAGCATGGTTGACCTTCTACCT